>NC_135234.1:484537332-484844676 GCF_051348905.1 Ranitomeya variabilis | reverse complement strand
CAGATGGGCATGCTACAAAGAAATTAGAGTATGTGAGGTAATTTTTCTTCATTTATACAAAAGGAAAATCTCATCCCCTGGTAATCTTTAGACAATGATAGTATTGTGCTGTGTATAAAGTCTTGCAGACGTTCCTGGTATTTACTTGTTATAGCAACTTCCAAAGTGAGTAAGTGAACCTAACCTGCTGAATGTATTTAATGATCTGACCTACAAAATGCTTCAATACTAGGCCATTTTTAGATGCCAACTATGATGTTGGTTTAAACAATGACTGCTACGAGCCATAGTAAATGTTTATGAGTGAATGTCTATCTTTGCCCAAATTTGGAAATAGTTATGAGTGCTAAAAACTGTGGTGGACAAAATGCTATTATCTTCCAGCTTTGAAGATGACCTATTACCTCCTGGGCAAGTTCATAAAGTAAAGCAAAACCAAGATATATATCTTTAGGGCTGAGTGAACGTGCTCGACGATACTCGGTTATCACTCGAGTATCATAGTGCTCGGATATGCTTGTTACTCGGCGAGCAATGGGCGGTGCTCAATGTAAAACTCAAATCCCCGCTCTGCATCTTTGGCACCTGTTATGCAGTCAATAAGCTTGCCTGTGAGTCAGTGAGTCACTGTAATGCTGTAGCAATCTTTTATTAAAATAAACTTGGTTTCAAGAGACCTAGCAATTACACTTGACAGTGGAGCGCCCCCATGTTAAGGGCAATGGGGTACTCGGTACCGGGTCCCTCACGGTTCTGGGGATGTCACGGTGGCCAGACCCGGTCCGTGGCCCTTTGAGGGGCGCCCAATTAAAGGTGTAATTTGTACGGTGTTCGTGACGCCACCTGTGGTACTCGGTCAGGGAGACCGACGCTGCTTAGGGGTCCGCTGGGGTGATGTTGTAGCAGCAAGGTGGTATACCTTCCCACAGGTGAAGTGTATCCCCAGGGCTTCCCAGAAGTATAGATGGTAATGGTGGACTATGTGAGGCGCAGGGAATAACAAGGACACAAGGTTGCAGTCTCTTTACCTTTTACTGGAAGTTCAGCATCCACAGTCCAGGGTACGGACCACAGGGTAGGCAGAGTGCGGTCGGTCCGAAGGCAAATCCAGAGTCCCCTTATCCAGGTGGAAATCAGTAGCCTTCCTACTAGTGCCTGTGTGTTGTAGTACTTCCCTGCTGAGCACCACGGGATAGTCCTCACAAGTTTCGTGGATGTTTCTGATGTCCTCTCTCTGTCCCCCAGATGGTATGGATAGGACTAACCCGTATGACTGGGATGGCCTGAGGCTTGTTTATAGGGACCCTAGAGACGCCCCGACCCCCACAGTTTACCACCGTGTCTTCTTAGGTATTAAGGTCGGGCAGCCAACTTGGAATTGACTGTCTCTGAAGTAATCCGTAGAGTCAATTACTCCCTCGGTGTTCCGGCCACCGGCTACGCACCTCAGAAGGAGGCTGCCTGTCTCGGGGCAGGACTCCTCCCGGTGTTTTCTCCTTGTGCTGTGACTTCGTTTCTCACTCTCTACAATACAATTCTCTTCGTGTCCTTTCTTAGGATGCTGCCGCATGTGGGGCAGGTGCAGCTCCGTAGCTTTCTGTCTTGTGCTAAGCCTCTGCCAGGATCCCACCCCTGACAGGGACCCTCTGTCTGCAGCTCAGATGTTCCTCCTTTCCCCCTGTCTGTTTGACAGGTGTTGCCTGGGCCGAGCCCAGTCAGCTTCTCACTGACTAGATGTTACCAGGGCTGAGCCCAGTCTGCTTCTCTCCAACTTCCTATCCAACCCACCAGTTTTATCCTTCTGTGAGGAGTGCCCTACTAGATAGGAGCATGGCTCCCCCTGGTGGTCTGGAGTGTGAAGTGTGTTGTGATGCTGTGATACCTGGAAAGATGGACTCCTTTATTACCTTCAGACGTAATATCACTCCCCCTGGTAGAAGAATTACATTACTGCAGCAACCAGGACTCTGGGGGCGCTGCAACAGCACCACACAGTCTTTCACACAGTCCAGTCTTACCAACCTAAAGTCTGGATCACTTAATCCTCACCCTGATCCTCCTTCCTCCCACCATGTTGAGCCCAAGAGACTAGTGATTTAACACTAAGACATTCTGAGGAGCTATTTACCACAACATGCTCCAAGAGGGAGAGAAGGACTTGCTGTTTAGTGATGCGCAAAACTTAGAGCAGCCAAAGCCACAAAAACATGATGATGGGGAATGGCAAATTTGGGAGGAGGAGGAAAATTATGATGATACACAGTTTCCACTAAGTTTGTTGTTGTTAAGTCAGGAGGACCATGGTGCAGTGGTGAAAGATGAGGTGGTGGACAACAAAGTCACCAACCCAACCTGGGAAGATGACGTGCAGCGCGAGGTCAGGAGTGCTGAGGGAGAGAGACTGGAAGCACCAAAACACACAGGAAGAGGCAGTGGAGTGACCAGAGGGAGAAGGTGGGCAACTGTTCCGCAGAGCACCAACACTCCTGAATGTCTCCATCAAAGAGTTAGATCTTCCTCTGTCTGGCAGTTTTTTAAAGAAAGTTCTAGGACAAACAAATGGCCATTTGCAACCTGCGCCATCCCTAAGTAAGCACGGCCTGACCACTAAGAACCTAACCACCACCAGCATGATCAGGTACATGTCATCTAAGCATTTGACTTGGTAGGCCAAATGCCTGAGTCCATGATTGTTGCCATCGGGTGACACCACTGCCTCTTGCCCTGTATTGGTGCTTCCCAAGCCCCTGTCCAAAACACTTGCACAGATGCCTCCTGCCCTGCAGCTATCCCTGCACATTCTGACATACTATCATCAGACACTTCAAAATCCTTGTCCCAGCACAGCATTCAGCTGTCCCTACCCCAGGCCTTGGAATAAAAAAGAAAGTTCTCAGCCACGCACACACAGGACTAAATGCTAAACATTGCCATTTAGGCTGATAGACACAGAGAATTTCCAGTGGCTCACAGCAGCAGTCTTTTGTTACTCAGTCCCCAGTTGCCAGTTTTTCTCCAGGTGTGGTGACCCCGCATTGTACCAGCATGTGTCCGGGAACATTACCCGTGCCCTTAACAATGCACTTACTCACTTACTGGCATTTGCCACTCACCGACTGACACATTGACAAGCACTTCTAGCCAGGGATGCTATATCTCCTTAACCACACACTGGGTGAACATTGTGAAAGCTGACACTGAGCCACACCCTGGCACAGTGCACTTGCGCCAGACGCTGAGGATTGATGGTCCTACTTCTATCAGGGTTTCCTCCACTTCTTACAGCAGTCCCTGCACCCCCTCCTGCTTCTCCTCATCCTCCATCTCCAATGTGCTATCTCAAAGCATGTCGTACACATCATTCGGAAGTTGAAAGCTTTGCGGCACTGCCTCAGTGAAGCAGCAACAGGCTCTGCTGAAGCTAATTTGTCTAGTAGACAAACCGCACACAGAGGCAGATTTATTTAAAGGAATAACAGACCAGATAGATTTGTGGTTTTTGCAGGTGAACCTCCAAACAGGCATGGTTGTGTGTGATAATAGGCATAACCTGGTGGCAGCTGTGAAGCTTGGCAAGCTCACACACATACCATGCTTGGCACACATGTCAATTTGGTACTTCAGCAGTTTCTGAAAACATACTCAGCTTCTTGTCAACGTATGCCACATCAGTGTCCATTTCTGCAAGTCAACTACACCTGCTGCTCTGGCAGTCCTGCAGCAGAGCATGCAAGTGCCAGCTCAGTGAGTGGTGTGCGACATCACCACTCACTGGAACTCCACACTGCACATGCTGACAAAGCTTTGTGAGCAGAAGAGGCCAGTGGTTGAGTACCAGCTCTAATACGCCCGTCAGCATTCTGGTCAGCCTCCTCACATAATAACTGAAGAGTGGCAATTGATGTCTTACATTTGTGCTGTTCTCCAAGACTTTGAGGACACCACAAAGATGGTGAGTGACAATGACACCATAGTCAGTGCAACTGTCCCACTTTTCTGCCTATTTAAACAGTAGCTGCTCACAATTAAACATGAAGCTTTGTATGCGGAGTAGGTGGGGATGGAGGAAGCTCATCCTCACCACATCTGCTCAGCGCGGATTGTGTTTCAATGAAGATGTGGATGCTGCGGAAGAACAGAAGCTGGTGGCTATGAGGACAAGAGGGAGGAGAAGGAAGATATGTGCACTGGTCATCATGGTGGAGACAGGGAAGTGTTGGCTGCATGGAGATTGGCCCATATGGCCAACTTTATGTACCGCTGCCTTTCCCGCGACTCTGACATTACATTCATCTTGGCCAAAAAACAGTACTGGTGGTTCACCCTGATAGACCCACACTACAAGGAGAACTTGTAAGCTCTTCTTCTTGAGGCAGAGAGGTCTTCTAAAATGGTGCTATACCAGACGGTCATTGTGGCATGGGGCAAGCTTCCTTGCTAAAAGAAGTAGGAGAAGCCATGGGGACAAACAGCACAGGAAAAGGTACACTGTCAAAGGCATGGGCCAATTTCATGACACCAGCCCAGCGCCCAGGGCCTGATGACTGAGTATTCTTTACTAGAGATGAAAGAACTTGTTTGGAAAAGGTTCGCCAATCTCATAGTTGGCACGAACCTTGAACATTCAGATTCATGTTCGAATTCCCGAGCACTTTTGTCAAAATCAGCAAAATTTTGCAAAAGTTTGGTAAATGATTGAGTTTTCACTAATGCTTTTGTTAGGACTTTGGCTAGGATAGTGGTACTGTATGATGAGTGCGGAGACGTGTTTGATGAGGGGAGGGATGGAGAGAGGTCAGATGAATGGCAGACTCTTAGGCCATGTTCACACGTTGCGGTTTTTACCGCGGAACCGCAGCGATTTTGCCGCTGCGGGTCCGCTGCAGTTTCCATTGCGTTTACATTTACATGTAAACCTATGGAAACCGCAAACCGCTGTGCACATGCTGCAGAAAAAACCGCGCAGAAACGCAGCGGTTTATATTCCGCAGCATGTCACTTCTTTCTGCGGAACTGCAGCAGTTCTGCACCCATAGACCTCCATTGTGAGGGTCAAACCCGCAGTAAATCCCGTCAATGAAAAAATATCTGCGGGTTTTCTGCAGTTTTGGGTGTAGAAACCGCTGCAGCAGGAAGTGCGGGGAAGCGGGAGGAAGTGCGTGGGCGGAAGTGCGTGGGCGGAGTGTGACCGTCAGCATGGAGGCATGTATGTGTGTGTGTGTATGTGTGTGAAGTCTGTGTGTGTGCGTCTGTCTGTGTGTGTGTGTCCCCATGCGACCATAGTGCCACCCAATTGTGCTAAGTCACCGTATGGGACTACTACTCCCATCCGATATTAGGTCCGGCGACTTAGCACAATTGTCAGTAAAACACAAACACATACACATACAATACACATACAATAAACATAACATACATGACAGACATTACATACAACATATAACATAGAGTATATACTCACCATACAGCACCCTGGTACACAAAGCCCTCGGTCCCCTAGGGAAAAAGTCCAAAAAAAAATAAACCAAATCCATACTCCCTGTCTGCAGAATCCAATACCGAGTGTCCCACGCCGATCGCTTGCTCTCCGGCGATACACTACCAGGAGCGAAGCTCCTAGCAGTGTATCGCATACTGTTCCGGAGTTCAATGGCGCCGGCTTCTCTGTTTACGGCAGTACAGCTGCGTGTGAACTTTCCCACGCAGCACTGCCATAAAGCGAGAGTACCGGGGTCAATGAATGCTGGTAAACTCTCGCGCATGCGCAGTTACACACCGACAGGAGCCGGAGCTCCTGTCAGTGTGTTGCTGCAGCCGTGGAGAGCAGACACATCTCTGGATGTGTCTGCTCTCCATGGCAGATCTTCGTGGGACCCTTGATGGATTTCTGCGGACAGGGTCAGGGAGTATGAATTTGCTTTATTTTTTTTACTTCTTTTTCAGGTCAAGGGTCTTCTGATGGATTGAGAGTTAAATAAAAAAAATGGTCAAAAAGTGGGTGTCATTATTTCATTAAAATATTTTTTTCTAGTGTGTGTGGTTTTTTTTAACCCTTTCATAGGATTAATAATGGATAGGCCTCTTATTGACGCCTCTCCATTATTAACCGGGCTTAATGCCACCTTACAATAGCAAGGTGGCATTAACCCCTCATTACCCCATATCCCACCGCTACACGGGAGTGGGAAGAGAGGGGCTAAGTGCCGGAATCGGCGCATCTTTTAGATGCGCCTTTTCTGGGGCGGCTGTGGGCTTCTATTTGTAGCCAGGGGGGAAAATATCCATGGCCCCTTTCCTAGGCTATGAATATAAGCCCACGGCTGTCTGCGTAGCCTTTCTGGCCTCAAAATATAGGGGGACCCCAACACTTTTTTTGGGGGGCTCTTCCTATATTTGAGAGCCAGAAAGGCTACGCAGACAGCTGTGGGCTTAATATTCATGGCCTGGGAACAGCCAGGGGTATTTTAACCCCTTCCCAGGCCACAAATATTGGCCCACAGCTGTCTGCCTAGCCTTTCTGGCCTAAAAATATAGGGGGACCCTACGCAATTTTTTTTTGGGGGCCCCCTATATTTTAGAGCCAGAAAGGCTACACAGACAGCTGTAGGTTAATATTCCTAGCCTGGGAACAGCCATGGATATTTTAACCCCTTCCCGGGCCACAAATATTGGCCCACAGCTGTCTGCCTAGCCTTTTTGGGCTAAAAATATAGGGGGACCCTATGTCATTTTTTGGGGGTTCCCCATATATATTTTTTTATCCTTTTAATAGGATTAATAATGGATGGGCGTCTTATTGACGGCTCTCCATTATTAACCGGGCTTAATACCACCGTACAATAGCAAGGTGGCATTAACCCCTCATTACCATCCGGTGTGGCGTGCGGAGCTGAATCTGCGGGCTACGATCAGCACTCTGCGGAGCGCTGTCACTGTTCAAAATACGTCCACTCATTTTGGTGTGTTATTACCAAAATGGAGGATGGAAGAAGAAAAGGGTTGGACAAGGAAATGACATCATTTCTTTTTTTTTTCTTCCCCACTGCAGTTCAAGCTTTATTTGTGTTAAACACACAGACAATCTGCAGAGAAAACCGCATTAAAAACCGCACTAAAAACCGCATCAAAAAACGCACCAAAAACCGCACCTGCGTTTTCTGCCAAGAGCTGCGGTTTTTAGTGCAGAAAAATCCGCAGGAAAATCTGCAACGTGTGCACATAGCCTTATTTTTTTTTTGTATTAACTTATTCTAGCTGCCAATCGGGGTGCAGAAACCATCTATAATGTCCAGAAACAAGGCCTTGTGTCATTGACTGCTGAAGTCATATGTCCTTCTTCGTATAAAAGCGGACATGTGGCTTCAGTGCCATTTTGTGGGTGTAAGGCTGTGTGCAAATGGTGTGTTTTTGCAGACTTCCTACGGTTTTTCCCATGCTATCATCTGTGTGACAGCATGAAAAACATCGGAGGTTCTGATCGGCAGTAACATTACGCTGTCAGCTGTCAGCATGTCCCCGCAGCTGTGACTTTGACCCGCAGTAAAAAGCTTATTGCCAGTCTTCAGCATCTGCTGATGAGAGACTACTACTCCCATCAGCCGATGCCTGCTGTCACTGAATCTACTCATTGGCTGGTGCCTGTGCTCAAAGTAAAAAAAAAAAGATAAACTAAAAAAATAAATTTTGGAATAAAAAATTAAAAACACAGTATATACTTACCTTACACCTCATCCCTAAAGCCCTTATCTCCTGTAAAATCAAATCTAAAAACACACCATATGCTTACCTTAACGCCTAGTCCCTGATACCCATGTCACCTGAAAAACAGAAAAAATAATAAACCACTATATCCCTCACCTGTCTGCCATTATCCATACTCTCCCATGATGATTCAAATCATGTGTAGAGCAGTCACATCAGCTGGTGCGACTGCTCTACCAGGCAGCTGGCGATACACTGACAGGAGAGTGTAATCGCTACTACAATGTGTAGTGCTGAGCTGCGGTGAAAAAGTTCATCATGGTTCAACAGCTGATGAACTCCGGTTATCTCACTTATGACACCACCACTGCATGAGAAAGTTCTCACGCAGCAGTGTGTCAACCCACCAGATGGAGACCCAACTTGGAGTCTCCATATTTCAAAAAAATATTGTCACACCACTAAATTGGCATGAATATCCACAGAGTAGAAACAATATAATAGGCCTCTGACACACCTTCTACTACAGACAACCCATCAGATGGAGTCACAACTTGGAGTCTCCGTATTTCAAATAATTGTTTGTAACATCAGCAGCAGTAGGAACAGCAGGAACAGAAGCCACATCAAAGGTGTCACATACTGCAATAATGCAAGATCAATGAATGACACGAAATAAAACTAAAAATCGTTTAGTCTGCCCAGTCTAGGGTGCAAAAGTAATTGGAGATCCATGACTTCTTCATTTTGATGAAAGTTAGGAGGTCTACACATTCAGGGGACATCTGGATGTGCTTATCAGTCAGGACACCAACAGCATAGCTGAAGACACGTTCTCAGAGAACGTTAGCTGACAAAACCTCCAAGGCGTGACAGGTGGGCACAGGCCACCCTGCCATTTTTGAAGACCAAAATGCAAAAGGGTTCAAATACCTCCTGATGGCATTGATATTGACCTGTGAGATACTTCCGCACCACCATCTCCAGTCGATCAAAACTTGTCAGACGTGTACTCTGTTCTGCTGGTGCAATGGCTAGTCTAAACAATGCGTGAAACGACTCACAGAAATTGCTTATGCCATTTACACTGCTGCTACTGCTGAAACCTTGATGTTCCCAGGGTTAGACGTCTAGAGCTGTGATGCACACTTTGTGCCTCACTGCTGTTTTGGGGAAAACCACTCTTAAGATTTCCTACAAGCGTGTTTTGATATTCCAGCACGTGCGTGTCCCTTTCCAGGGGGAAAGCATCTGGCTAAATTTACTCTTGTACTGTGGATCTAACAGAGTGGTATCCCAGTAGTCAGCATTATTTCTATCCCTAAGAATACGGGCATCTTGTTGAAGATAGTACAGCAAGAAGGCGCTCATATGATGGGTGCTTCCATGAGGGCAAAATCCATAGTGTGTTGGTGGTGAGGTAACACTCAAGGTTGCTTCCTCCTTCCTTTCCTGCCAACCATGGACAACAGAGAGGGCATCATTATCCTCTTCATGTCCTGACTGTTGCGCATCCATATCCTCTTCCTCCTCATCCTCCTCCATTTGTTCCTCGGCTACTGCACCCTCACCAACAGTTTGTCTGTGCCCCTTGATTGCTGTAGCCATCCTCCCATGGCATCTGCCTGTGCAACAACAGTCAGGAAATTTTAGATATTGTTATCCCTTCGGCATCTTCCTCAGCTTCCACCTCTTCCTCTGGTACCAACAAATCCTCAAGCAGACTATTCAAAGTGTACTCCAGCATGTAGATGACCGGAATAGTGATGCTGATGATGACATCATCAGTGCTAGCAATCTTAGTAGCCATTTCAAATGTATGCAAAGGGGTTCAGAGGTCCTTCATATGTACCCACTCCGCAATTGTGATTTGCACCACGTCCGTACTGAGTTGGGCCCAGGCTAAAGGACATACTGAATCAAAGCTCAATGCTGCTGCCATAGTCACTGCAACATGTGCAGAGTGGAACTCTACCATGTTGGATAGTGATGAGCGAGAACTAAAATGGTTAGGTGTTCGTTGCTCGCATCGAGCAGATTGGAATACTCGGGTACTCGGCCAGAACAACGAGCACAATGTAAGTCTATGGGAGACCCGAGTATTTTTACCGCGATCCCCCCTGGGGTCTTTTAAGGTCTAAAAACATCTGAAAATGATGGAAAAACTGCTCAAATGACACAGGGACATCATGGGGATTGCCCCTGGAAGCATTCCTGACTCCTAGTTCACAGCTCTAATCAATTTTTTCCAAGATTCATGCCATTTTTCCCGGTGCCACAAAAAACACATTAAAACAAAACCAAAATGGGTTTTGCTTGGAAATTTGTCAAGGTACATCCTTTGAAGGCTAATGACTTGCCTGTAAGGCCAAATATTTAACCCCAGACCAAAAATTTCCTCCCCCACTTAGGCTTAGTTCAGACGCAGCGTTTTTGAAGCGTTTTTCAACTTTAACATTGCTGTCAACCACTACAAATGCATTCACTGGGAAATGTCATTGTAACATTTAACAACCTTAGCTGGCTATATGGTGTGTGACACATAAGCAGACCCATCTTGTTTAATTATGAAGGAGGGACTCTTAAAGTCACACACAGAGCCTATTTTTACTGGTGCATCAGGCGGCATTAATCTTCTTAAAGTGCCATTATGAAACAGTGGGTCTCCTAAGCTGTTGCAGCCTATGCTGTGAGTGGATGGGCTGCCAAGAATTACGACGCACCACAATACCCCTGTCATAAGATGTCCAGGGGGGACTCCTGAAAAGTGTTGCATTGAATTTAAGGCCTGCCCTGCTACCAATTCATATGCACCCCAAAAAGCCTTTGAACCCACATACTGGATGGGCCCATGAAAATGCACTTCACAATATGCATTTTGTACTCCTGTACTCCTTTGTTTTACACATTGGCAGCAAGGCCAGCCCTGCTGCATAGTCAGTCATATGCACCCCATTAGGTCTTGGAACCCACATACAGGACGGCCATTGAAAATCCACTTCACAATATGCATTTTGTACTCCCGTACTCCTTTGTTTTACACATTGGCAGCAAGGCCAGCCCTGCTGCATAGTCAGTCATATGCACCCCATTACGCCTTGGAACCCACATACTGGATGGGCCCATGAAAACCCACTCATATTTTTTAATGGTATGAAGGTTCCCTCTTTGCACAATTATTTACAGGAGAATTTGGCAATTTTACTTGCCATGTTGTTATTACTAAGGTTCAAATACAGCTTTAAAAAAGGCTAATACTTGCAATAAAGCACAATTTTATTGCAAACTGCAAATTTCAAGGAATAGTATGACTGAATAGTGTGAGTGCGTACACTTTTGTATATGTTAACATACACAGGTTAATAAGTACATATAAGGATTAAATAAATATAGTGATTACGTATATATGAAGATTAACTATATACAGTATACTTAGATCATCACCAAGAGGCTTTTAAATGTCATCTGTCTGGAATATCAGAGAAGCAACACCAAGAGAGGGAACCCCTGGGAGATTACCTACACTGCATGGACGTCCTCAATTATGCAGGTATCAGCACACTGTACATGTACAGGTACCCCAGTTTTGGCATCTGTCTTAGTCATGTTTATCTGGTCTTACATAGTGATTTACACTATGTAGTAACTCTAGCTTCACCCAGACCTTCAATTGGCCACTTTTCAAGGTTAGATGAAAGTGAGATATCATGGAGTCATCAGACTGGGGGCCATTAACCCCTAGAAAATAAAAGCCACAATGATTTAGATCAAACCACCGGCATAGTTTCAGGGGTTGCCTTGGGAAGACATCCTCATCGATACAGGAGCCTCAGTTTCAGTAACAGGACAAAAATTGCTGCAGTCACCCCCTGGACTGCGTGAGACTACCACTTTGGTAGGATTTGAGGGCTCTTGTTATACAAGCAGAAAAAATGTCGTCCAGTGAACCTGAGATTTCAGGACACAGGGGGATCGAAGAAAAGGAGTCTTCGATGCATTTTTTGGGTAAATTCACAGTTGCGGTCCACTATTTTGGGTACTGATATTTTGGGAGTAATGGGAATTGTTGTTGATTTATGTAACAAAGTCTTGTGGCGGAACAAAGAAGCCACTATTTGTTCTGTAATTGTACCTGTGGAGGAGGAAGAGAAGAGTCACAAATTATCCATTGCCAGTTTTGGATCATGTACTAATGAAAATGTTGACAATGGTGTTTTAACCCCTTCATGACCCAGCCTATTTTGGCCTTAATGACCTGGCCGTTTTTTGCAATTCTGACCAGTGTCCCTTTATGAGGTAATAACTCAGGAACGCTTCAACGGATCCTAGCGATTCTGAGATTGTTTTTTCGTGACATATTGGGCTTCATGGTAGTGGTAAATTTAGGTAAATAATTTCTGAGTTTATTTGTGAAAAAAACGGAAATTTGGCGAAAATTTTGAAAATTTCGCAATTTTCACATTTTGAATTTTTATTCTGTTAAACCAGAGAGTTATGTGACACAAAATAGTTAATAAATAACATTTCCCACATGTCTACTTTACATCAGCACAATTTTGGAAACAATTTTTTTTTTGCTAGGAAGTTATAAGGGTTAAAATTTGACCAGCGATTTCTCATTTTTACAACAAAATTTACAAAACCATTTTTTTTAGGGACCACCTCACATTTGAAGTCAGTTTGAGGGTTCTATATGGCTGAAAATACCCAAAAGTGACACCATTCTAAAAACTGCACCCCTCAAGGTGCTCAAAACCACATTCAAGAAGTTTATTAACCCTTCAGGTGTTTCACAGCAGCAGAAGCAACATGGAAGTAAAAAATGAACATTTAACTTTTTAGTCACAAAAATGATATTTAGCAACAATTTTTTTATTTTCCCAAGGGTAAAAGGAGAAACTGGACCACGAACGTTGTTGTCCAATTTGTCCTGAGTATGATGATACCTCATACGTGGGGGTACACCACTGTTTGGGCGCACGGCAGGGCTCAGAAGGGAAGGAGCGCCATTTGACTTTTTGAATGAAAAATTGGCTCCAATCTTTAGCGGACCCCATGTCGCGTTTGGAGAGCCCCTGTGTGCCTAAACATTGGAGCTCCCCCACAAGTGACCCAATTTTGGAAACTAGACCCCCCAAGGAACTTATCTAGAAGCATAGTGAGCACTTTAAACCCCCAGGTGCTTCACAAATTGATCTGTAAAAATGAAAAAGTACTTTTTTTCACACAAATATTCTTTTAGCCTCAATTTTTTCATTTTCACATGGGCAACAGGATAAAATGGATCCTAAAATTTGTTGGACAATTTCTCTTGAGTACACCGATACCTCAAATGTGGGGGTAAACCACTGTTTGGGCACATGGTAAGGCTCGGAAGGGAAGGAGCGCCATTTGACTTTTTGAATGAAAAATTATCTCCATCGCTAGCGGACACCATGTCATGTTTAGAGAGCTCCTGTGTGCCTAAACATTGGAGCTCCCCCACAAGTGACCCCATTTTGGAAACTAGACCCCCCAAGGAACTTATCTAGAAGCATAGTGAGCACTTTAAACCCTCAGGTGCTTCACAAATTGATCCGTAAAAATGAAAAAGTACTTTTTTTTCACACAAAAATTTTTTAGCCTCAATTTTTTCATTTTCACATGGGCAACAGGATAAAATGGATCCTAAAATTTGTTGGGCAATTTCTCCTGAGTACGCCGATACCTCACATGTGGGGGTAAACCACTGTTTGGGTGCACGGCAAGGCTCGGAAGGGAAGGCGCGCCATTTGACTTTTTGAATGGAAAATTAGCTCCAATCGTTAGCGGACACCATGTCGCGTTTGGAGAGCCCCTGTGTGCCTAAACATTGGAGCTCCCCTACAAGTGACCCCATTTTGGAAACTAGACCCCCCAAGGAACTTATCTAGATGCATAGTGAGCACTTAAAACCCCCAGGTACTTCACAGAAGTTTATAACGCAGAGCCGTGAAAATAAAAAATAATTTTTCTTTCCTCAAATATGATTTTTAGCCTGGAATTTTTTATTTTCCCAAGGGTAATAGGAGAAATTGGACCCCAAATGTTGTTGTCCAGTTTGTCCTGAGTACGATGATACCGCATATGTGGGGGTAAACCACTGTTTGGGCGCACGGCAGGGCTCAGAAGGGAAGGCATGCCATTTGGCTTTTTGAATGGAAAATTAGCTCCAATCATTAGCGGGCACCATGTCACGTTTGGAGAGCCCCTGTGTGCCTAAACATTGGAGCTCCCCCACAAGTGACCCCATTTTAGAAACTAGACCTCCCAAGGAACTAATCTAGATGTGTGGTGAGCACTTTGAACCCCCAAGTGCTTCACAGAAGTTTATAACGCAGAGCCATGAAAATAAAAAATAATTTTTCTTTTCTCAAAAATAATTTTTTAGCCCACAATTTTTTATTTTCCCAAGGGTATCAGGAGAAATTGGACCCCAAAAGTTGTTGTCCAGTTTCTTCTGAGTACGTTGATACCCCATATGTGGGGGTAAACCACTGTTTTGGCACACGTCGGGGTTCGGAAGGGAAATAGTGATGTTTTGAAATGCAGACTTTGATGGAATGCTCTTCGGCGTCATGTTGCGTTTGCAGAGCCCCTGATGTGCCTAAACAGTAGGAACTCCCCACAAGTAACCCCATTTTGGAAACTAGACCCCAATGGAACTTATCTAGATGTGTGGTGAGCACTTTGAACCCCCAAGTGCTTCACAGAAGTTTATAACGCAGAGCCGTGAAAATAATAAATGTGTTTTCTTTCCTCAAAAATATTTTTTGGGCCCAGAAATTTTTAATTTTCCCAAGGGTAACAGGAGAAATTTGACCCCAAAAGTTGTTGTCCAGTTTCTCCTGAGTACGCTGACCCCCCAAGGAACTTATCTAGATGTGTGGTGAGCACGTTCAACCCCCAAGTGCTTCACAGAAGTTTACAATGCAGAGCCGTGAAAATAAAAAATCATTTTCTTTCCTCAAAAAAGATGTTTTAGCAAGCAATTTTTTATTTTCACAAGGGTAACAGGAGAAATTGGACCCCAATATTTGTTGCCCAGTTTGTTGTGAGTACGCTGATACCCCATATGTGGGGGTAAACCACTGTTTGGGTGCACGTCAGGGCTCGGAAGGGAAGTAGTGACATTTGAAATGCAGACTTTGATGGAATGGTCTGCGGGCGTCACTTTGCATTTGCAGAGCCCCTGATGTGCCTAATCAGTAGAAACACCCCACAAGTGACCCAATTTTGGAAACTAGACCCCCCAAGGAACCTATCTAGATGTGTGGTGAGCACTTTGAACCCCCCAAGTGCTTCACAGATGTTTATAACGCAGAGCCATGAAAATAAAAATAATTGTTCTTTCCTCAAAAATTATGTTTTAGCAAGTAATTTTTTATTTTCGCAAGCCTAATCTTAACCCTATTTCCAACCCTAGCCCTAATTCCAACCCTAACTCTAATTCCAACCCTAACCCTAAGGCTATGTGCCCACGTTGCGGATTCGTGTGAGATTTTTCCGCACAATTTTTGAAAAATCCGCAGGTAAAAGGCACTGCGTTTTACCTGTGGATTTACAGCGGATTTCCAGTGTTTTTTTGTGCGGATTTCACCTGCAGATTCCAATTGAGGAACAGGTGTAAAACGCTGCGGAATCCGCACAAAATTGACATGCTGCGGAAAATACAACGCAGCGTTTCCGCATGGTATTTTCCGCACCATGGGCACAGCGGATTTGGTTTTCCATAGGTGTACATGGTACTGTAAACCTGATGGAAAACTGCTACGAATTCGCAGCTGCCAATCCGCTGCGGATCCGCGGCCAATCCGCTGCGGATCCGCGGCCAATCCGCTGCGGATTCGCAGCCAAATCCGCACTGTGTGCACATGCCCTAACCCTACCCCAAACCCTACCCCTTACCCTAACCCTACCCCTAGCCCTATCCCTAACCCTAACCCTACCCCTAACCCCACCCCTAGCCCTAACCCTAGTTCTAACCCTAGTTCTAACCCTAACCCTAGTGGAAAAAGAAAAACAAATATTTTCTTTTTTTTATTATTGTCCCTACCTATGGGGGTGATAAGGGGGGGTGTCATTTACTATTTTTTTATTTTGATCACTGTGATAGGTTATATCTCAATGATCAAAATATACCTGGAACGAATGTGCCAGCCGGCAGATTCGGCGGGCGCACTGAGCATGCGCCCGCCATTTTGGAAGATGGCGGCGCCCATGGAGAAGACGGACGGACACCGGGAGGCCCGGTAAGTATGAGGGGGGGATCTGAGCATGGGGGGTGGATCGGAGGACGGGGGGTGGCATCGGAGCACGGGGGAGCGGGCAGGAGGACGGGGGAGCGGACAGGACGACGGAGGGGAGCGGAGCACCGGATGGAGGACCGGGGAGGAGAGCACCGGACGGAGGACCGGGGAGAAGATCGGTGGTGGTGGGGGGGTACATAAGTGTTTCCAGCCATGGCCGATGATATTGCAGCATCGGCCATGGCTGGATTGTAATATTTCACCAGTTTTTTAGGTGAAATATTACAAATCGCTCTGATTGGCAGTTTCCCTTTCAACAGCCAATCAGAGCGATCGTAGCCACGGGGGGGTGAAGCCACCCCCCTGGGCTGAAGTATCACTCCCCCTGTCCCTGCAGAATGGGTGAAATTGGAGTTAACCCTTTCACCCGATCTGCAGGGACGCGATCATTCCATGACGCCACACAGGCATCATGGGTCGGATTGGCACCGACTTTCATAACGCCTACATGGCGTCATGGGTCGGGAAGGGGTTAAAGAATGAATTGAATCAAAGGTTCCCTGAATTGTGGATCTCAAAGAAAACCAATTATGGGTTAATGCAAACTCAAGTTAAAATTGATGGTGAAAGGCTTCCACCTTTCCAGCGCTAGTATCGCATTCCTGAGGACGCAATCCCTTACATAAGGGTTGTGGTCAGTGAATTGGAAAAACAAGTCGTTGTTGTGAAAGGTAATTCTCCATATAACAGTCCCATTTTACCTGTAAAAAAAGAAGATGGAAGCTTTTGAATGGATGTGGACTTGAGACTTGTAAATAAGTACACTCTCTCAACAGCTCACCTTGTTGCATCTGTCCCTGAAGTTATGTCACAGCTGAGGAGTGATTGTAAAGTGTTTTCTTGTTTGGACATTGCAAATGGCTTGTTCTCAGTACCCCTAACACCTGAATCTGCCCTCTGCTTTGCATTCACATTTGAGAATGTGCAGTACTTCTCCAGGCGGTTGCCCATGGGATTTTATAGTTCTCCTGTGTATTTCCATCAGGCATTGGCTCAGATGTTAGAATCCCTTGGCTACAGAGACAAAGTTCTACAATATGTTGATTTATTAATTCAAACTGTCAATGAATGTGAACATAAAGAGACCCTTGGAAATGTGTGTCAGGCTTTACAGGATGCAGGACTCAAAATGAGCTTAGATAAAGTACAATTGATGAAGTCAGAGGTTATATTTCTGGGTGTGTCTGTCTTAGCAGAAGGAAAGAAGCCCATACATGATAGGGTTAAAGCTATTCAAGCTGTCCCCATACCAACTAATATTACTGAGCTTAGAAAATCCTTATTAATTTTTTCAGAGAATTTATTGAAGACTTTGCTCATCTGGCTAAACCACTGTATGATTTACTAAAAGATGTTGATAATGATTGTTGCCCCTGTTAATGTAGAGAGAGAAGCCTTGCAGGCTTTTGAAGGTTTGAAGTGCGCCCTTATGGCGGCCACTGCAATGATTAACCCTGACCCTTCCCAACCCTTTTACATCCAAGCTCACACCGGTGATATATCTATTCACTCAGTGCTTTTACAAAAATGGCCCAAAGATAGCCCCTAAGCGTCCAGTCAGCTGTATGCCCTAGGCTACTACTCTAGGTTGCTCGGCCCCGTGGAGAAAGTATTCACTCTGTGCATGAGGCACCTACTTAACTTAACTACTAGACTTAACTATTATCCAACTTATTGTTTTTTAGGACTAATATTTGAATTGTTTTTTATTCTGTTTTTGTTTTTGTGCATTTTTTAGGGATTTTTGCCCTTACACACATATACACACAAGTGCATAAAACTATGAATTACGTAGATAACCTTATTTTCAATAATTCACCCATGAATATTAGAGCACTGTATGTTGTACTCTGGATAGAGTACAAGAGGGGGACTTGTAAGAGAATGGTCAGTCATAATATACTGAACAGCCATATTGGCTCTAGCAGCCATCTTGTGCAAAGTTAGAAACCAACTAATTCTTAGATGTACTTCTGAAAGTCATAGACAGATTGCAGACACAAGATAATATCATCATAGCCATTAGCAGGTATAGTGGACATACACACAGGTTAATTGCATCAGCATCAGTAAGGACTTTCTTATAACAGAAGGCATACTTTCACTAGCAGATCTGGCAGCTCCCGGTAGCTTTTCAGAAAATGTTGAACCACGAGGTTAAGCACATTGGCCAAGCAAGGTACGTGTGTGAGCTCACCTTGCCTCAGAGCCGCCACCAGGTTATGGCCATTGTCACACACGACCATGCCTGGCTGTATGTTCAGCGGTGTCATCCAAACATTTGACTGCTCTTTCATCTCTTTCTTACTTATGACCATGTGATATGTCAGTTTTTCTTTTTTAATAAATTTGCAAAAATTTCTAATTTTGTTTTTTTTTCAGTCAAAATGGAATGCAGAGTGTACATTAATGAGAAAAAATGACATTTTTTGAATTTACCAAATGGCTGCAATGAAACAGAGTGAAAAATTTACAGGGGTCTGAATACTTTCCGTACCCACTGTAAGATGGTACCGGTATGACCTGAGACTAAAGTAGAAGCGTCCTTGCTTGGCTGATTTCAGAGTAATCAGAAACGTCGTCTTCAAGCTCTTTGGGAATGCTGATCTCTCCAACACAGGGAGGGCTTTCCTAAGTCCTTAGAGATAAGAAATCTGTCAAAATGCTGTGTACTTGGTTGTCCTCACTGATCTAGCTCATGTCAAGCCTAACAATGTGCCCCAGAGTCATCAACGACAGATCCAGAGTTGAACCGTTCTATCCAGACTTTCTCCAATAATGCGCAGCTTCACTTCCAATCAGACGCACCTTCAACTCCTCCCCACTGCCCACAAACCATCAAAACCTTGTGCTCCATTTCTGGCCTCTTGCTGCTGCCCTCTACTAGCAAGATCATATATTACATCACAAATCTCCAACAATAAAGCAAACTGTGATTAACCCTTACACTCTACCTCACTAACATTTTGATGTCTCAGAAAAAACAGCACCAACTGAGATCTGGCCCCACTCAAAGTCGTTTTGAGGTTCCTTTATAGAGAGCTGCCTGCTGTGGCACTCTCCGACCTACACAAGCAAGTAGGGTCCAAGAACTCTATAGGGCCCTTAGCTTCCCTCTCCCTCTGTATTAGCAATTCTGGTACAGGTGCCAGAGCTGTACTGTCTGTAATTGGTACAGTTCACCATTCATCATCCTAATTGTAATCTTCCACTTAAGGGCCTATTGTTCCTGCAGGTCGATGTTGTCTCGGGTGGACTGGTGGAATGATAGGGGTGAGGCCTGTTCCCATGTAGTTGGCATACATGACCAGATCTGGCTTCTCACTTCACATCGCACACTGGTCCATTTAGAATTACCGGCTTCAACACCTTGTAGGATTTCGACTCCCAGCCAACATACAACTTTCCTATGGTAGTCTTTACACAGATCAACACTCTGTCCCCAGGTGTGTATGGTTCAGTTTGGACTAAACCATGATCTCGGGCTAACTGATTTTGCTGCTTGTCTCATGCCAAGTGATGAAACATTTTCAGTATGAATCAATGCTCTTGCACCTATGAGCCTGGAGTGCGGTGTTTTTTGTTGGTTGGAATATGGAAGTTAAGTTTGGACACTTCTCTTCCCGACTGTCATGGGTGTGTCAGAGGATGTAGGCAGTCACACTGCATTTAGCTGCAGAAGGTCTCAGAGGTTGGCTTTGCTGACTCCTTCCTGACTTAAGGACCCAGTAGCAACCTCCCCCAGCTCTAGTTGACACAGCAGGACCAGGGTGTTTATATCTCCCAGCTGGCTGCTGTTAGGTGGCCGATGATATTGCCATTTCGATTTTCCTGTTGAGGCTTGGAGCTATAGCAGTCAGCTATCTTTCTCCTTGGTGTTTGGAGGATGTCTGTGTTTCTCTCTGAACCTACTCAACCTAATCAAAATTTGCCTTTGGGGTTACCCACCTCTGTTCCAGGGCCCCCAGCTATGCAATTTGCAGCTGTGCCAATGGATTATTGTCAGTCCGGACCAAGAACTGTTCTTCAGTAAGTATTCGGTGAACCTCTTGGCCATGTCCTGTTGTGAACTCTGTTTTCAGGCTCCCTCTTGTGGTCACTGGTGGTATGGTGTGACTTTTGCTTTGGGCTCCCCCTGGTGGCTTTGTTTGTTATCCTGCTGGTCTCTGGCTATCAGCTGGTTCGTTATCCTCTGGGAGGTTCCTATATAGCTCTGTTTTACTTTCACTTGTTGCCGGCTGTCGATGTAATCAGTGCTACTCAGATTCCTTCTGACTACCTTGCTCCCAGTCCATCCAGGACAAGCTAAGTTTTGTTTGCTCATTTTTTGATCAGCGGTGTTTATCATGTTTTCTTGTCCAGCTTGCTAAAATGTTATTCCCTCGCTTGCTGGATGCTCTAGTGGACTGAGTTTCTCCCCACACACCATTAGTTGGTGCGTGGGTTCTTGAAATCTCAGGATGGATATTTTGTAAGGTTTTTTATTGATCGCATAGACCCCTGCTCTATTTTCTGCTTTCTAGTACTAGTGGGCCTCTTTTGCTGAATCTGATTTCATCCCTACGTATGTGCCTTCTTCTTACTTCACCGTTAATATTTGTTGGGGGCTTCTATATCTTTGGGGATTATTTCTCTGGAGGCAAGCGAGGTCTTTCTTTCTCTTTAGGGGTAGCTAGTTCCTCAGGCTGGCTCGAGACGTCTAGGAATTTTTTAGGCACGTTCACCGGCTACCTCTAGTTGTGTTGGATAGGTTCAGATTTGCGATCAGTCCAGTTACCATCTCCCTAGAGCTTGTCCTTAGTTTATTCACTTGCTGGTCTATTCGCGATCCTCAGCCACTAACGATCATAACAGTACAGCCGGCCTTTAAAGTGTAAATTGCATGGCAGAAGCAGGAAAAAAGAAGCCTTGAGAAATTTTTTTTTTTTTTTTTTTGTTGCCGTGTGTCTAGCTGCTGTGGCTAGCTTCTCTCCTCCTCTTAATCTTGGTGTGGCTCTGAGTTCAGCTGCTGACATGGATGTCCAGAGCTTGGCTTCCAGTCTGGATCATCTTGCTGCTAGGGTTCAAAGTATTCAGGATTTTGTTGTTCACAGTCCTATGTCAGAGCCTAGAATACCTATTCCGGAGTTGTTTTCTGGAGATAGATCTAGGTTCCTGAATTTTAGGAACAATTGTAAGTTGTTTCTTTCTTTGAAACCTCGTTACTCTGGTGATTCCGTTCAGCAAGTTAAGATTAATATTTCTTTCTTGCGCGGCGACCCTCAAGATTGGGCCTTCGCATTGGCGCCAGGGGATCCTGCATTGCTTAGTGTAGATGCATTTTTTCTAGCCCTTGGATTGCTCTATGAGGAACCTAATCTTGAGAACCAGGCTGAAAAAACGTTATTGGCCCTCTCGCAGGGGCAAGATGAAGCAGAGGTGTACTGCCAGAAATTTCGGAAATGGTCGGTGCTTACTCAGTGGAATGAGTGTGCCCTGGCTGCAAATTTCAGAGAAGGTCTTTCTGAAGCCATTAAGAATGTCATGGTGGGGTTCCCTACGCCTGCAGGTCTGAATGAGTCAATGACTCTGGCCATTCAGATTGATCGGCGTTTGCGGGAGCGCAAACCTGTGCACCATTTGGCGGTGTCTTCTGAACAGACACCTGAATCTATGCAATGTGACAGAATTCTGACCAGAAGTGAACGGCAAAATTATAGATGGCAAAATGGGTTGTGCTTTTACTGTGGTGACTCAGCTCATGTTATCTCAGCATGCTCTAAGCGCAAAAAAAAGGTTGATAAATCTGTCACCATTGGTACTTTACAGCCTAAGTTCATTTTGTCTGTTACCCTGATTTGTTCCCTGTCATCTTACCCGGTTAATGCTTTTGTAGATTCAGGTGCCGCCCTGAGTCTGATGGATTGGTCATTTGCCAGGCGCTGTGGTTTTGATTTGGAGCCTTTAAAATTCCCTATTCCACTAAGGGGAATTGATTCTACACCATTGGCTACGAATAGATCTCAGTACTGGACACAAGTGACCATGTGCATGACTCCTGTTCATCAGGAGGTGATTCGCTTTCTTGTACTGCATAATTTGCATGATGTCGTCGTGTTGGGTCTACCATGGTTGCAGACTCATAATCCAGTCCTGGATTGGAAAGCTATGTCGGTGTCAAGTTGGGGTTGTCAGGGAATTCATGGTGACGCTCCTGTGGTGTCAATTGCTCCACTCCTTCTGAAGTCCCTACGTTTTTGTCAGACTACCAGGATGTATTTGAGGAGCCCAAACTCAATTCTCTACCTCCTCATAGGGACTGTGATTGTGCTATAAATTTGATTCCTGGTAGTAAGTTTCCTAAGGGACGACTTTTCAATTTATCTGTGCCGGAGCATGCTGCCATGCGGAGTTATATAAAGGAGTCTTTAGAGAAGGGACATATTCACCCGTCCTCATCCCCTCTTGGTGCAGGATTCTTTTTTGTGGCTAAAAAGGATGGTTCCCTGAGACCCTGTATTGATTATCGCCTTTTGAATAAAATCACGGTCAAATTTCAGTATCCTTTGCCATTGTTAACTGATTTGTTTGCTCGCATTAGGGGGTCTAGTTGGTTCACCAAGATAGATCTTCGTGGTGCGTATAACCTTGTGCGTATAAAACAGGGTGATGAATGGAAAACTGCATTTAATACGCCTGAAGGCCATTTTGAGTACTTGGTGATGCCTTTTGGACTTTCTAATGCTCCTTCAGTCTTTCAGTCCTTTATGCATGACATCTTCCGTGAATATCTGGATAAGTTTATGATTGTGTATCTGGATGATATTCTGTTTTTTTCGGATGATTGGGAGTCTCATGTTAAACAGGTCAGGATGGTCTTTCAGGTCCTGCGTGACAATGCTTTATTTGTGAAGGGCTCAAAATGTCTTTTTGGAGTCCAGAAGATTTCTTTTTTGGGTTTCATTTTTTCTCCTTCTACTATTGAGATGGACCCAGTCAAGGTTCAGGCTATTCATGACTGGACGCAGCCTACATCTGTTAAGAGTCTTCAGAAGTTCTTGGGTTTTGCTAATTTTTACCGTCGCTTCATAGCTAATTTTTCTGGCGTTGTTAAGCCTTTGACGGATTTGACCAAGAAGGGTTCTGATGTGGCTAATTGGTCTTCTGCGGCTGTGGAGGCCTTTCGGGAGCTGAAGCGTCGGTTTTCTTCGGCTCCGATCTTATGTCAGCCAGATGTCTCACTTCCCTTCCAGGTGGAGGTTGATGCTTCCGAGATTGGAGCGGGGGCTGTTTTGTCGCAGAGAAGCCCCGATGGCTCTGTGATGAAGCCATGTGCTTTCTTTTCAAGAAAGTTTTCGCCTGCCGAGCGGAATTATGATGTCAGTAATCGGGAGCTGTTGGCTATGAAGTGGGCATTTGAGGAGTGGCGACATTGGCTCGAGGGAGCTAAACATCGTGTGGTGGTCTTGACTGATCACAAGAATTTGATTTATCTCGAGTCGGCCAAGCGGCTGAATCCCAGACAGGCTCGTTGGTCGTTGTTTTTCTCTCGTTTTGATTTCATGGTCTCGTACCTGCTGGGTTCGAAGAATGTGAAGGCTGATGCTCTTTCTAGGAGTTTTGTGCCTGACTCTCCTGGAGATTCAGAGCCGGCTGGTATCCTTAGAGAAGGGGTGATTTTGTCTGCCATCTCCCCAGATTTGCGACGTGTGCTGCAAGAGTTTCAGGCGGATAGACCTGACCGCTGTCCACCGGAGAGACTGTTTGTCCTGGATAGATGGACCAACAGAGTCATCTCCGAGGTTCATTCTTCGGTGTTGGCAGGCCATCCTGGAATATTTGGTACCAGAGACTTGGTGGCCAGGTCTTTTTGGTGGCCTTCCTTGTCGCAGGATGTGCGTTCCTTTGTGCAGTCTTGTGGAATTTGTGCTCGGGCGAAGCCTTGCTGTTCTCGTGCCAGTGGTTTGCTGTTACCTTTGCCTGTCCCGAAGAGGCCTTGGACGCACATTTCCATGGATTTTATTTCAGATCTCCCTGTCTCTCAGAGAATGTCTGTCATCTGGGTGGTGTGTGATCGTTTTTCTAAGATGGTCATTTGGTGCCCTTGCCTAAGTTGCCTTCCTCCTCCGAGTTGGTTCCACTGTTTTTTCAAAATGTGGTTCGTTTGCACGGGATTCCTGAGAACATTGTTTCTGACAGAGGATCCCAGTTTGTGTCTAGATTTTGGCAGACCTTTTGTGCTAAGTTGGGCATTGAATTGTCTTTTTCGTCGGCCTTCCATCCTCAGACGAATGGCCAAACCGAGCGAACTAATCAGACCTTGGAGACTTATTTAAGATGTTTTGTTTCTGCTGACCAGGACGACTGGGTTACTTTTTTGCCGTTGGCCGAGTTTGCCCTTAATAATCGGGCTAGTTCTGCTACTTTGGTTTCTCCTTTTTTTTGTAATTCGGGGTTTCATCCTCGTTTTTCCTCGGGTCAGGTGGAGCCTTCTGACTGTCCTGGAGTGGATGTTGTGGTGGATAGGTTGCATCAGATTTGGAATCATGTGGTGGACAATTTGAAGTTGTCACAAGAGAAGGCTCAGCTCTTTGCCAACCACCGTCGCTGTGTGGGTCCCCGACTTCGCGTTGGGGACTTGGTGTGGTTGTCTTCTCGCTTCGTTCCTATGAAGGTCTCCTCTTCTAAGTTCAAGCCTCGGTTTATCGGTCCTTATAAATTCTGGAAGTCCTTGGCCCTGTGTCATTCCGTCTGGACCTCCCGGCATCATTTGCTATTCATAATGTGTTCCATCGCTCGTTGTTGCGGAGGTATGTGGTACCTGTGGTTCCTCCGGTTGAGCCTCCTGCCCCGGTGATGGTTGAGGGAGAATTGGAATACGTGGTGGAGAAGATCTTGGATTCTCGTGTTTCTAGACGGAGGCTCCAGTATTTGGTCAAGTGGAAGGGCTATGGTCAGGAGGATAATTCTTGGGTTGTCGCCTCTGATGTTCATGCGGCTGATTTGGTTCGTGCCTTCCATGTGGCTCATCCTGATCGCCCTGGGGGTTTTCATGAGGGTTCGGTGACCCCTCCTTAAGGGGGGGGTACTGTTGTGAACTCTGTTTTCAGGCTCCCTCTTGTGGTCACTGGTGGTATGGTGTGACTTTTGCTTTGGGCTCCCCCTGGTGGCTTTGTTTGTTATCCTGCTGGTCTCTGTCTGTCAGCTGGTTCGTTATCCTCTGGGAGGTTCCTATATAGCTCTGTTTTACTTTCACTTGTTGCCGGCTGTCGATGTAATCAGTGCTACTCAGATTCCTTCTGACTACCTTGCTCCCAGTCCATCCAGGACAAGCTAAGTTTTGTTTGCTCATTTTTTGATCAGCGGTGTTTATCATGTTTTCTTGTCCAGCTTGCTAAAATGTTATTCCCTCGCTTGCTGGATGCTCTAGTGGACTGAGTTTCTCCCCACACACCATTAGTTGGTGCGTGGGTTCTTGAAATCTCAGGATGGATATTTTGTAAGGAATTTTTATTGATCGCATAGACCCCTGCTCTATTTTCTGCTTTCTAGTACTAGTGGGCCTCTTTTGCTGAATCTGATTTCATCCCTACGTATGTGCCTTCTTCTTACTTCACCGTTAATATTTGTTGGGGGCTTCTATATCTTTGGGGATTATTTCTCTGGAGGCAAGCGAGGTCTTTCTTTCTCTTTAGGGGTAGCTAGTTCCTCAGGCTGGCTCGAGACGTCTAGGAATTTTTTAGGCACGTTCACCGGCTACCTCTAGTTGTGTTGGATAGGTTCAGATTTGCGATCAGTCCAGTTACCATCTCCCTAGAGCTTGTCCTTAGTTTATTCACTGGTCTATTCGTGATCCTCAGCCACTAAGGATCATAACAATGTCCCAGACAAGCGCCAACAGCTCCAGCTTAAAGGAACTGTATGTCAGGACTCTGAACATTTTTTATTACCTTTTTGTGCATTACTGCCCTTTTCCAAGATGGCGTCTTTGGTCTCATGTGCACTGTCTTCCTGCTATAAAACTCCACCCCAGCCTTCAGTCTGTGCTAGAGTGTTCTGCCTTGCATCCAGCTCCTGACCTCTGGTGACTCCCTGGCTATATACCTGCTCCTGTGAACCTGTGGGGTTATCCTGCTACTCTGCTCTGAGTTCCTGCTGCATACACCAGTTCCAGTAATCCTCCTTCATCTGCTGCTCGTGTTTGCTTCCATCTGCATTTGCTGGACATGTAAGCTGTTTCTGTTCTGCAAGAACCTGAGACTATTACCCAGACCTCCCTGGTTGAGCTAAGATATTATTTGAACTGCCTTATAAGCATATCGATCTGTGTTGTGGACTAAGCAAGGACTTATTTGTGTCAAGTATCCTCAAGAA
The DNA here is from genome assembly GCF_051348905.1 of Ranitomeya variabilis. Taxonomy (NCBI): domain Eukaryota; kingdom Metazoa; phylum Chordata; class Amphibia; order Anura; family Dendrobatidae; genus Ranitomeya; species Ranitomeya variabilis. The sequence goes on along the minus strand of NC_135234.1, from coordinate 484,818,295 downwards.
TAATTGTGCTTCATAGACTTTCTGTGTGATTGCATTTTCCTCTGAAGTTTCCTATAGACTGCTGAGCTGCATTTGATATTTGCACCAAGTGTTGTGGACTTGAGTTTCTCTCTGCACCTGTTTGAATCACCGTATGATAATATAGACTTTACCACTTATAAAACTGTGTCCTGTAGTTGTCTTGTTCCACGCAAAGAGTCTCCTGAGTTATCCCCTATAATTATTACACTGTAGTTATCTGGGTTTTGTTTTGAGTTGCCCAAAGACCAACTGACACATGCTATTACTCATTACTGGCTCCACCGCTCTCAATTCATGAAGGCTTCCATCCTTATATACAATGAAAGGACGATCATATTGAGCATATGCTAACATCGGGACATTGGTCAAGCCTTTTTTCAGCTGATCTAGGGTTCATTGTTTTGCAGTCCATTTGGGCCTTTTGCGGTCCCCCTCAGTGACTTTGAGATGAAACGTCAATAATATCCTCTTAATCCATGGCGGAGGCCAATTCTTTTCAGCTTTCACTTTGTTTCCAGCTGGGCTGACTCCACCATAGATACCATGCGCCCTAGATATTCGATTTCTGTCAGAAACAAATTACAGTTTTAGCACTTCAATTTCAGACCGTGGGCCTGTAGATGGGTCAACACTTGTTATAGTCTTCGTAGATGTCGCTCGAAGGTGGGTGCATGAAAAATTACATCATCCAGATAGATCAAGATGGATTCAAAATTCAGCTCTCACAAACAGTGCTCCATTAACCGCTAAAACGTCTGAGGTGCAATGGTGAGTCTAAAAGGCATTTTACTGAACTTTTACAGACCTACTGGTAAAACGAAAGCTGTCTTGGGCTTGTCTCTTTCAGCCACTGAAACTACCAATAGCCATTTGCCAGAGCTAAGGTGTAGAAATACTTGACCTGTCGAAGTGCCATCAGGGACTTTCCCACTCTAGGCAAAGTGTAAGCATCTCATAAGGTGACATTATTCAACTTCCGATAGTCAACACAGATTCTCAAGCTTCCGTCCTTTCAGACGAGCACTATCGGTGCTGCCTATGAACTCTAACTCTCCTGCACTACTCCACTACTCAGCATTTGTAATAGAATGGCTTTTACTTCCTGGTATAGGTTGTCGATATCACTCATGGATCAGAGGTGTGTCTTCCGTCAGACTCTCATGTTCAATGCAGGTTGTACATCCAAAGTCATCTTCATTTCTGGAGAAAACAGCTTGAAACTCCCATAACAGGTCTTCTATCAGCTGAATTTGTTTTCAGGAGTTGTCTGTGTCATTGGAGCTTCAGACACAGTCACAGTCCATGGTTCATGTTCCTCAGCAATCAGGGCCAGTTGGACTTCGGGGACTGTATGATCTGCTCCTGATGAGGCAAGATAATATTTTGACTCCCTGGTGAGACGTTTGAAATTCCTGCCACTTTATCTTTGGGAACACTGTAGTGAATCCCATATACCTGGTTTAGTCTCTGGTATGCCTTCTGTGTAGGCCGATGTTTGCTGACTCTCTACCAGTATCGCTGGACATCTTTGTGTTCATCAACCAGTCTAGATCATGCAGGATATTCATTTGTAATATAATCAAGGTTCCTGACCCTGAATCTCTATCCACCAGCACAACACCTTTTTGACCCACATCCAGGTCTCCAATTTTCATGTGCATCCACGCTATCCCATGGACTGGAATCTTTATCTGGTTAACTCCCATAACATATCTTCTATCAGCTGATTTTGTTCAGACAACTGATTTGTGGCCAGTTGTATTATTTTGAGGATCTTCTGGTCATTCCTCTTCAGAGCCTGCTCTGTCCTTTGAGCTTCAGACACAGACAGTTACAGTCCATAACAGGAGAACCATGTACATTGACACATCAGACAGCCACTTGTCCATCCACCACTGTTGCTATAGTACATGCGATCATCTTGCCTTGTCCAGTTACTGTTGGCTACTGGGGCTCAATAGTCATTTCTATTCTGTTGAGTCTTCAGCGGCTTCCCACGTCCATCTGTAAGATCTGCTCCTAATGAGGCAAGATAATATTTTGATCCTGGAGGGACGGTCGAAATCCGTGACACCTCATCTTCGGGAAAATTGTAGTGAATCCTACATAGCTGGTTCTGGAACGTCTTTTGTGTAGGCCAATGTTTGGTGACTCTCTGCCAGTATCCCTGGCCATTTTTGTGCAACATCAACCGTTCTAGATCATATAGGATATTCATTACTAATATAATCGAGGTTACTAACCCTGAATCCCCATCCACCAGCACAACTCCTTTTTGACCCACATCCAGATCCCAAATTTTCATGTGCATCCACGCTATTCCATGGACTGGAATCTTCATCTGGTTAATGGCCATCAGCTCAGTTAGTTTTTCTCACTTGGCTTTAATAAAGTGACCAAAATGGGTCTCATAGTACTCCAGTGGCATTGTGGAGACTTCGTCTCCTATATCTACTAGGTCGCGCATGGTTTTGTCTACAATCAGTACGTCCAACACTGGACTTCGGGACACCAGGTTCTTAGGGCATTTCAGGTCATGCCTACATGGGGCAATTCCTCCTATGTGCCCTACCACTGGAGGTGATCTTTGTTTAAGTGTCCTGGCCCACACTCTACCATTCGTTGTCTGAGCTGGGGGGAGTTCAGCTATACATGCCCTCTTTCTCAGCATTTCCAGCATATTGGGCTCCGGGTTAGAGAGTGTTCAGGTGTTCTCAGGTTTGATTCTGGTTTGGATGAGGTTGTCCTATAGGGTTGGTCAAGCTGCGCTGGGGTCGTCCGGTCCGGACATTTGCTTGATGTCTCAGTTTTTCCCACCCCATTTGTCGGAGCAAAGAGTCATACGTCGAATGGACCGGCTTCCCCCACCCCACATAATGGACCTTCTTAGATGATCCACTTGCAGGGTCAGTTCCTGGATTGCAGTCCCTCATATCAGCCAAGGAGTAGGACTGCTGATTTTCAACCTGGACTCCATGTCCTATGGGGCCATACATCCGCACACTGCCGGAGCCCATATCATCCTCACCTTCACTAGCCAAAACTTCTGCGGCAACCTGGGCAAACTGAAGTGTCTTATTCACCCGTATCTGTTCCCACAATGTCTGTCTCATCAAGTAATCCATCAGTCTCTGAACAAACTGTTCTTTCAAGAACGGTGAAAATAGAGAATCCAGCTTTGCTTTTTTGTCACGTCTGTAATATTCTCTGTAAAGCATTTACATATAGGGAGATGATTTCATCTTCTTGCTGACACCGATTAAAGAAATGCATCCTGAATCTAGCGGCCAAGCCTTTCTCTCTGTAAACCTCCTCTAATATGGCCACAATGTCTTCTACAGTTGTTTGTGTTGACTGGGGATTCCTTATCACCGTTTCCTGGGCTTCTCCCTCTAGCACATGAAGCATGACGTGAGAGTGCAACTCCTCGACTAGGTTGTACAATCTGTATGTATTTCACATATGATCGGCCCATTATTCGATTGGCATGCAATCGAAATTCAACTTTTTCAAGTTAGCTCAGTATGGACCATGCTTACAAGCTCAGACTTGGAGTGTTTAGAGTCATCGGCAGAGTGACTAGGACATATGCTGCAGCCTGTATTGCACTACCATCCCCGGTTGCATTCTTCATTGTGATGCTGCACCCTGCTTGCAGTGCCAAATGAAACATAGATGAGGGACAGCGCAGGATGATTGGTAAGGCAATAATCAGCAGACACGCACAAATATTAGATGATATAATATGAATATTTACTAACCAGTTAATAAAACAAAGGAAAGGTTGGCAGTTAAACAGTAAGTAATAAAATACAATGACAGCAGTTACTCTCAATAACACCGACCAAAAGTATATTCAGGTACACTTAAACAGAATTATATGTGAGCAAAATACAACTCAATTAACCCTATCTATGCGTAAATCAATAAAACAACAGTGTTGTGCCAGTACTTTACTAATCGCCTACTCGGATCAGTTTTTGAAGTGTCTCTTACATAAGAGGCCTTTTCTCCTAACTAACTGGACCCCTGTAAGTCTATGTATAAATTGACATATACTGTATATTCAGATGTAAGATGGTACCGGTACGTCCTGAGACTGAAGTAGAAGGTTCCTTGCTGGTTATGAGTCCTGCATAATCAGAAATGCCGTCCTGAAGCTCTTAGGAAATGCTGATCTCTCCACCGCAGGGTTTCCCTTAAGTTCTTAGAAATAAGGAATCACTTGGTCTAGCACAAGATGCTGCGTACTTGGTTTTCCTGACCAAGTCTGCTCTGTTGTGAATTCTGTTGTGGGTTCTGCTCTTGGGCTCCCTCCGGTGGTTATAAGTGGTAGTGCTGCTGTTTGTCCTTCACAGCAGTCATCAGGTGCTTCCACTTTGGATGGGGCTATTTTGTCTGGCTTCACCCTTTAGTGAGTGCCAGTTGTCCATTGTTTTTCTGGAGGATTCACATCTCTGCTTGGTTTCTCCTGCTGGATTGTCCAGATCATCAAAGATAAGTCCTGGCTTTGTTTTTGCAGTCCACATGCGGTGGACTTTATAGTTCAGTGAATTGCTATGTTTTTTCTCGTCCAGCTTTGTCTGTGTAAGGATTTATTCAGCCAAGCTGGAAGCTCTGGAGTCGCAGAGTTACCCTCCTGTTGTGATCCTAGTGGTAGAGGATCTCAAATGTACAAACTAAGTCTGCTAACACAAAAACTAGCTCATAGGGAGGTGGTAACTAGGCTGACCGAATATCTGATCCTAGCACACAACTAACAGTAGCCAGGGAACGTACCTACATTGATTCTAGACGTCTCGCACCAGCCGGAGAACTAACTAACCCTTTCAGAGAAAATAAGACCTCACTTGCCTCCAGAGAAGGGACCCCAAAGATGAAATACAAGCCCCCAACAAATAATAACGGTGAGGTAAGAAGAAAAGACAAACGTAAGTATGAACTAGATTTAGCAAAGTGAGGCCCACTAAATAATAGCAGAAAATAGAAAGAGAACTTATTCGGTCAGCAAAAAACCCTATCAAAATATCCACGCTGAAAATCCAAGAACCCCCGCACTGACTAACGGTGCAGGGGGAGAATATCAGCCCCCTAGAGCTTCCAGCAAAAATCAGAATCACATTGTAACTAGCTGGAACAAAATATCAGAAATGCGGATAAACAAAAATAAGAAAGCAGGACTTAGCTTATCTTGCAAAAAGCAGGAGACAGGAGCCAAAAGACTAGACTGGTAACATCGATTCCAGGCACCATACTGAGTTTCCAGGAAGTCTAAATAGGAACACCCAGGCCAAACGACCCAGGTGAGTAAAAACCTGGAGACAGACAATCCAAGTGTCATACCGCTAGAGAACACAAGAGGGAGCCAAGAAATACAATTCACAACAGTACCCCCCCTTTAAGGAGGGGACACCGAACCCTCACCATGACCACCAGGACGATCAGGATGAGCCGCGTGAAAAGCACGAACCAAATCGGCCGCATGACCATCAGAGGCGACCACCCAGGAATTATCCTCCTGACCATAGCCCTTCCATTTGACCAGATACTGAAGCCTCCGTCTAGAGAGACGAGAATCTAAGATCTTCTCCACCACGTACTCCAACTCGCCCTCAACCAAGACTGGAGCAGGAGGGTCAACCGCAGGAACCACAGGCACAACATACCGCCGCAACAAAGACCTATGGAACACATTGTGAATGGCAAATGACACAGGAAGATCCAAACGAAAAGAAACTGGATTAAGGATTTTCAAAATTCTATATGGACCAATAAAGCGAGGCTTAAACTTAGGAGAGGAAACCTTAAGAGGGACATACCGAGAAGACAACCAAACCAAATCCCCAACACGAAGTCGGGGACCCACACCGCGGCGGCAGTTGGCAAAACGCTGAGCCTTCTCCTGTGACAATTTCAAGTTGTCCACCACATGACTCCAAATCCGCTGCAATCTATCCACCACGGAATCCACCCCAGGACAGTCAGAAGATTCAACATGCCCTGAGGAGAAACGAGGATGAAAACCAGAATTGCAGAAAAATGGCGAAACCAAAGTAGCGGAACTAGCCCGATTATTGAGGGCAAACTCAGCCAATGGCAAAAAGGTCGCCCAATCATCCTGATCCGCAGAAACAAAACATCTCAAGTAAGCCTCCAGCGTCTGATTAGTTCGCTCCGTTTGGCCATTAGTCTGAGGATGAAAGGCAGATGAGAATGATAAATCAATGCCCATCTTAGCACAAAAAGATCGCCAGAACCTGGACACAAACTGGGACCCTCTGTCAGACACGATATTCTCAGGAATGCCATGCAAACGAACCACGTTCTGAAAGAATAAAGGAACCAGATCGGAAGAGGAAGGCAACTTAGGCAAGGGCACCAAATGGACCATCTTGGAAAAGCGATCACACACCACCCAGATGACAGACACACCTTGAGAAACCGGAAGATCTGAAATGAAATCCATGGAAATGTGTGTCCAGGGCCTCTTCGGGACCGGCAAGGGCAAAAGCAACCCGCTGGCACGAGAACAGCAAGGCTTAGCCCGAGCACAAATCCCACAGGACTGCACAAAAGAACGCACATCCCGCGACAAGGAAGGCCACCAAAAGGACCTAGCCACCAAATCTCTGGTACCAAAAATCCCAGGATGCCCTGCCAACACCGAGGAATGAACCTCAGAGATAGCTCTGCTGGTCCATTTATCAGGAACAAACAGTCTATCAGGTGGGCAAGAGTCAGGTCTACCAGCCTGAAATCTCTGCAACACACGTCGCAAATCAGGAGAAATGGCCGACAAAATTACTCCCTCTTTAAGAATACCAGCTGGCTCTGAGACTCCCGGAGAGTCAGGCACAAAACTCCTAGAAAGAGCATCTGCCTTCACATTCTTCGAACCAGGCAGGTATGAAACCACAAAGTCAAAACGGGAGAAAAACAACGACCAACGAGCCTGTCTAGGATTCAGGCGCTTAGCAGACTCAAGATACATCAAATTCTTGTGATCAGTCAAGACCACCACACGATGCCTAGCTCCCTCGAGCCAATGACGCCACTCCTCAAATGCCCACTTCATGGCCAACAACTCCCGATTACCGACATCATAGTTCCGCTCCGCAGGCGAAAACTTCCTAGAAAAAAAAGCACAAGGTCTCATCACAGAACAACCAGAGCCTCTCTGCGACAAAACAGCCCCTGCACCGATCTCAGAAGCGTCTACTTCAACCTGAAAGGGAAGTGAAACATCAGGCTGGCACAAAACAGGCGCCGAAGTAAACCGGCGCTTCAGCTCCCGGAAATCCTCTACGGCTGCCGGAGCCCAAGTAGTCACATCAGAACCTTTCTTGGTCATATCCGTCAAAGGTTTCACAACGCTAGAGAAATTAGCAATAAAACGACGGTAGAAATTAGCAAAACCCAAGAATTTCTGAAGACTCTTAACGGACGTGGGTTGGGTCCAATCATGAATAGCTTGGACCTTGACTGGGTCCATCTCCACAGTAGACGGGGAGAAAGTGAAACCCAGAAAGGAAACCTTCTGCACTCCAAAGAGACACTTTGAGCCCTTCACGAACAAAGCATTATCACGCAAAACCTGAAACACCATCCTGACTTGCTTTACATGAGAATCCCAATCATCAGAAAAAAACAGAATATCATCCAGATAAACAATCATAAATTTATCTAGATACTTCCGGAAGATGTCATGCATAAAAGACTGAAACACAGAAGGGGCATTAGAGAGCCCAAAAGGCATCACCAAGTACTCAAAATGACCTTCGGGCGTATTGAACGCAGTTTTCCATTCATCTCCCTGCTTAATGCGCACAAGGTTGTACGCACCACGAAGATCTATCTTGGTGAACCACTTAGCACCCTTAATCCGAGCAAACAAGTCCGACAACAGTGGCAAAGGATACTGAAATTTGACCGTGATTTTATTCAGAAGTCGATAGTCTATACAAGGTCTCAAAGACCCGTCCTTTTTGGCTACAAAAAAAAATCCCGCACCAAGAGGGGAAGAGGATGGACGAATATGTCCCTTCTCTAAAGACTCCTTTATATAAGAACGCATTGCAGCATGTTCAGGTACAGATGAATTAAATAAACGTCCCTTAGGAAATTTACTACCAGGAATCAAATCTATAGCGCAGTCACAGTCCCTATGCGGAGGAAGGGCACTGGACCTGGACTCACTAAATACATCCTGATAGTCCAACAAATACTCCGGAACTTCAGAAGGAGTAGAAGAAGCAAAAGACACCGACGGGGAATCGCAATGAATTCCCTGACAACCCCAACTTGACACAGACATTGCCTTCCAATCTAAGACTGGATTATGGGTCTGTAACCATGGCAGACCTAAAACGACCAAATCATGCATTTTATGCAGAACAAGAAAACGAATCACCTCCCGATGTTCAGGAGTCATGCACATGGTCACTTGTGTCCAATACTGCGGCTTATTCTCCGCCAATGGCGTAGCATCAATTCCTCTAAGAGGAATGGAATTATTTAAAGGCTCCAGGACAAAACCACAGCGCTTGGCAAATGACAAGTCCATAAGGCTCAGGGCAGCACCTGAATCCACAAGCGCCATAGCAGGGTAGGAAGACAATGAGCAAATTAGAGTCACAGACAAAATAAACTTAGGATTTAAATTACCAATGGTGACAGGACTAATCATCTTTGTTAGGCGTTTAGAGCATGCCGAGATAACATGTGTAGAATCACCACAGTAAAAACATAACCCATTCTGACGTCTATGATTTCTTCGTTCAGCTCTAGTCTGAATTCTATCACATAACATTGAGTCAGGTGCCTGTTCAGACAGCACTGCCAGAGGATTAGCAGATTTGTGCTCCCGCAAACGCCGATCTATCTGAATGGCCAAAGCCATAGAATCACTCAGACTTGTAGGAATGGTAAAACCCACCATCACATTCTTAATGGCTTCAGAAAGGCCATTTCTGAAAATTGCGGCCAGAGCACACTCATTCCACTGAGTGAGCACGGACCATTTCCGAAATTTTTGGCAATACACTTCAGCCTCATCCTGGCCCTGAGAGATAGCCAGCAACGCTTTCTCTGCCTGAATTTCAAGATTGGGCTCCTCATAAAGTAAACCGAGCGCCAGAAAAAATGCATCAATGTTTGCCAATGCCGGATCTCCTGGCGCCAATGCAAAAGCCCAATCCTGAGGGTCGCCGCGCAAGAAAGAGATAACAATTTTAACTTGCTGAGCTGAGTCTCCAGACGAACGCGGTCTCAAAGATAGAAACAATTTACAATTATTCCTGAAATTCCTAAATTTAAATCGATCACCAGAGAAAAGTTCAGGAATAGGTATCTTAGGCTCTGACATAGGACTAGGATAGTAACGAAATCCTGAATGCCCTGCACTCTTGCAGCAAGCTGATCCACACTAGTAATCAGAGTCTGAACATTCATGTCTGCAGCAGAGCTTCAAGCCACTCAGAGAAAAAGGGGAAGAAGAAAGAAAAAAAAAAAACTCAGAACTTCTTTTCTTTTAATCCCGCTTCAGCAATGCATTAATGGCCTGGAATACTGTTGTGATCCTAGTGGTAGAGGATCTCAAATGTACAAACTAAGTCTGCTAACACAAAAACTAGCTCATAGGGAGGTGGTAACTAGGCTGACCGAATATCTGATCCTAGCACACAACTAACAGTAGCCAGGGAACGTACCTACGTTGATTCTAGACGTCTCGCACCAGCCGGAGAACTAACTAACCCTTTCAGAGAAAATAAGACCTCACTTGCCTCCAGAGAAGGGACCCCAAAGATGAAATACAAGCCCCCAACAAATAATAACGGTGAGGTAAGAAGAAAAGACAAACGTAAGTATGAACTAGATTTAGCAAAGTGAGGCCCACTAAATAATAGCAGAAAATAGAAAGAGAACTTATTCGGTCAGCAAAAAACCCTATCAAAATATCCACGCTGAAAATCCAAGAACCCCCGCACCGACTAACGGTGCAGGGGGAGAATATCAGCCCCCTAGAGCTTCCAGCAAAAATCAGAATCACATTGTAACTAGCTGGAACAAAATATCAGAAATGCGGATAAACAAAAATAAGAAAGCAGGACTTAGCTTATCTTGCAAAAAGCAGGAGACAGGAGCCAAAAGACTAGACTGGTAACATCGATTCCAGGCACCATACTGAGTTTCCAGGAAGTCTAAATAGGAACACCCAGGCCAAACGACCCAGGTGAGTAAAAACCTGGAGACAGACAATCCAAGTGTCATACCGCTAGAGAACACAAGAGGGAGCCAAGAAATACAATTCACAACACCCTCCATGCCTTTAGTTAGGTGTGGAGATTTTTGTATTCTCTGTGGTGGATTTTTGTAGTAATTTAATACTGACCGCACAGTACTCTGTCCTGTCTTTTCTTTCTAGGTAGCGTGGCCTCCTTTGCTAAATTCTGTTTTCAGTCTGCGTTTGTAATTTCCCTCTCCTCTCACAGTCAATATTTGTGGGGGGCTGTCTTTCCTTTGGGGATTTTCTCTGAGGCAAGATAGTTTTCCTGTTTCTTTCTTTAGGGGTAATTAGTCCTCCGGCTGTGACGAGGTGTCGAGGGAAGCAATATAAAACCCGGCACTCAACTTCAATTTGGCTGCTGTAAGGTTTATTGTGTAGTATCAACACTAAAACCTTTCCGTCCTGTGGTCCTTCCTCAGTTACTACATCGTGAGAATGATAAAGAAATAAACATAATCATTCAACAGAAAGAAAAAAACAAAGCAAAAAAACAAAGGTATATACAACAATATGTACAAAACATAAATATGGTCATGTATCGAGAGGAACAAGTACATTATAAAGCTTGGAGAACGAGGCATACCTAATTGTGAGGTGAGTAGAGAAAAGAAACTTCTTTGCCAATAGAGCCCTATTGGTGTAGCTACAAGGAAGAAGAGAGGGGTGATATTACTAAAATATGGGCTGATATAGTTCAGTGGTCCTCATGCACTGGGCCCATGGTGAGTACCTTATTGTCCAGAGTGCCTCCAAGATTGCAGCATTGAGGCTGGAAAATAATAATGATACAGGACAAAGTCCTTGTAAGCCTGAGTGCGCCATGTGGCGGAGTCCGATGGGCGTGGCTAAATAACGATATGGTGGAGCCGCTATGAAAATTGCGCTGGTTACCTGTGCTGTGTCCGGGTGTAGACGCGGTATCCACCGCTTGTCCAGAATCTATGCCGGAGTGCAGTGGACCGGTGTAAGCGCTTATTTATGTGAACGGCGTGGAGCGCTGGAAATGACGTACAGGAAGTGCGTCATGGGGCTGCCGTGACTGGCAGTCAAAGGGCGCCCAATAGGGGAGGACTAGAGTGTGATTATGGGCAGGACTGTGCGTGAATGTGGTTACCAGGCAGTCAAGGAATAGAAAACAAAGTCCGGTGTAGTAGGTGGAGTTGAGAGCAGAACACTGCGTAATAGATGGTGGTGGTGAATGATGAGAAGTGCTCCTATGGTGGTAATCAAGTGTCCATCTCAGTGGTGAGAAGCGGAGACTCAGTATAGGCGGCTCTAGGAGAATAGATAAATATGTTAATATGGTATCCTAATATATATGCAACATTACAGTATATAACTAAGACAATGTGGTACAATATGATATTAGAGCCTATGCGAAGAGGTGTCTCATCAACCACAGACCAGCTAGCATAGAAAATACATTTAAAGCGATAATGTAGTCCCTTACACAAAACCGGGGATGTTATTGGACATCATGGTACAGAGAGCTGCGGATACAAAAGGTCTGAAGATGAGCAACATTGTATATTATTAGATTATACCCTTATGGCATACATAGATAGGTATCCGACACCCAAATAATGGGAAATGTTGATAGTAGAGATCATCCAGTTTCTTTTCTGACCCAGGGCTGGAGTACAGTCTTTAGTTAAAGTCTCTAGTGTCCCAATAAGGGGAGGGGGGCGGGGGGCGGCCTCCCTTGGTGGGTTCTATTGTTGGTTCTACTGATTAAAAGACAGGAGGTCATAGTCTCTATTCAGACCTTTAGGATGCAGGGTATCCAGCGTGTGGATCCAAAACGCCTCTCGGCGTTTGAGTATAGCTACCCTGTCACCACCTCTCCTTGGTGTCTCCACTTGTTCTATGATTAGAAATTTGAGTTGGGAGATGTTGTGTCCCATAGTAATGAAGTGATGTGGGATAGGTAACAATGTGTTCCTGCATCTGATGGTCGACTTGTGCTTGGAGATCCGTTCTCGTATTCACTGAGTGGTCTCTCCTACGTACATAAGTCCGCATGGGCACTTAATGAGGTAAATGACGTGTGTGGAGTCACACGTGTAGTACTGTTTGATGGGGAAGTTTTTGCCAGAGTGTGGGTGGTTAAAGGAGCTGCCTCTGAGTACATTGCTGCACTGGGCGCAGTGAAGACATGGGAAGGTACCGTATTTTGGGTTTTTTAAGAATCGTTGTTTAGGGTATTGTTTACCTGTTCCCAAGTCTGCGCGAATGAGGGTGTCCCTGATGTTCCTTGCCCTCCTGAAACAGGGGAGAAAAGGTTCCCTAAATTCCCTAATGTTGGGATGGGCAGTGGCCAGGAGGTGCCAGTGTTGGCGGATTTTCCTGTGCAATATGTACGCATACGGATGATAAGAATGTACGAATGGGATTCGTTCTTTTTTCTGTCTCGTTCCACCGGGGGTTCTTTCTGCATCGTTCAGAGTTGATGTTGGGTAACCCCTGTTGCGGAACTTGGTTTTCATTTCAGAGACCCGTTGTGCCCGCAGATTATCATCAGACACGATACGGGATACCCTCTGGATCTGAGATCTAGGGATGGACCTTTTGACAGCCTGAGGGTGCAGGCTATCATAGTGGAGTAGGCTGTTCCGATCTGTGTCTTTTGTATGTAGGTCTGTGCTCAGAATACCATTTGGGTCCTTGATTACGATTGTATCTAGGAAGTTCATCCTATAAGGGTCATGGGCTATTGTGAACGTAATGCCTGGCCATGAAACGTTGAGAAATTCGAAGAATTGTAGCAAGGACTCCAATGAGCCGCCCCAGACACAAAAGATGTCATCAATATAGCGTTTCCACAACAGTACGTGGTCCTTGTATAATCTGTTGGGATAAATACGACTTTCCTCAAAGTCTGCCATGTAGCAGTTTGCGTACGGGGGCGCTACATTGGAGCCCATTGCGGTCCCGCGTGTCTGTAGAAAAAACTCATCCTGAAATAGGAAGTGGTTGGAATCGAGCACTACTGTAAGGAGGTCTACGCATAGGGCGATTTGTCTGTGATCTATCCCTGCCTTAGTTAGGAGTTTTTCCACAGAGATGATGCCCTCCGTATGTGGTATCGAGGTGTATAAATCCTTGACATCTAGAGACACCAGTATGGCATCCGAAGGGATGTGCCCCATAGAGCGTATGATGTCAAGGAAGGCCCCTGTGTCAAGGAGATATGACCGTGTAGAGCGAATATGAGGAGTTAATATTTTCTCTAAGAAAATCGAGATGGGGGACAAAATAGAATTCGTGGCCGCCACTATGGGGCGTCCTGGGGGGTGTTCTAAGTTTTTGTGGATCTTAGGGAGTATGTAAAACACTGGAGTGACCGGGTGTTCATTGGTAAGGAAGACACATGTTTTCATGTCTAAAACTCCCATTTCAGTATATCTCTTAAGTATGTTGGAAATCCTATTGCGAATGGAATCTGTGGGGTTGGACTCAAGTTTATGGTAAACCGTGGAGTTGTTGAGTTGTCTTAATACCTCCCTCAGATAATCCTTCTTGTCCATGATAACTATAGCTCCCCCTTTGTCCGCAGGTTTAATTACCAGACTAGTGTCTGATTGTAATGACCGTAGGGCTTGTTGCTCTATATTGGTGAGATTAGATGGATAATGAAGATGGCCTAGTTGGACCTGTTCCCGGAGTTCCTGGAAAGAATCATGAATGAACCCAATGAATGCCTCAACCGCATGGGAGCCACGTGGGGGTCTAAAGTGGCTTTTTGAACGTAGGCCTAGACTCTCAGCAGTGAGGAGTTGGGGAGGGTTGACGATATTTTCAGGAACCTGTGGGGTAGTATGATGGGGGTCAGAGAAATAGACTTTTAAACGTAGGGATCGGTAGAACTTCTGTAGGTCCATGTCCAAATCAAATGTACGGTACTGGTATGCTGGACAGAAGGAGAGCCCCTTTTGTAGGACACTGTATTCTGACGTCCCCAAAGTTCTTGAGGAAATATTTACAATTAGGGACTCCATACCTGTGATCGTGTGATTCGCCCCTGCTCCAGATCTTTTCTGGTGTCCATGGCCCCTCCGCGTCCTCTTCTTCTCCCTCGTGGGCCCCTTTGTCCTAAAAAACGGGAGGTATTCGGAATAGAGGCTCCTCTGTCCATTTCTGATTCTGAGTTGGAGTAGTCTGTTGAGGAACGGTGTCCAGTTCTTGAGTTGGTGCGCCGAGAGGTATAGTTGTCCTGCCATCTGTATACGCGGTTCTGTTCGTAGTCCTCCGTATCTCTAGCGAACTTTTGGCGTTTCCTGTTTTCCGTGTCCCTCCGGTGTTGGTCTGTTCTGGTCTTGATTTCTGATTTCAGTGTGCTGAGTTCCTCCGGGGTCCCTGTGGAAGAGAGCTGAATCTCAATAGTCTTGATTTGTTCTGAACTTATAGTTATGGCCTTTTGAAGGTGTTCAATAGTTAGAGTGATTAGATCCAGTGAGCACTGTACTCCAGCCCTGGGTCAGAAAAGAAACTGGATGATCTCTACTATCAACATTTCCCATTATTTGGGTGTCGGATACCTATCTATGTATGCCATAAGGGTATAATCTAATAATATACAATGTTGTTCATCTTCAGACCTTTTGTATCCACAGCTCTCTGTACCATGATGTCCAATAACATCCCCGGTTTTGTGTAAGGGACTACATTATCGCTTTAAATGTATTTTCTATGCTAGCTGGTCTGTGGTTGATGAGACACCTCTTCGCATAGGCTCTAATATCATATTGTACCACATTGTCTTTGTTATATACTGTAATGTTGCATATATATTAGGATACCATATTAACATATTTATCTATTTTCCTAGAGCCGCCTATACTGAGTCTCCGCTTCTCACCACTGAGATGGACACTTGATTACCACCATAGGAGCACTTCTCATCATTCACCACCACCATCTATTATGCAGTGTTCTGCTCTCAACTCCACCTACTACACCGGACTTTGTTTTCTATTCCTTGACTGCCTGGTAACCACATTCACGCACAGTCCTGCCCATAATCACACTCTAGTCATCCCCTATTGGGCGCCCTTTGACTGCCAGTCACGGCAGCCCCATGACGCACTTCCTGTACGTCATTTCCGGCGCTCCACGCCGTTCACATAAATAAGCGCTTACACCGGTCCACTGCACTCCGGCATAGATTCTGGACAAGCGGTGGATACCGCGTCTACACCCGGACACAGCACAGGTAACCAGCGCAATTTTCATAGCGGCTCCACCATATCGTTATTTAGCCACGCCCATCGGACTCCACCACATGGCGCACTCAGACTTACAAGGACTTTGTCCTGTATCATTATTATTTTCCAGCCTCAATGCTGCAATCTTGGAGGCACTCTGGACAATAAGGTACTCACCATGGGCCCAGTGCATGAGGACCACTGAACTATATCAGCCCATATTTTAGTAATATCACCCCTCTCTTCTTCCTTGTAGCTACACCAATAGGGCTCTATTGGCAAAGAAGTTTCTTTTCTCTACTCACCTCACAATTAGGTATGCCTCGTTCTCCAAGCTTTATAATGTACTTGTTCCTCTCGATACATGACCATATTTATGTTTTGTACATATTGTTGTATATACCTTTGTTTTTTTGCTTTGTTTTTTTCTTTCTGTTGAATGATTATGTTTATTTCTTTATCATTCTCACGATGTAGTAACTGAGGAAGGTCCACAGGACCGAAACGTTTTAGTGTTGATACTACACAATAAACCTTACAGCAGCCAAATTGAAGTTGAGTGCCGGGTTTTATATTGCTTAGTTATAGGGTGTGGGAGCCTACCCGTGCACCTACGTCAGCAGTGCTCACGTTTAAATTCACCGAGGTGTCGAGGGAGTGACAGGAACATCCCACGGCTACTTATAGTTGCGGTGTTAAGTTCAGGGTCTGCGGTCAGTATAGAGGCCACCTACTCCAGAGCTCGTCCATGCTGCTCCTAGGTCACCAGATCATAACACTGCTCATGTCAAGCTGAACAATGCCTCCCAGAGTCACCAACAACAGATCAAGAGTCGCACCGCTCTGTCCAGACTTTCTCCAAGAATACGTAGCTTACCTTCCACTTGAGCTCCCCTTTCGACTCCTCCCAACCGCCCACCAACTGATAAAAACTCTGCGCATCTCATCGCTGCCCTCCACTGACCAGATCATATATAACATCACAAATCTCCAACAATACAGTAAACATTGATCAACCCTTATACTTTCATTATGAAAAATATTTTTGTCAAGCTCGGACATGGGTAAGTCCGGTGGATGTCACAGTATGCAAATACAACGGGATAGGACACCTCCTGACACCAGCCTGGCTTGTCACTAAGCATCTTTAGTGCCCTATTCGGGTCCTTCCCCACTGCCGTCGTCACTTGCCTAGTCCCTGATTGTCACCTCAATATACTCTGGCTAGTGCACTGGTCAGCATGGACACTAGCCTCTCCACTGCAGATGGTAAAACACAGAGGAAGAGACAAAACATGGGACAGACAGAGAGAGAAAAAGGGAGAAATATTCAGCTTCAGGCTCTGCTGTTAAGAAAGAAGCAGATAATACAGCACCAGGAATCTGCACTCCCACAGCAGCAAAACCACCGAAACAGGAGAGCTTCATACATCTAGCTGGTTAACAAACACGTGCAAACACTGCGGGTTGGACGCTGCATACTTGCGTAGCATCCAACCCACAACCTTCAGATGTTGCAGCATAGTGGATGGGATTTCAAGAAATCCCATGTCCACAATGCTTGCATAGACGCCCACATCTCCCCTGTGGAGACAGATATACGGCGCTTCTTTCCAGACTGCAGCATATCTATTTATCTTGCGGAGATGCGAGCACCCGCAAGATAAATTTCACCTGTACAATATATTGGATGCAGTGAATCCACATGGTTCAATGAACACATGCGCATTCACCTGCATTAAAAAGCTGCCAGTGCTTTGGACGCCGTGGACATGGATTGTGTCCAAAGTGCTGATGCAGTGCCCCAGGGTCCTGGTTGTTGCAGTAATGTCATTTTCCTCTAGGGGGAGTGATATTACGTTTGGAGGCAAAGAAGGACAACTGAATCCAGGTATCATAAACATGCAACACATTTTGCACTCCAGGCCACCAGGGGGAGCTCTGCTCCTATTTATTAGGGCACTCTTCACACTTAGGTAAAACTGATTGCCTGGGGAGGAAGTTAGTTAGTTGCTGGCTGAGCTTCGCTCAGGTAGTTGATCCCTGGAAGGGGTGGGATCCTGTCAGAGATCGAGACAGAAGGACATAGAGCTGTATATGCCCTGAGAGCTGCAGCTTCTAGAAAGAGACACTGAAGGAGAACTGTATTGTAGAGAGGGTGAAGAAGTCATAGCAAAGGAGTGGATACCAGGAGGAGTTCTGCCCTACACAGGCTGCCTCCTTCTGAGGCGCAGGATCTCGGTATCCGGACCACCGAGGGAGCAACAATCCTTTATGCCTTGCTCCAGAGACCAGCAGGACAGCTAATTTCATGTTACCTGTCCACCCCTAGACCCAGGAGGCAAGGGGCATGATAGAGTCCCTGTAAAACGCCTCAAGCCACCGGTCATATGGGTTTGTCCTATCCATCTGGGGGACAGAGAGAGAGATAGACATAACATCTATAACATTTGTGAGGACCTTATGAGAAGCTTAGCAGTAAGGTACTACAACACCACGGTGCTAACGGAAGGCTACTGATTTCTACCTGGACAAGGGGAATCTGGATTTGCCTCCAAACCGGCCGGACTCTGTCTGCCCTGTGATCTGGTGCTCTGGACGGTGGATGCTGAAGCCTTCAGTAAAGGTAAAGAGACTGCAACCTTGTGTCCTCATTCTTCACTGCGACTCTCACCATCCACCATCTACACATTGGGAAGCCCTGGGGATACACTTCACCCGTGGGAAGGTATACCATCTAGCTGCCACAACATCACCCTAGCGGACCCTTTAAAGCAGCGTCGGTCACCCTGACTGAATACCACAGGTGGCGTCATGAACATTTCCCCTTTAAAGACCTTTCCCTTTAATATGGACATCCTAGGGCCACGGTCCGGGTCAGCCACCGTGACATCCCCCTGTGAACCGAAGGACCCGGTACTGAGTACCCCGCTGGCCTTGGTGGTGCTCCACTGACAATTCCTTAACGTGTGCACATACACTTACTGGTCAACCCTTGGCACCACAGTGCAACACTGACACTAATTCTCTCCATTCTCCCTTCTGAGTAACTAATCTGTCTGTAGTTGCAGACAAGCATGATGGATTACAGGAAGTGGGGTGCGTACATGCTTACAAGCTTGTTGCTGCTTACTGCTGTTACAGGACATTTTACTGCACGCAATTTCACCACAGCACAAATTAGGAAAGCTGCTGTTTCTACCATTTCTATTATGTGTTTTTTATTTGTTGTTTACAATTGCTTTTTTATAGCAGATATCTGTGCAAACAGGGGCTGGCTGGCACTTTTCAGCCTGGGGGCAATCAAAAGGCAGTGGCCCTCGATTTGAGGTGGCCCTCGTTTTCCCTACTTATGTCTGGCCATTGCATTAAATCAGCAGACATAACAGGCTTTAAAAACCGGCTGGTAAGTAGATATGGGAACAGTAAGGAGTAGGGTTGAGCGAAACGGATCGTTCATTTTCATAAGTCGCCGACTTTTGGCAAAGTCGGCGTCTCATGAAACCGACCCGATCCCTGTGTGGGGTTGGCCATGCGGTACGCGACTTTCGCGCCAAAGTCGCGTTTCAATTACGCTAAAAGCGCCATTTCTCAGAAAATGAAGGTGGACGCAGAGTGTGGGCAGCGTGATGACATAGATCTCAGTCCCCACCATCTTAGACAAGGGCATTGCAGTGATTGGCTTGCTTTCTGCCGCGTCACAGGGGCTATAAAGGGGCGTTCCCGCCGACCGCCATCTTACTGCTGCTGATCTGAGCTTAGGGAGAGGTTGCTGCCGCTTCTTCAGAAGCAGGGATAGTGATAGGCAGGGTACATAAAGCCACAAACCGCTTGTGCTGTAGCGATTTCCACTGTCCAACACCACCTTTTGTTTGCAGGGACAGTGGAAGCTACATTTTTTTTTCCTCAGCGCTGTAGCTCATTGGGCTGCCCTAGAAGGCTCCCTGATAGCTGCGTTGCTGTGTGTGTACGCCGTGCGCTGTGCAAACCAACTGCTTTTTTCAAAGCACAAATCCTGTTGTTCCTTCCTTTCTGCACAGCTATCTTGTGTGTTTGTCCCCACTTTTGTGTGCAGCAGTCCTTTTTATAGCTGCCTGCCATACTTTTCTGAGATTACTGCAGGGAGATAAAGATTGGCAAGTCTGCCTCTGTGCCAGTCCTGTGTGTGGCATCTGTCTCTCATTGTGTGCCACCGAAAACCACTGTGTAATACTTGGCCATTTATTTTTTTGGGTAAATTCTCCCTGTAAAAAAAAAATAATTAGTGGGAGATAAAGATTGGCAAGTCTGCCTCTGTGCCAGTCCTGTGTGTGGCATCTGTCTCTCATTGTGTGCCACCGAAAACCACTGTGTAATACTTGGCCATTTATTTTTTTGGGGTAAATTCTCCCTGTAAAAAAAAAAAATTAGTGGGAGATAAAGATTGGCAAGTCTGCCTCTGTGCCAGTCCTGTGTGTGGCATCTGTCTCTCATTGTGTGCCACCGAAATCCACTGTGTAATACTGGGCCTTTTTTTTTTTTTTTCTAAATTATCCCTTTTAAAAAAAAAAAATTAGTGGGAGATAAAGATTGGCAAGTCTGCCTCTGTGCCAGTCCTGTGTGTGGCATCTGTCTCTCATTGTGTACCACCGAAAACCACTGTGTAATACTTGGCCATTTATTTTTTGGGGGTAAATTCTCCCTGTAAAAAAAAAATAATTAGTGGGAGATAAAGATTGGCAAGTCTGCCTCTGTGCCAGTCCTGTGTGTGGCATCTGACTCTCATTGTGTACCACCGAAAACCACTGTGTAATACTTGGCCATTTATTTTTGGGGGGTAAATTCTCCCTGTAAAAAAAAAATAATTAGTGGGAGATAAAGATTGGCAAGTCTGCCTCTGTGTCAGTCCTGTGTGTGGCATCTGTCTCTCATTGTGTACCACCGAAAACCACTGTGTAATACTTGGCCATTTATTTTTGGGGGGTAAATTCTCCCTGTAAAAAAAAAATAATTAGTGGGAGATAAAGATTGGCAAGTCTGCCTCTGTGCCAGTCCTGTGTGTGGCATCTGTCTCTCATTGTGTACCACCGAAAACCACTGTGTAATACTTAGCCATTTATTTTTGGGGGGTAAATTCTCCCTGTAAAAAAAAAATAATTAGTGGGAGATAAAGATTGGCAAGTCTGCCTCTGTGCCAGTCCTGTGTGTGGCATCTGTCTCTCATTGTGTGCCACCAAAATCCACTGTGTAATACTGGGCCTTTTTTTTTTTTTTTTCTAAATTATCCCTTTTAAAAAAAAATAATTAGTGGGAGATAAAGATTGGCAAGTCTGCCTCTGTGCCAGTCCTGTGTGTGGCATCTGTCTCTCATTGTGTACCACCGAAAACCACTGTGTAATACTTGGCCATTTATTTTTGGGGGGTAAATTCTCCCTGTAAAAAAAAAATAATTAGTGGGAGATAAAGATTGGCAAGTCTGCCTCTGTGCCAGTCCTGTGTGTGGCATCTGTCTCTCATTGTGTGCCACCGAAAACCACTGTGTAATACTTGGCCATTTATTTTTTGGGGGTAAATTCTCCCTGTAAAAAAAAAAAATAATTAGTGGGAGATAAAGATTGGCAAGTCTGCCTCTGTGCCAGTCCTGTGTGTGGCATCTGTCTCTCATTGTGTGCCACTGAAAACCACTGTGTAATTCTTGGCCATTTATTTTTGGGGGGTAAATTCTCCCTGTAAAAAAAATAATAATTAGTGGGAGATAAAGATTGGCAAGTCTGCCTCTGTGCCAGTCCTGTGTGTGGCATCTGTCTCTCATTGTGTGCCACCAAAAACCACTGTGTAATACTTGGCCATTTATTTTTTGGGGGTAAATTCTCCCTGTAAAAAAAAAATAATTAGTGGGAGATAAAGATTGGCAAGTCTGCCTCTGTGCCAGTCCTGTGTGTGGCATCTGTCTCTCATTGTGTGCCACCGAAAACCACTGTGTAATACTTGGCCATTTATTTTTTGGGGGTAAATTCTCCCTGTAAAAAAAAAAAATTAGTGGGAGATAAAGATTGGCAAGTCTGCCTCTGTGCCAGTCCTGTGTGTGGCATCTGTCTCTCATTGTGTGCCACCGAAAACCACTGTGTAATACTTGGCCATTTATTTTTTGGGGGTAAATTCTGCCTGAAAAAATAAATAATTAGTGGGAGATAAAGATTGGCAAGTCTGCCTCTGTGCCAGTCCTGTGTGTGGCATCTGTCTCTCATTGTGTGCCACAGAAAACCACTGTGTAATACTTGGCCATTTATTTTTTGGGAGTAAATTCTCCCTGTAAAAAAAAAATAATTAGTGGGATATAAAGATTGGCAAGTCTGCCTCTGTGCCAGTCCTGTGTGTGGCATCTGTCTCTCATTGTGTGCCACCGAAAACCACTGTGTAATGCTTGGCCATTTATTTTTTGGGGGTAAATTCTCCCTG
Source organism: Ranitomeya variabilis (assembly GCF_051348905.1). Taxonomy (NCBI): domain Eukaryota; kingdom Metazoa; phylum Chordata; class Amphibia; order Anura; family Dendrobatidae; genus Ranitomeya; species Ranitomeya variabilis. Next base: position 484,796,347 of record NC_135234.1, on the reverse strand, counting down.
TAAAAAAAAAAATAATTAGTGGGAGATAAAGATTGGCAAGTCTGCCTCTGTGCCAGTCCTGTGTGTGGCAACTGTCTCTCATTGTGTGCCACAGAAAACCACTGTGTAATACTTGGCCATTTATTTTTTTGGGGTAAATTCTCCCTGTAAAAAAAAAATAATTAGCGGGAGATAAAGATTGGCAAGTCTGCCTCTGTGCCAGTCCTGTGTGTGGCATCTGTCTCTCATTGTGTGCCACCGAAAACCACTGTATAATACTTGGCCATTTATTTTTTGGGTAAATTCTCCCTGTAAAAAAAAAAAAATTAGTGGGAGATAAAGATTGGCAAGTCTGCCTCTGTGCCAGTCCTGTGTGTGGCATCTGTCTCTCATTGTGTGCCACCGAAAACCACTGTGTAATACTTGGCCATTTATTTTTTGGGGGTAAATTCTCCCTGTAAAAAAAAAATAATTAGTGGGAGATAAAGATTGGCAAGTCTGCCTCTGTGCCAGTCCTGTGTGTGGCATCTGTCTCTCATTGTGTGCCACCGAAAACCCCTGTGTAATACTTGGCCATTTATTTTTTGGGGGTAAATTCTCCCTGTAAAAAAAAAATAATTAGTGGGAGATAAAGATTGGCAAGTCTGCCTCTGTGCCAGTCCTGTGTGTGGCATCTGTCTCTCACTGTGTGCCACCGAAAACCACTGTGTAATACTTGGCCATTTATTTTTTGGGGTAAATTCTCCCTGTAAAAAAAAAATAATTAGCGGGAGATAAAGATTGGCAAGTCTGCCTCTGTGCCAGTCCTGTGTGTGGCATCTGTCTCTCATTGTGTGCCACCGAAAACCACTGTATAATACTTGGCCATTTATTTTTTGGGGGTAAATTCTCCCTGTAAAAAAAAAATAATTAGTGGGAGATAAAGATTGGCAAGTCTGCCTCTGTGCCAGTCCTGTGTGTGGCATCTGTCTCTCATTGTGTGCCACCGAAAACCACTGTGTAATACTTGGCCATTTATTTTTTGGGGGTAAATTCTCCCTGTAAAAAAAAAATAATTAGTGGGAGATAAAGATTGGCAAGTCTGCCTCTGTGCCAGTCCTGTGTGTGGCATCTGTCTCTCATTGTGTGCCACCGAAAACCACTGTGTAATACTTGGCCATTTATTTTTTTGGGGTAAATTCTCCCTGTAAAAAAAAAATAATTAGTGGGAGATAAAGATTGGCAAGTCTGCCTCTGTGCCAGTCCTGTGTGTGGCATCTGTCTCTCATTGTGTGCCACCGAAAACCCCTGTGTAATACTTGGCCATTTATTTTTTGGGGGTAAATTCTCCCTGTAAAAAAAAAATAATTAGTGGGAGATAAAGATTGGCAAGTCTGCCTCTGTGCCAGTCCTGTGTGTGGCATCTGTCTCTCATTGTGTGCCACCGAAAACCACTGTGTAATACTTGGCCATTTATTTTTTGGGGGTAAATTCTCCCTGTAAAAAAAAAATAATTAGTGGGAGATAAAGATTGGCAAGTCTGCCTCTGTGCCAGTCCTGTGTGTGGCATCTGTCTCTCATTGTGTGCCACAGAAAACCACTGTGTAATACTTGGCCATTTATTTTTTGGGGGTAAATTCTCCCTGTAAAAAAAAATAATTAGTGGGAGATAAAGATTGGCAAGTCTGCCTCTGTGCCAGTCCTGTGTGTGGCATATGTCTCTCATTGTGTGCCACCGAAAACCACTGTGTAATACTTGGCCATTTATTTTGGGGGGGTAAATTCTCCCTGTAAAAAAATAATAATTAGTGGGAGATAAAGATTGGCAAGTCTGTCTCTGTGCCAGTCCTGTATGTGGCATCTGTCTCTCATTGTGTGCCACCGAAAACCACTGTGTAATACTTGGCCATTTATTTTTGGGGGGTAAATTCTCCCTGTAAAAAAAAAAATAATTAGTGGGAGATAAAGATTGGCAAGTCTGCCTCTGTGCCAGTCCTGTGTGTGGCATCTGTCTCTCATTGTGTGCCACCGAAAACCACTGTGTAATACTTGGCCATTTATTTTTTTTGGGTAAATTCTCCCTGTAAAAAAAAATAATTAGTGGGAGATAAAGATTGGCAAGTCTGCCTCTGTGCCAGTCCTGTGTGTGGCATCTGTCTCTCATTGTGTGCCACCGAAAACCACTGTGTAATACTTGGCCATTTATTTTTTTGGGGTAAATTCTCCGTGTAAAAAAAAAATAATTAGTGGGAGATAAAGATTGGCAAGTCTGCCTCTGTGCCAGTCCTGTTGTGAATTTGGATTCCGGGCTCCCCCGGTGGCTACTGGTGGAATTGAACTGGTGTCTTCATCTTCTCTGTTCACCTGTTCCCATCAAGATGTGGGAGTCGCTATATAACCTTGCTGTTCTGTTAGTTGCTTGCCGGTCAACAATGTTATCAGAAGCCTCTCTGTGCTTGTTCCTGCTCCTAGACAACTACTAGATAAGTTGGACTCTTGTCCATGTTTGTTTTTGCATTTTTGTTCCAGTTCACAGCTGTAGTTTCGTTACTGTGTCTGGAAAGCTCTTGTGAACAGGAATTGCCACTCTGGTGTTATGAGTTAATGCCAGAGTTTTAAAGTAATTTCTGGATGGTGTTTTGATAGGGTTTTCAGCTGACCATGAAAGTGTCCTTTCTGTCTTCTGCTATGTAGTAAGCGGACCTCAAATTTGCTAAACCTATTTTCATACTACGTTTGTTATTTCATCTTAACTCACCGCCAATACATGTGGGGGGCCTCTGTCTCCTTTCGGGGTATTTCTCTAGAGGTGAGCTAGGACTAATATTTTCCTCTGCTAGCTTTATTTAGTCCTCCGGCTGGTGCTGGGCATCTAGAATCAACGTAGGCATGCTACCCGGCCACTGCTAGTTGTGCGTTAGGTTTAGTTCATGGTCAGCTCAGTTTCCATCTTCCAAGAGCTAGTTCCTATATATGCTGATGCTATGTTCTCTTGCCATTGAGATCATGACAGTTTGACCGGCCCACAAAGTGTTAATTGTTTGGGCTGAAGCAGGAGATAGAGAAGTGTTTAAGGGAATTTTTTTTTTTTTTTTTTTTCCCTTCAGAGTTTTGCTGCCTAGCCCTTAATTGCTGTCTAGCTGCTTCTTACCTCCTCTTAACCCTTGAATGGCTCTGTGTCCACCTGTTTGTAATGGATCTTCAGAGTGTAACTGCAGGTTTGAATAATCTCGCCACGAAGGTACAAAAATTGCAAGATTTTGTTTGTCATGCACCTGTATCTGAGCCGAGAATTCCTTTGCCGGAATTTTTCTCGGGGAATAGATCCGGGTTTCAGAATTTTCGAAATAATTGCAAATTATTTTTGTCCCTGAAATCTCGCTCTGCCGGAGACCCTGCACAGCAGGTCAGGATTGTGATTTCCTTGCTCCGGGGCGACCCTCAAGACTGGGCTTTTTCATTGACACCAGGGGATCCTGCGTTGCTCAATGTGGATGCGTTTTTTCTGGCCTTGGGGTTGCTTTATGACGAACCTCATTTGGAGCTTCAGGCAGAAAAAACTTTGATGTCCCTATCTCAGGGGCAAGATGAAGCGGAAATTTACTGCCAAAGATTCCGTAAATGGTCTGTGCTTACTCAGTGGAATGAGTGCGCCCTGGCGGCGACTTTCAGAGAGGGTCTCTCTGATGCCATTAAGGATGTTATGGTGGGGTTCCCTGTGCCTGCGGGTCTGAATGAGTCCATGACAATGGCTATTCAGATCGATAGGCGTCTGCGGGAGCGCAAACCAGTGCACCATCTGGCGGTTTCCACTGAGAGGTCGCCAGAGAGTATGCAGTGTGATAGAATTCTGTCCCGAAGCGAGCGGCAGAATTTTAGACGGAAAAATGGGTTGTGTTTCTATTGTGGTGATTCTACTCATGTTATATCAGCATGCTCTAAGCGCACTAAAAAGCTTGGTAAATCTGTTTCCATTTGCACCTTACCGTCTAAGTTTATTCTATCTGTGACCCTGATTTGCTCTTTGTCATCTATTACCACGGACGCCTATGTCGACTCTGGCGCCGCTTTGAGTCTTATGGATTGGTCCTTTGCCAAACGCTGTGGGTATGATTTAGAGCCTTTGGAGACTCCTATTCCTCTGAAGGGGATTGACTCCACCCCATTGGCTAATAATAAACCACAATACTGGACACAAGTAACTATGCGTATTAATCCGGATCACCAGGAGATTATTCGCTTTCTGGTGCTGTATAATCTACATGATGATTTGGTGTTAGGATTGCCTTGGCTGCAATCTCACAACCCAGTCCTCGACTGGAGAGCTATGTCTGTGTTGAGCTGGGGATGTAAGGGGGCTCATGGGGATGTACCTGTGGTTTCCATTTCATCATCTATTCCCTCTGAAATTCCTGAGTTCCTGTCTGACTATCGTGACGTCTTTGAAGAATCCAAGCTTGGTTCGTTACCTCCGCACCGAGAGTGCGATTGTGCCATAGATTTAATCCCGGGTAGTAAATACCCAAAGGGTCGTTTATTTAATCTGTCTGTGCCTGAACATGCTGCTATGCGAGAATATATAAAGGAGTCCTTGGAAAAGGGACATATTCGTCCATCGTCATCTCCCTTAGGAGCCGGTTTTTTCTTTGTGTCAAAAAAAGACGGCTCTTTGAGACCATGTATTGATTATCGGCTTTTGAATAAAATCACTGTTAAATATCAATACCCATTGCCGTTGCTGACTGATTTGTTTGCTCGCATAAAGGGGGCCAAGTGGTTCTCTAAGATTGACCTTCGGGGGGCGTATAATTTGGTGCGAATCAGGCAGGGGGATGAGTGGAAAACCGCATTTAATACGCCCGAGGGCCACTTTGAGTATTTAGTGATGCCTTTTGGTCTTTCAAATGCTCCGTCAGTTTTCCAGTCCTTTATGCATGATATTTTTCGCGATTATTTGGATAAATTTATGATTGTGTATCTGGATGATATTCTGATTTTTTCGGATGACTGGGACTCTCATGTCCAGCAAGTCAGGAGGGTTTTTCAGGTTTTGCGGTCTAATTCTTTGTGTGTGAAGGGTTCTAAGTGTGTTTTTGGGGTACAGAGGATTTCCTTTTTGGGATATATTTTTTCCCCCTCTTCCATTGAAATGGATCCTGTCAAGGTTCAAGCCATTTGTGATTGGACGCAGCCCTCTTCTCTTAAGAGTCTTCAGAAATTTTTGGGCTTTGCTAACTTTTATCGTCGATTTATTGCTGGTTTTTCGGATATTGCTAAGCCATTGACCGATTTGACTAAGAAGGGTGCTGATGTTGCTGATTGGTCCCCTGATGCTGTGGAGGCCTTTCGGGAGCTTAAGCGCCGTTTTTCCTCTGCCCCTGTGTTGCGTCAGCCTGATGTTGCTCTACCTTTTCAGGTTGAGGTCGACGCTTCTGAGATCGGAGCTGGGGCAGTGTTGTCGCAGAAAAGTTCTGACTGCTCCGTGATGAGGCCTTGTGCCTTCTTTTCCCGTAAATTTTCGCCCGCTGAGCGGAATTATGATGTTGGGAATCGGGAGCTTTTGGCCATGAAGTGGGCTTTTGAGGAGTGGCGCCATTGGCTTGAGGGGGCCAGACATCAGGTGGTGGTATTGACTGACCACAAAAATTTGATTTATCTTGAGACCGCCAGGCGCCTGAATCCTAGACAGGCGCGCTGGTCATTATTTTTCTCTCGGTTTAATTTTGTGGTGTCATACCTACCGGGTTCTAAGAATGTTAAGGCGGATGCCCTTTCTAGGAGTTTTGAGCCTGACTCGCCTGGTAACTCTGAGCCCACAGGTATCCTTAAGGATGGAGTGGTATTGTCAGCCGTTTCTCCAGACCTGCGGCGGGCCTTGCAGGAGTTTCAGGCGGATAGACCTGATCGTTGCCCACCTGATAAACTGTTTGTTCCTGATGATTGGACCAGTAGAGTCATCTCTGAGGTTCATTCTTCTGCGTTGGCAGGTCATCCTGGCATTTTTGGTACCAGGGATTTGGTGGCAAGGTCCTTCTGGTGGCCTTCCCTGTCACGAGATGTGCGAGGCTTTGTGCAGTCTTGTGACGTTTGTGCTCGGGCCAAGCCTTGTTGTTCTCGGGCTAGTGGATTATTGTTGCCCTTGCCTATTCCTAAGAGGCCTTGGACGCACATCTCGATGGATTTTATTTCAGATCTGCCGGTTTCTCAGAAGATGTCTGTCATCTGGGTGGTGTGTGACCGTTTTTCTAAGATGGTCCATTTGGTTCCTCTGCCCAAGTTGCCTTCTTCTTCCGAGTTGGTTCCTCTGTTTTTTCAAAATGTTGTTCGTTTGCATGGTATTCCTGAGAATATCGTTTCTGACAGAGGGACCCAATTCGTGTCTAGATTTTGGTGGGCATTCTGTGCTAGGATGGGCATAGATTTATCTTTTTCGTCCGCTTTCCATCCTCAGACGAATGGCCAGACCGAGCGGATTAATCAGACCCTGGAGACATATCTGAGGTGTTTTGTGTCTGCTGACCAGGATGATTGGGTTGCTTTTTTGCCATTGGCGGAGTTCGCTCTCAATAATCGGGCCAGCTCTGCCACTTTGGTGTCCCCGTTTTTCTGTAATTCGGGGTTTCATCCTCGATTTTCCTCTGGTCAGGTGGAATCTTCGGATTGTCCTGGAGTGGATGCTGTGGTGGAGAGATTGCATCAGATCTGGGGGCAGGTGGTGGACAATTTGAGGTTGTCCCAGGAGAAGACTCAGCTTTTTGCCAACCGCCACCGTCGTGTTGGTCCTCGGCTTTGTGTTGGGGATTTGGTGTGGTTGTCTTCTCGTTTTGTCCCTATGAGGGTCTCTTCTCCTAAGTTTAAGCCTCGGTTTATCGGCCCGTATAAGATATTGGAGATTCTTAACCCTGTTTCTTTCCGTTTGGACCTCCCTGCATCCTTTTCTATTCATAACGTTTTTCATCGGTCGTTATTGCGCAGGTATGAGGTACCGGTTGTGCCTTCCGTTGAGCCTCCTGCTCCGGTGTTGGTTGAGGGTGAGTTGGAGTACGTTGTGGAGAAAATCTTAGACTCTCGTGTTTCCAGACGGAGACTCCAGTATCTGGTCAAGTGGAAGGGATACGGCCAGGAGGATAATTCTTGGGTTAATGCATCTGATGTTCATGCCTCTGATCTGGTTCGTGCCTTTCATAGGGCCCATCCTGATCGCCCTGGTGGTTCTGTTGAGGGTTCGGTGCCCCCTCCTTGAGGGGGGGGTACTGTTGTGAATTTGGATTCTGGGCTCCCCCGGTGGCTACTGGTGGAATTGAACTGGTGTCTTCATCTTCTCTGTTCACCTGTTCCCATCAAGATGTGGGAGTCGCTATATAACCTTGCTGTTCTGTTAGTTGCTTGCCGGTCAACAATGTTATCAGAAGCCTCTCTGTGCTTGTTCCTGCTCCTAGACAACTACTAGATAAGTTGGACTCTTGTCCATGTTTCTTTTGCATTTTTGTTCCAGTTCACAGCTGTAGTTTCGTTACTGTGTCTGGAAAGCTCTTGTGAACAGGAATTGCCACTCTGGTGTTATGAGTTAATGCCAGAGTTTTAAAGTAATTTCTGGATGGTGTTTTGATAGGGTTTTCAGCTGACCATGAAAGTGTCCTTTCTGTCTTCTGCTATGTAGTAAGCGGACCTCAAATTTGCTAAACCTATTTTCATACTACGTTTGTTATTTCATCTTAACTCACCGCCAATACATGTGGGGGGCCTCTGTCTCCTTTCGGGGTATTTCTCTAGAGGTGAGCTAGGACTAATATTTTCCTCTGCTAGCTTTATTTAGTCCTCCGGCTGGTACTGGGCATCTAGAATCAACGTAGGCATGCTACCCGGCCACTGCTAGTTGTGCGTTAGGTTTAGTTCATGGTCAGCTCAGTTTCCATCTTCCAAGAGCTAGTTCCTATATATGCTGATGCTATTTTCTCTTGCCATTGAGATCATGACACAGTCCTGTGTGTGGCATCTGTCTCTCATTGTGTGCCACAGAAAACCTAGTGTGTAATATTGTTTTTTTTTTTTTCTAAATTCTCCCTTTTAAAAAAAGAAAAATTAGTGGGAGATAAAGATTGGCAAGTCTGCCTCTGTGCCAGTCCTGTGTGTGGCATCTGTCTCTCATTGTGTGCCACCGAAAACCACTGTGTAATACTTGGCCATTTATTTTTTTTGGGTAAATTCTCCGTGTAAAAAAAAAAAAATTAGTGGGAGATAAAGATTGGCAAGTCTGCCTCTGTGCCAGTCCTGTATGTGGCATCTGTCTCTCATTGTGTGCCACAGAAAACCTAGTGTGTAATATTGTTTTTTTTTTTTTTCTAAATTCTCCCTTTTAAAAAAAGAAAAATTAGTGGGAGATAAAGATTGGCAAGTCTCCCTCTGTGCCAGTCCTGTGTGTGGCATCTGTCTCTCATTGTGTGCCACTGAAAACCACTGTGTAATACTTGGCCATTTATTTTTTGGGGGTAAATTCTCCCTGTAAAAAAAAAAATAATTAGTGGGAGCTAAAGATTGGCAAGTCTGCCTCTGTGCCAGTCCTGTGTGTGGCATCTGTCTCTCATTGTGTGCCACCGAAATCCACTGTGTAATACTTGGCCATTTGTTTTTTTGGGGTAAATTCTCCCTGTAAAAAAAAAATAATTAGTGGGAGATAAAGATTGGCAAGTCTGCCTCTGTGCCAGTCCTGTGTGTGGCATCTGTCTCTCATTGTGTGCCACAGAAAACCTAGTGTGTAATATTGTTTTTTTTTTGTTTGTTTGTTTTTTTTAAATTCTCCCAGAAAAAAAAAAAAAAAATAGTGGGAGATTAAGATTGGCATTTCTGCTTGAGTGCTGGTCCTGTGTGTGCCATCTGTCTCAAATTATTGGGGCACAGAAAACCTAGAGTGTAACAGTGTGTTATGATCCTAGTGGCTGAGGATCACAAAACGGACTAGCTAAGTTTATGAACAAAGACACGAGCTCTAGGGAAGTGGTAACTGGACTGACAGCAAACCTGATCCTAACCAACACACTAAAGGAAGCCGGTGAACGTGCCTAAAATCCTGGACGTCTCGACGCAGCCTGAGAAACTATCTACTCCTGGAGGGAAAGTAAGACCTCACTTGCCTCAAGAGAAATCACCCCAAAGATATAGGAAGCCCCCAACAAATAATAACGGTGAGGTAAGGGGAAAACACAAACGTAGAAATGAAAACAGATTAAGCAAATGAGGCCCGCTAATACTAGATAGCAGAAGACAGATAGGGAACTGTGCGGTCAGTAAAAAACCCTATGCAAAATATCCACGCTGAGAATACAAGAACCCCCACACCAACTAACGGTGTGAGGGGAGAAACTCAGCCCCCTAGAGCTACCAGCAAGCAAGGAAATCACATATTAGCAAGCTGGACAAAAATAAACCAAGAAACATGTGACCACTGATGGTCAAAAAATGAACCAAGCAAAACTTAGCTTCTCTTGAAGAGACTGATAACGAAGGACTGCAGGAGAGCTCCAAAATAGCACTGAAGACATTGACAGCAGGCAACAACTGAGAGTCCAGGTGAACTAAATAGGAAACCAGCAAAGAGATAACGAGACAGCTGATCCTGCCTCAGACCTGCAGAATGACACAAAGAACCACCAGAGGGAGCCCAAAGACAGCACTCACACAATACCAGTTGTGACCACAAGAGGGAGCCCAAAAACAGAGTTCACAACAGTACCCCCCCCCTTGAGGAGGGGTCACCTAACCCTCATCAAAACCCCCAGGGCGATCAGGATGAGCCACATGGAAGGCATGAACCAAATCGGCCGCATGAACATCAGAGGCGACAACCCAGGAATTATCCTCTTGACCATAGCCCTTCCACTTAACCAAATACTGAAGCCTCCATCTAGAAATACGAGAATCCAAGATCTTCTCCACCACGTACTCCAATTCGCCCTCAACCAGCACCGGAGCAGGGGGTTCAACAAAAGGAACCACAGGCACCACATACCTCCGCAACAAAGACCTATGGAACACGTTATGAATGGCAAACGAAGCTGGGAGGTCCAAACAAAATGACACCGGGTTAAGGATTTCCAAAATCTTATAAGGACCGATGAAGCGAGGCTTGAATTTAGGAGAGGAAACCTTCATAGGAACATACCAAGAAGACAGCCATACCAAATCCCCAACAAGAAGTCGGGGACCCACACTGCGACGGCGGTTGGCAAAGCGCTGAGCCTTCTCCTGTGACAACTTCAAATTGTCCACCACATGGTTCCAAATCTGCTGCAACCTATCCACCACAGAATCAACCCCAGGACAGTTAGAAGGCTCAACCTGACCCAAGGAAAAACGAGGATGAAAACCAGAATTGCAGAAAAAAGGCAAAACCAAAGTAGCAGAACTAGCCCGATTATTAAGGGCAAACTCGGCCAATGGCAAAAAAGTCACCCAATCATCCTGATCAGCAGAAACAAAACATCTTAAATAAGTTTCCAAGGTCTGATTAGTTCGCTCGGTTTGACCATTCGTCTGAGGATGGAAGGCTGAACAAAAAGACAAATCAATGCCCATCTTAGCACAAAAGATCCGCCAAAATCTGGACACAAACTGGGATCCTCTGTCAGACACAATATTTTCAGGGATGCCGTGCAAGCGAACCACATTCTGAAAAAATAGAGGAACCAAATCGGAGGAGGAAGGCAACTTAGGCAAGGGCACCAAATGGACCATTTTGGAAAAATGATCACACACCACCCAGATGACAGACATTCTCTGAGAGACTGGAAGATCCGAAATAAAATCCATGGAAATGTGCGTCCAAGGCCTCTTCGGGACAGGCAAAGGCAAAAGCAAACCGCTGGCACGAGAACAGCAAGGCTTAGCCCGAGCACAAATCCCACAGGACTGCACAAAGGAATGCACATCCCGCGACAAGGAAGGCCACCAGAAGGACCTAGCCACCAAATCTCTGGTAACAAAAATCCCAGGATGTCCTGCCAACACCAAAGAATGAACCTCAGAAATAACTCTGCTGGTCCATCTATCTGGGACAAACAGTCTCTCTGGTGGGCAACGGTCCGGTCTATCCACCTGAAATTTCTGCAGCACTCGTTGCAAATCTGGGGAAATGGCAGACAAAATCACTCCCTCTCTGAGGATACCAGCCGGCTCTGAAACTCCCTGAGAGTCAGGCACAAAACTCCTAGAAAGAGCATCAGCTTTCACGTTCTTCGAACCAGGCAGGTACGAGACCACGAAATCAAAACGGGAGAAAAACAACGACCAACGAGCCTGTCTAGGATTCAGCCGCTTGGCAGACTCGAGATAAATCAGATTTTTGTGATCAGTTAAGACCACTACACGATGCTTAGCTCCCTCAAGCCAATGTCGCCACTCCTCAAATGCCCACTTCATAGCCAACAACTCCTGATTACCAACATCACAATTTCGCTCGGCAGCCGAAAACTTTCTTGAAAAGAAAGCACAAGGCTTCATCACAGAGCAATCAGAGCTTCTCTGCGACAAAACAGCCCCTGCTCCAATCTCAGAAGCATCAACCTCGATCTGAAAAGGAAGAGAGACATCAGGCTGACACAAAACTGGAGCCGAAGAAAACCGGCGCTTCAGCTCCCGAAAGGCTTCCATGGCCGCAGGAGACCAATTAGTCACATCAAAACCCTTCTTGGTCAAATCCGTCAAGGGTTTAACCACGCCAGAAAAATTAGCAATGAAGCGACGGTAAAAATTAGCAAAACCCAAGAACTTCTGAAGACTCTTAACAGATGTAGGCTGAGTCCAGTCATGAATAGCCTGGTCCTTGACTGGGTCCATCTCAATAGTAGAAGGAGAAAAAATAAAACCCAAAAAGGAAACCTTCTGTACTCCGAAGAGACATTTAGAGCCCTTCACAAATAAGGCATTAGCACGCAGGACCTGAAATACCATCCTGACCTGCTTCACATGGGACTCCCAGTCCTCAGAAAAGACCAAAATGTCATCCAGATACACAATCATAAATTTATCCAGATATTCTCGGAAGATGTCATGCATGAAGGACTGGAACACAGAAGGAGCATTAGAGAGTCCAAAAGGCATCACCAAGTACTCAAAATGGCCTTCGGGCGTATTAAATGCTGTTTTCCATTCATCCCCCTGCTTAATGCGCACAAGGTTATACGCACCACGAAGATCTATCTTGGTGAACCAACTGGACCCCTTAATCCGAGCAAACAGATCAGACAACAATGGCAAAGGATACTGAAATTTGACCGTGATTTTATTTAGAAGATGATAATCTATACAAGGTCTCAGAGAACCATCCTTCTTGGCCACAAAAAAGAATCCTGCATCAAGAGGGGAGGAGGACGGGCGAATATGTCCCTTCTCTAAAGACTCCTTTTTATAGCTCCGCATTGCGGCATGTTCTGGTACAGACAAATTAAAAAGTCGTCCCTTAGGGAACTTACTACCAGGAATCAAATTTATAGCACAATCACAATCCCTGTGAGGAGGCAGGGCACCGGATCTGGGCTCATAAAATACATCCTGGTAGTCCGACAAAAACTCAGGGACCTCAGAAGGAGTGGAAGAAGCAATTTATACCAAAGGAGCATTGCCATGAATCCCCTGGCAACCCCAACTTGACACAGACATAGCTTTCCAATCCAGAACTGGATTATGGGCCTGCAGCCATGGCAGACCCAACACGACGACATCATGCAAATTATGCAGCACAAGAAAGCGAATCACCTCCTAATGTACAGGAGTCATGCACATGGTCACTTGAGTCCAATACTGAGGCTTATTCTCAGCCAATGGTGTAGCATCAATTCCCCTCAGTGGAATAGGGAATTCCAAAGGCTCCAGGACAAAACCACAGCGCCTGGCAAACGACAAATCCATCAGATTCAGGGCAGCACCTGAATCCACAAAAGCCATAACCGAGTAGGATGACAAAGAACAAATTAAAGTAACAGACAAAATGAATTTAGGCTGTATAGTACCAATGGTGACAGGTTTAGCGATTTTTTTAACGCGCTTAGAGCATGCTGAGATAACATGAGTTGAATCACCACAGTAAAAGCACAACCCATTTTGACGTCTATGATTTTGCTGCTCAATTCTGGTCAGAACTCGGTCACATTGCATAGACTCAGGTCTCTGTTCAGAAAACACCGCCAGATGGTGTGCAGATTTGCGCTCCCGCAAACGCCGATCAATCTGAATGGCCAAAGCCATTGAGTCATTCAGACTTGCAGGAGTGGGGAACCCCACCATAACATTCTTAATGGCTTCAGAAAGACCTTCTCTGAAATTTGCAGCCAGGGCACACTCATTCCATTGAGTAAGCACCGACCATTTCCGAAATTTTTGACAATACACCTCAGCTTCATCCTGGCCCTGAGAAAGAGCCAGCAAGGCCTTTTCTGCCTGGTTCTCAAGATTAGGTTCCTCATAAAGCAGTCCAAGCGCCAGAAAAAAGGCATCCACATTCAGCAATGCAGGATCTCCTGGCACCAGAGAGAAGGCCCAATCTTGAGGGTCGCCATGTAACAAGGAGATAACAATTTTAACTTGCTGAGCGGAATCACCAGAGGAACGAGGTCTCAAAGATAGAAATAATTTACAATTATTCTTAAAATTCAGAAACCTAGATCTATCTCCAGAAAACAACTCAGAAATAGGTATTTTTGGCTCTGACATAGGGCTATGAACAACAAAATCCTGAATGCTTTGCACCCTTGCAGCAAGATGATCCACACTAGAAGTCAGACTCTGAATATCCATGTCTGCAGCTGAACACAAAACCACCCAGAGATTAAGGGGATGAGAGAAGCTGGACAGACTGCAGCAAAGATAGAGAGAAAAAAAAAATTGTACTCAGGGCTTCTCTTATCCCACTTCTGCGATGCATTAAACACTTTTTTGGCCTGCTGTACTGTTATGATCCTAGTGGCTGAGGATCACAAAACGGACTAGCTAAGTTTATGAACATAGACACGAGCTCTAGGGAGGTGGTAACTGGACTGACCGCAAACCTGATCCTAACCAACACACTAAAGGAAGCCGGTGAACGTGCCTAAAATCCTGGACGTCTCGACGCAGCCTGAGAAACTATCTACTCCTGGAGGGAAAGTAAGACCTCACTTGCCTCAAGAGAAATCACCCCAAAGATATAGGAAGCCCCCAACAAATAATAACGGTGAGGTAAGGGGAAAACACAAACGTAGAAATGAAAGCAGATTAAGCAAATGAGGCCCGCTAATACTAGATAGCAGAAGACAGATAGGGAACTGTGCGGTCAGTAAAAAACCCTATGCAAAATATCCACGCTGAGAATACAAGAACCCCCACACCAACTAACGGTGTGAGGGGAGAAACTCAGCCCCCTAGAGCTACCAACAAGCAAGGAAATCACATATTAGCAAGCTGGACAAAAATAAACCAAGAAACATGTGACCACTGATGGTCAAAAAATGAACCAAGCAAAACTTAGCTTCTCTTGAAGAGACTGATAACGAAGGACTGCAGGAGAGCTCCAAAATAGCACTGAAGACATTGACAGCAGGCAACAACTGAGAGTCCAGGTGAACTAATTAGGAAACCAGCAAAGAGATAACGAGACAGCTGATCCTGCCTCTGTTGTGAATTAGACTTTTTGGCTCCCTCTTGTGGTTACTAGTGATATGACTCTGGGATTGTCTTTCCTCAGTTTAGGCACCCACCTGGGTCGTTAGTCCAGGGGTGTTGCTATATAAACTTCCTGGATCCTTAGTCCAGTGCCTGGCATCGTTGTAATCAGATCCTTTCTGTTTGCTCCTGTCTGCTGGTCCTGGTTCGTGCAAAATTAAGCTAAGTCCTGCTTCTTTGTTTTTTGGTTATTTGCTTTGCTCTTATTTTGGTCCAGCTTGTACTAAATGTGATTCCTGACTTTGCTGGAAGCTCTAGGGGGCTGGTGTTCTCCCCCCGGGCCGTTAGACGGTTCGGGGGTTCTTGAATATCCAGCGTGGATATTTTGATAGGGTTTTTGCTGACCATATAAGTCATCTTACTATATTCTGCTATTAGCTAGTGGGCCTCTCTTTGCTAAATACCTAGCTCATTCTTACGTTTGTCTTTTCCTCTTACCTCACCGTTATTATTTGTTGGGGGCTTGTATCCTACTTTTTGGGGTCTTTTCTCTGGAGGCAAGAAAGGTCTTTCTTTTCCCTTCTAGGGTTAGTTAGTTCTCCGGCTGGCGCGAGACGTCTCGAACCAACGTAGGCACGTTCCCCGGCTGCTGCTATTTGTGGTGCTAGGATTAGATATATGGTCAGCTCAGTTACCACTGCCCTATGAGCTGGTTTTTTGTGTTTGCAGACTAGTAATTATTTCTGAGACCCTCGGCCATTGGGGTCATAACAGCCTCAGACCTGCAGAATGACACAAAGAACCACCAGAGGGAGCCCAAAGACAGCACTCACACAGTACCAGTTGTGACCACAAGAGGGAGCCCAAAAACAGAGTTCACAACACATTGGGCCTGATTTTCCTTTCAGTGTCAGGCACCTATAAAGGTATATATAAATCCTACAGAAGTTTGAGTTCACCTTATACTTTTTTTACAGTAACAAATACCGTTACTTTGGTTACGTTTTGCAAACAATGAGGAAGTTTAGTGGAAGAGGTTGTGGCCGTGGGCGGTCATTGTCAGCTGGTAATGATGGTAGTGGTGGTGGAGCATCAGGTGGTCGTAGTAAAAGCAGTACAGCACCTAAGTCTCGAGTTGTTGAGCCAGGTTCGTTGTCTGGCTACACAAGGCCTCGAACGCTCTCTTTTCTGGGAGTAGGAAAACCACTTTTGAAGCTGGAGCAGGAGGAACAAGTATTGGCTTTCATTGCTGACTCTGCCTCTAGCTCTTTCGCCTCCTCCTCGGAAAGTGCCAAATGTCAGAGCAGTGCATCGTCAGTGGATGCTCCCGGTCAGGAACAAGTCGCTTCCTTGTGTCCTTCACCCAGAACAACAGTGAAGGATGCGTCAGTCGACAGAACAGGTTACTCCATGGAGCTCTTTACACATACCGTTCCTGGGTTAGACAGTGAAACAGTTAACAGGCCATGCCCATTTGAAGTTGAATCGGACATGGAGTGTACAGATGCACAGCCACAGCCAGATTACTATGCTGTTCCTTTGACTCAGACCAGAACATTGCCCTCGCAGTGTACTGAGGCAGAATCAAACCCAGCGGAGACTATGGTGCCCCGTCACGAACGCAATACCACCGGCTTACACGGTGACACAGACGAAGTTGCACACGACATAGAAGAGGAGGTCATAGATGACCCAGTTGTTGACCCCGATTGGCAGCCATTGGGGGAACAGGGTGCAGGTGGCAGTAGTTCTGAAGCGGAGGAGGAGGAGCTGCAGCAGGCATCAACATCACAACAGGTTCCATCTGCCGGGCCTGTATCTGGCCAAAAACGCGTGGCAAAACCAACACCAGTTGGAGGACAGCGTGGCCATCCGGTTAAAGAAGCTCAGTCTGCAATGCCTGAAAAGGTATCCGATAGTAGAAAGAGTGCAGTCTGGCATTTTTTTAAACAACATCCAAATGATCAGCGCAAAGTCATCTGTCAAAAATGTTCAACTACCTTAAGCAGAGGTCAGAATCTTAAAAGTCTAAATACAAGTTGCATGCATAGACATTTATCCACCATGCATTTGCAAGCCTGGACTAACTACCAAACGTCCCTAAAGGTTGCAGCACCCTCGGCCAATGAAGCTAGTCAGCAACGCTACATCCCTTCCCTCCCTGTAAGCCCACCATTTCCCGCGCCACCTGCAGTATCTGTGCAGCTTTCGTCGCCAGGCCAAAGCAGTCAGGGAATCACCAGGTTAGTAGTAGGAAACACTGCATGTAGGGCACCGGCAAGAATACCATCTCCAACCCTCTCTCAGTCACCCATGTCCACAGGCACCACCGCTAGTTCCACGATCTCCAGCTCTCCAGTCCAGCTCACCCTACATGAGACTCTTGTTAGGAAAAGGAAGTACTCATCCTCGCATCCGCGTACACAGGGTTTGAACGCCCACATTGCTAGACTAATCTCATTAGAGATGATTCCCTACCGGTTAGTTGAAAGCGAAGCTTTCAAAGCACTGATGGACTACGCTGTATCACGCTACGAGCTACCCAGTCGGCACTTCTTTTCTAGAAAAGCCATCCCAGCCCTCCAACAGCATGTTAAAGACCGCATCGTCCATGCACTCAGGCAGTCTGTGACTACAAAGGTGCACCTGACAACAGATGCATGGACCAGTAGGCATGGCCAGGGACATTACGTGTCCATCACGGCACACTGGGTGAATGTGGTGGATGCAGGGTCCACAGGGGACAGCAATATTGGGACAGTTCTGCCTAGCCCACGGTCAAAGAAAGAGTTGGCTGTAGGCGTTCGCCCCCCCTCCTCCTCTTCCTCCTCCTTCTCCTGCAGAAGCGAGAGCTCGTCCACAGACCGCAGTCGCACATCCACTCCATCCGCAGCTGCCACTGTTGCACACCAGGTGTGCCATTATGGGACAGGTAGTGGCAAGCGTCAGCAGGCTGTATTGGCAATGAAGTGTTTGGGCGACCACAGACACACCGCGGAAGTTCTGTCCGAGTTCTTGCAGAAAGAAACTCAGTCATGGCTGGGCACTGTACATCTTGAGGCAGGCAAGGTAGTGAGTGATAACGGAAGGAATTTCATGGCTGCCATAGCCCTTTCCAAACTGAAACACATTCCTTGCCTGGCTCACACCTTAAACCTGGTGGTGCAGTGCTTCCTGAAAAGTTTTCCGGGGTTACCCAACCTGCTCCTCAAAGTGCGCAGACTTTGCTCGCATATCCGGCGTTCGCCCGTACACTCCAGCCGTATGCAGAACTATCAGCGTTCTTTGAACCTTCCTCAGCATCGCCTAATCATCGACGTTGCAACAAGGTGGAACTCCACACTGCACATGCTACAGAGAGTGTGCGAACAGAGGCGTGCTATTATGTATTTGTGGGAGGATACATGGGCAGGCAGTTGGATGGCAGACATGGAGTTGTCAGGTGTGCAGTGGTCGAAGATACAAGACCTGTGTCAAGTCCTTCAGTGTTTTGAGGAATGCACATGGCTGGTTAGTGCAGACAACGCCATAATAAGCATGAGCATCCCCCTAATGCGTCTGCTGATGCAAAGTTTGACGCACATAAAGGAGCAGGCGTCTGCAGCCGAGGAAGAGGAAAGCCTTGATGACAGTCAGCCATTGTCTGGTCAGGGCCGTGTAGAGGACGCGGTAGCGGGCGAAGAGGAGGAGGAGGACGAGGAGGACGAGGAGGATGATGGGGATGAGTACTTTTTTAATGAGGAAGCTTCTCCTGGGCCAACAGAAATTAGTGGCGTTGCAAGGCCGGGTTCTGTTTTTTTAAGGGAGACAAGTGACGTAGATTTGCCTGTAACTGCCCCTCAAACCAGCACAACCGCAGATTTGACAACTGGAACTTTGGCCCACATGGCGGATTATGCCTTATGTATCCTCAAAAGGGACCCACGCATTAGTAAAATGATGAGCGATGATGATTACTGGTTGGCCTGCATCCTTGACCCTCGCTATAAAGGCAAATTGCAAAATATTATGCCACATGAGAACCTCGAACAAATATTAGCAACCAAACAAGCTACTCTTGTAGACCGTTTGATTCAGGCATTCCCAGCACACAGCGCCGGTGATGGTTCTCACACAAGCTGCAGGGGGCTACAGGGCAGAGGTGTTAGAGGTGCACAGATCAGAAGTGGCGTTGGACAGAGGGGTTTTCTGACCAGGTTGTGGAGTGATTTCGCAATGACCGCAGACAGGACAGGTACTGCAGCATCTATTCAAAGTGACAGGAGACAACATTTGTCCAGTATGGTTACTAACTATTTTTCATCCTTTATCGATGTTCTCCCTCAACCGTCATTCCCATTTGATTACTGGGCATCCAAATTAGACACCTGGCCTGAATTGGCAGAATATGCATTGCAGGAGCTTGCTTGCCCAGCAGCTAGTGTGCTATCAGAAAGAGTATTCAGTGCTGCTGGTTCAATATTAACCGAAAAAAGGACTCGTCTGGCTACCCAAAATGTGGATGATCTCACCTTCATTAAAATGAACCACTCCTGGATTTCAAATTATTTTGCCCCACCTTTCCCGGCTGACACCTAGCTTTCCTATAAAAAGGTCTTGCTTGTGGACTGGTCTTACTGAGTGTTCCAATCTCTTAATTTGCAGCAGCTGTTTGTCCAGCATACGACATGTTTACACCTCCCTCAATGGGAAAATTCCCCCCACGGGGCCGTGGTCTCGCCACTTGGCGCAAGCACCCGTTACAGTGCTGTTTGTCTGAAGAGGTGGGTGTGCCCGCTTTTGGTCGACGGCACTGCCACTGGGTCCCTCATAGTACAATGAAGTGTCTCTGGCGGTGGTGGTGCGCACCCAACGTCAGACACACCGTTGTAACATGAGGGGCCCTGGGACGGTACCGCCGGCCACAAGAGAGTTCCTCCATCCCCCCAGCTCAAACTGTGCTCTACCACGTGCAAAATTATCTCGCACAGCTCCACCAATGTTTGGTCTATGCGCTGACATCATTCAATGCCTGGCACTGACAATACCAATTTGTTGACAAATGCTAGTTAAAGTAGTCTGGGTCAGTGTCCTATATTGACACCAGTAAATACTTACTGCCAAATTACTTTGTCAGAAACTCAGCAGATGAGCCCACCCCTGTACATAAGTATGCCACACTTTTTTTTGTTTTTGTTTTGCGAGACATTAACATCTATTTATTTTTTGTGAGTACTAACTGTGTCAGACACTCCTTGCAATCCTCCTCCGCTGACCACAATGCTGCCTGTGTATCCATGTAACCGATTTAAAACTGCCTTGAGCCTATTTTTATTTATTTTAGGCCTTCATTAGCCTGTCTGCGGTCCCTCCTTGCAATACTCCTCCACTGACCACAATGCTGCCTGTGTATCCATGTAACCGATTTAAAACTGCCTTGAGCCTATTTTTTGTTATTTTAGGCCTTCGTTAGCCTGTCTGCGGTCCCTCCTTGCAATACTCCTCCACTGACCACAATGCTGCCTGTGTATCCATGTAACCGATTTAAAACTGCCTTGAGCCTATTTTTTGTTATTTTAGGCCTTCATTAGCCTGTCTGCGGTCCCTCCTTGCAATACTCCTCCACTGACCACAATGCTGCCTGTGTATCCATGTAACCGATTTAAAACTGCCTTGAGCCTATTTTTTGTTATTTTAGGCCTTCGTTAGCCTGTCTGAGGTCCCTCCTTGCAATACTCCTCCACTGACCACAATGCTGCCTGTGTATCCATGTAACCAATTTAAAACTGCCTTGAGCCTATTTTAAGTTATTTTAGGCCTTTGTTAGCCTGTCTGCGGTCCCTCCTTGCAATACTCCTCCGCTGACCACAATGCTGCCTGTGTATCCATGTAACCGATTTAAAACTGCCTTGAGCCTATTTTTATTTATTTTAGGCCTTCATTAGCCTGTCTGCGGTCCCTCCTTGCAATACTCCTCCACTGACCACAATGCTGCCTGTGTATTCATGTAACCGATTTAAAACTGCCTTGAGCCTATTTTTTGTTATTTTAGGCCTTCGTTAGCCTGTCTGCGGTCCCTCCTTGCAATACTCCTCCACTGACCACAATGCTGCCTGTGTATCCATGTAACCGATTTAAAACTGCCTTGAGCCTATTTTTTGTTATTTTAGGCCTTCGTTAGCCTGTCTGCGGTCCCTCCTTGCAATACTCCTCCACTGACCACAATGCTGCCTGTGTATCCATGTAACCGATTTAAAACTGCCTTGAGCCTATTTTTTGTTATTTTAGGCCTTCGTTAGCCTGTCTGCGGTCCCTCCTTGCAATACTCCTCCACTGACCACAATGCTGCCTGTGTATCCATGTAACCAATTTAAAACTGCCTTGAGCCTATTTTAAGTTATTTTAGGCCTTCGTTAGCCTGTCTGCGGTCCCTCCTTGCAATACTCCTCCACTGACCACAATGCTGCCTGTGTATCCATGTAACCGATTTAAAACTGCCTTGAGCCTATTTTTTGTTATTTTAGGCCTTCATTAGCCTGTCTGCGGTCCCTCCTTGCAATACTCCTCCACTGACCACAATGCTGCCTGTGTATCCATGTAACCGATTTAAAACTGCCTTGAGCCTATTTTTTGTTATTTTAGGCCTTCGTTAGCCTGTCTGAGGTCCCTCCTTGCAATACTCCTCCACTGACCACAATGCTGCCTGTGTATCCATGTAACCAATTTAAAACTGCCTTGAGCCTATTTTAAGTTATTTTAGGCCTTTGTTAGCCTGTCTGCGGTCCCTCCTTGCAATACTCCTCCGCTGACCACAATGCTGCCTGTGTATCCATGTAACCGATTTAAAACTGCCTTGAGCCTATTTTTATTTATTTTAGGCCTTCATTAGCCTGTCTGCGGTCCCTCCTTGCAATACTCCTCCACTGACCACAATGCTGCCTGTGTATTCATGTAACCGATTTAAAACTGCCTTGAGCCTATTTTTTGTTATTTTAGGCCTTCGTTAGCCTGTCTGCGGTCCCTCCTTGCAATACTCCTCCACTGACCACAATGCTGCCTGTGTATCCATGTAACCGATTTAAAACTGCCTTGAGCCTATTTTTTGTTATTTTAGGCCTTCGTTAGCCTGTCTGCGGTCCCTCCTTGCAATACTCCTCCACTGACCACAATGCTGCCTGTGTATCCATGTAACCGATTTAAAACTGCCTTGAGCCTATTTTTTGTTATTTTAGGCCTTCGTTAGCCTGTCTGCGGTCCCTCCTTGCAATACTCCTCCACTGACCACAATGCTGCCTGTGTATCCATGTAACCAATTTAAAACTGCCTTGAGCCTATTTTAAGTTATTTTAGGCCTTCGTTAGCCTGTCTGCGGTCCCTCCTTGCAATACTCCTCCGCTGACCACAATGCTGCCTGTGTATCCATGTAACCGATTTAAAACTGCCTTGAGCCTATTTTTATTTATTTTAGGCCTTCATTAGCCTGTCTGCGGTCCCTCCTTGCAATACTCCTCCACTGACCACAATGCTGCCTGTGTATCCATGTAACCGATTTAAAACTGCCTTGAGCCTATTTTTTGTTATTTTAGGCCTTCGTTAGCCTGTCTGCGGTCCCTCCTTGCAATACTCCTCCACTGACCACAATGCTGCCTGTGTATCCATGTAACCGATTTAAAACTGCCTTCAGCCTATTTTTTGTTATTTTAGGCCTTCATTAGCCTGTGTGCGGTCCCTCCTTGCAATACTCCTCCACTGACCACAATGCTGCCTGTGTATCCATGTAACCGATTTAAAACTGCCTTGAGCCTATTTTTTGTTATTTTAGGCCTTCGTTAGCCTGTCTGCGGTCCCTCCTTGCAATACTCCTCCACTGACCACAATGCTGCCTGTGTATCCATGTAACCGATTTAAAACTGCCTTGAGCCTATTTTTTGTTATTTTAGGCCTTCGTTAGCCTGTCTGCCGTCCCTCCTTGCAATACTCCTCCACTGACCACAATGCTGCCTGTGTATCCATGTAACCGATTTAAAACTGCCTTGAGCCTATTTTTTGTTATTTTAGGCCTTCGTTAGCCTGTCTGCGGTCCCTCCTTGCAATACTCCTCCGCTGACCACAATGCTGCCTGTGTATCCATGTAACCGATTTAAAACTGCCTTGAGCCTATTTTTATTTATTTTAGGCCTTCATTAGCCTGTCTGCGGTCCCTCCTTGCAATACTCCTCCACTGACCACAATGCTGCCTGTGTATCCATGTAACCGATTTAAAACTGCCTTGAGCCTATTTTTTGTTATTTTAGTCCTTCGTTAGCCTGTCTGCGGTCCCTCCTTGCAATACTCCTCCACTGACCACAATGCTGCCTGTGTATCCATGTAACCGATTTAAAACTGCCTTGAGCCTATTTTTTGTTATTTTAGGCCTTCGTTAGCCTGTCTGCGGTCCCTCCTTGCAATACTCCTCCACTGACCACAATGCTGCCTGTGTATCCATGTAACCGATTTAAAACTGCCTTGAGCCTATTTTTTGTTATTTTAGGCCTTCATTAGCCTGTCTGCGGTCCCTCCTTGCAATACTCCTCCACTGACCACAATGCTGCCTGTGTATCCATGTAACCGATTTAAAACTGCCTTGAGCCTATTTTTTGTTATTTTAGGCCTTCGTTAGCCTGTCTGCGGTCCCTCCTTGCAATACTCCTCCACTGACCACAATGCTGCCTGTGTATCCATGTAACCAATTTAAAACTGCCTTGAGCCTATTTTAAGTTATTTTAGGCCTTCGTTAGCCTGTCTGCGGTCCCTCCTTGCAATACTCCTCCGCTGACCACAATGCTGCCTGTGTATCCATGTAACCGATTTAAAACTGCCTTGAGCCTATTTTTATTTATTTTAGGCCTTCATTAGCCTGTCTGCGGTCCCTCCTTGCAATACTCCTCCACTGACCACAATGCTGCCTGTGTATCCATGTAACCGATTTAAAACTGCCTTGAGCCTATTTTTTGTTATTTTAGGCCTTCGTTAGCCTGTCTGCGGTCCCTCCTTGCAATACTCCTCCACTGACCACAATGCTGCCTGTGTATCCATGTAACCGATTTAAAACTGCCTTGAGCCTATTTTTTGTTATTTTAGGCCTTCGTTAGCCTGTCTGCGGTCCCTCCTTGCAATACTCCTCCACTGACTACAATGCTGCCTGTGTATCCATGTAACCGATTTAAAACTGCCTTGAGCCTATTTTTTGTTATTTTAGGCCTTCGTTAGCCTGTCTGCGGTCCCTCCTTGCAATACTCCTCCACTGACCACAATGCTGCCTGTGTATCCATGTAACCGATTTAAAACTGCCTTGAGCCTATTTTTTGTTATTTTAGGCCTTCGTTAGCCTGTCTGCGGTCCCTCCTTGCAATATTCCTCCGCTGACCACACCAATGCTGCCCGTGTACCCCTGGAACCTATTTAAAAGTTCATAGAGCCTATTTATATATTTTATGTAATATTAATAAAGCCATGATGGACTACGCTGTACCACGCTACAAGCTAACCAGTCGACACTTCTTTTGCGAGAAAAGACATCCCAACCCTCCACCAGCATGTAAAAGACCGCATTGTCCATGCACTCTGGCAATCTGTGAGTACAAAGGTGCACCTGACAACAGAGGCATGGACCTGTAGGCATGGCCTGTTGTGGATTCTGTTTGTGGGCTCCCTCTGGTGGTTACTGCTGGTACTGGGTGACTTTGGTGGGTTGCGGCCTTTGGTTTCCACCTGTCCATCAGTGGCTGGGTGTTTCCTATTTTACCTGGCCTTTCTGTCATTCCCTTGCCGGCTATCAATGTATTCAGATGTGCTCTGTTTGGTTCCTGCCTACCTGCTCCCAGATCTTTCAGGATAAGCTAAGTGCTGATTTTCAGTTGTTTGGTTTTTTGTCCAGCTTGCTTATTATGTCTCTATGCTAGCTGGTAGCTCTAGTGGACTGAGGTTCTCCCCATGTGCCATGAGTTGGCACATGGGTTCTTGTAATCTCAGGATGGTTTTTTTGATTAGGGTTTTTTGCTGACCGCTCAGTCCCCTTTTGTATCGTTCTGCTTTCTAGTTTACAGCGGGCCTCAATTTGCTAAAACTATATATATCATCTCTATGTGTGTGCCTTCCTCTCATTTCACCGTCAATACATGTGGGGGGCAACTATATCTTTTGGGGTTCATTCCTCTGGAGGCAAGTGAGGTCTTTATTTTCTCTGCAGTGCTAGTTAGCTCTTAGGCTGGTGCGTGGCGTCTAGAACCAACGTAGGCACGCTCCCTGGCTATCTCTAGTTGCGTTTGTCAGGCGTAGGGCAGCGGTCAGCCCAGGTTCCATCACCCTAGAGCTCGTCCGTAATATATTTGTACTTTGCTTGTCCTGTGCTATCCCTAGCCATTGGGATTCATGACAATGGCCACGGAAGGTTACGTGTCCATTATGGCGCAATGGGTTAATGTGGTGGATGCATGGTCCACAGGGGACAGCCTACTAAGTCTGTCTGCAGTCCCTAATTCAAATTGTCCTCCACTGTCTAAATCTGAGCTTCAACCTTCTGGCTCTCCTTAAGTGCTTTCTTTAAATAAATTGGTGGTTAGGGCCTACTAATGGTGTCTGCCGCTCCCTGGTGTTTGTCCTCAACTGTATAAAGCTGAGCTTCAGTCTTTAGGCTTTTGGCCTATAGTAGCAGATATTAAACTGCATTTGGCCTACTAGTGTGGTTGGGCCCTTAAAACAGTGTCTGCTGCTCCTGGGTTTGATACTCCACTGAACAAAGCAATGCCGCCTGTTTAGTCCTGTTACCAATTTTGAACTGCATTTAGCCTACTTTATTCTTTGGCCCTATATCTGTGTTTCCTCCTCATCCTGCCCATTGCCCAGCCACTGCTAGATGAGTCTGCTGGTACATTGACCTAGACCACTACATTCCCCTTGCACTCTACACAGCCAGAATCTGACCCTGCTGAAAGTAAGGTTCCCCTTCCCGCATGTTATACCACCTTACACAGGGACAAAGAGGAAGGTGCAGATGAAAGTGCAGGTTCCTTCATCAGGTGGGGGGGCATACTCGTTGGCGACGTCACTGGCACAGGGCCCCTCAGAGTACACAAAAGTGTCGCTGCTGGTGGGAGGCGCCCCCGCCGTGCAAACACACCGCTGTACTTTGAGGGGCCCTGTGCCAGTGCCAATGCCAACGAGTGGGCCCCCCCTGCTTGCTTAGGATCACAGCACTTGCAAACTTGACATACTTACCTCTCACTGCTCCACCGCCGTGATGTAGTCCATGTTTCCTGGGCCCACTAAAACCTTGAACCAGCCCTACCCCCCACAACTTTTGCCAAATGACCCCCAATTTCCTATGCCCAACTATTATTATAAAGTTAATTAAGATTGACAAGCTTCAGAAACAAGAATGGATGTTTTTGGCATTAAAATGGGCACTGTAGGTGTTTTCCTGGCCGCCACTCACTGTCGACTATGCTTCCCCATTGACTTGCATTGGGTTTCGTGTTTCGGTCGATCCCCGACTTTTAGCGATAATCGGCCGACTGCACTCAACTCGACTCTGGACAAAGTCGGGTTTCGCAAAACCCGACTCGATCTTAAAAAAATGAAAGTCGCTCAACCCTAGTAAGGAGCATGCTGCATAGATATGGGAGCAGAACCAAGCTTACTCCAGAGATATAGAAGCAGAATCAAGCTTACTGAAGAAATATGGGAGCAGAACAGAGCTTACTCCAGAGATATGGGAGCAGAACTGAGCTTATGCCAGAGATATGGGAGCAGAACGGAGCTTACTCCAGAGATATGGGAGCAGAATCAAGCTTACTCCAGAGCTATGGGAGCAGAACGGAGCTTACTTCAGAAATATGGGAGCAGAATCAAGCTTACTCAAGAGATATGGGAGCAGAACCGAGCTTACTCCAGACATATGGGAGCAGAACCGAGCTTACTACAGAGATATGGAGGCAGAACAGAGCTTACTCCAGAGATATGGGAGCAGAACGGAGCTTACTCCAGAGATATGGGAGCAGAACAGAGCTTACCACAGAAATATGGGAGCAGAACAGAGATCACTCCAGAGATATGGGAGCAGAACGGAGCTTACTCCAGAGATATGGGAGCAGAACCGAGCTTACTACAGAGATATGGGAGCAGAACAGAGCTTACTCCAGAGAAATGGCAGCAGAACAGAGCTTACTCCAAAGATTTGGGAGCAGAATGGAGCTTACTCCAGAGATTTGGGAGCAGAACAGAGCTCATTCCAGAGATATGGGAGCAGAACAGAGCTTACTCCAGAAATATGGGAGCAGAACAGTGCTTACCACAGAAATATGGGAGCAGAACAGAGCTCATTCCAGAGATATGGGAGCCTGAACAGCGCTTACTCCAGAAATATGGGAGCAGAACAGAGCTTACCACAGAAATATGGGAGCAGAAACAGAGCTTATTCCAGAGAAATGGGAACAGAACAGAGCTAACTCCAAAGATTTGAAAGCAGAATGGAGCTTACTCCAGAGATTTGGGAGCAGAACAGATTTACTCCAGATATATGGGAGCAGAACCGATCTTACTACAGAGATATGGGAGCAGAACCGAGCTTACTACAGAGAAAAGGGACCAGGACCGAGCTTACTACAGAGATACAGGAGCAGAATCAAGCTTACTACTGAGATATGGGAGCAGAACCAAGCTTACTTCAAAGATATGGAAGCAGAACCGAGCTTACTACAGAGCTATGGGAGCAGAATGGAGCTTACTTCAGAAATATTGGAGCAGAATCAAGCTTACTCAAGAGATATGGGAGCAGAACCGAGCTTACTCCAGACATATGGGAGCAGAACGGAGCTTACTACAGAGATATGGAGGCAGAACAGAGCTTACTCCAGAGATATGGGAGCAGAACGGAGCTTACTCCAGAGATATGGGAGCAGAACAGAGCTTACCACAGAAATATGGGAGCAGAACAGAGACCACTCCAGAGATATGGGAGCAGAACGGAGCTTACTCCAGAGATATGGGAGCAGAACCGAGCTTACTACAGAGATATGGGAGCAGAACAGAGCTTACTCCAGAGAAATGGCAGCAGAACAGAGCTTACTCCAAAGATTTGGGAGCAGAATGGAGCTTACTCCAGAGATTTGGGAGCAGAACAGAGCTCATTCCAGAGATATGGGAGCAGAACAGAGCTTACTCCAGAAATATGGGAGCAGAACAGTGCTTACCACAGAAATATGGGAGCAGAACAGAGCTCATTCCAGAGATATGGGAGCCTGAACAGCGCTTACTCCAGAAATATGGGAGCAGAACAGAGCTTACCACAGAAATATGGGAGCAGAAACAGAGCTTATTCCAGAGAAATGGGAACAGAACAGAGCTAACTCCAAAGATTTGAAAGCAGAATGGAGCTTACTCCAGAGATTTGGGAGCAGAACAGATTTACTCCAGATATATGGGAGCAGAACCGATCTTACTACAGAGATATGGGAGCAGAACCGAGCTTACTACAGAGAAAAGGGACCAGGACCGAGCTTACTACAGAGATACAGGAGCAGAATCAAGCTTACTACTGAGATATGGGAGCAGAACCAAGCTTACTTCAAAGATATGGAAGCAGAACCGAGCTTACTACTGAGAGATAGATCAGAGCAGAGAATACTCCAGAGATATGGGAGCAGAACGGAGTTTCCACCAGAAATATGGGAGCAGAACCGAGCTTACTATAGAGATATGGGAGCAGAACCAGATTAGTACAAAGATAAGGGAGCAGAACCGAGCTTACTACAGAGTAAAGGGAGCAGAACCGAGCTTACTACAGAGATAAGGGAGCAGAACTGAGCTTCCACCAGAAATATGGGAGCAGAACCGAGCTTACTATAGAGATATGGGATATATATATACAGTATATATAGTGCGATGGCCCCTGTTCCCACCATAAATATAGTGCGATGGCCCCAGCTGCCCATATATATAGTATGATGGCCCCAGTTCTCCCCACATATCTATTATTATGGCCCCAGTTCTCCCCCTCATATCTAGTATGATGGCCCCAGTTCTCTCTCTCTCTCTCTCTCTCTCTCTCTATATATATATATATATATATATATATAGTATGACGGCCCCAGTTATCCCAATATATAGTATAATAGCCCTGGTTCTCCCATATATGTAGTAGGATGGTCCCAGTTCTCCATTTTAAAAATAATGAAGTTTATACTCACCTCATCCTGATTCCCGGCATTGTAGCCTCCATTTTCTCTTCCGGTCTGCAGAGCAGCATGAGACAATAAAGTCATCACGCCGCCTGCATGAGCACACTTAAGTCTCAGGAAGCTGCAGTCCGCAGCTTATGAAACAGACCAGGGCTTCCACTAGGAATTTTGGGGCCCCATACTGGCAAAAGTTTTGGGTTCCCTTGAGACTCCGGGCAGGTTGCTCACCAGCTCCGCCTCCACCGTCCCACCACCCACTCTTGGAAAAACTCAACTTCACCACCACATCCTCACCGATCAGATAATAACAGTTCCCATCAAACACCAGATCACATTCATAACCAGCAGCTTTTGTTCTGGCCAAAATAATTTTTAAGCTGATACCACGACATGGTAGACTCTTTCGGCCGGGCCCTACTCTACTGTAGACTATTAAAAACCAATATATATTTATGTATTTTTCTTTAAGGGAATGAATCATATACACTTACATTTTTTTTAAAACAACCATTAATACCGCATACAAGGGACAAATATCGTCACACCATGACCAGACCACATAGTAACCAAAAAATAGCACATACAAGGAACAAATACCGCCACACCATGACCAGACCACATATTACTACCACATAGTGACTGAATAATACCATATACAAGGAAAAAATACCACCACACCTTGGCCAGACCACATATTACCACCACAGTGACTGAATAATACCACATACAAGGAACAAATAGCGTCACAGCATGACCAGACAACATATTACCACCACATAGTGACTGAATACCACAATCCTGATCATTAATTAAAAAATAAAAAAACACAATACTAAGTGCCATTGTGTACAGGAACTCTATTTACTGTCAGTGTATAGGTAATACAGTGATCACTGGTGACATTATACACAGGAGCTTTGTATATAATGTCAGTGTACAGGTAATACAGGGATCACTAGTGACATTATACACAGGAGCTCTCCATCATGTGCATGCAGCCCCACTCCATCATGTGCAGCCCCACTCCCACCACTCAATCATGTGCAGCCCCACTCCATCATGTGCAGCCCCACTCCCACAACTCCATCATGTGCAGCCCCACTCCCGCCACTCCATCATGTACAGCCCCACACTCCCCCCATTTCATCATGCGCAGCCCCACTCCCCGCACTTCATCATGTGCAGCCTCCTTTATCCCTCAAACCAAACTCCATCATGTGCAGTCCCCCATACACCCCCACTTTATAACTTGCAGTACCCTCACCTTCTGAATTCATTTTATAAAAAAAATGTTTTCCATACTTACCTCACAGTCACTCCCCAGCAGTGCCTGTCTGCTTCCAGAGTCCAGTACATGTCGGCACGTGCACGATGACGTCATTGCGCATGCCCGACACCTAACCCGGAAGGACTCTCTGTACATGGAGGGAGCGGGAGCTGTGCAGCCGTCAATGTTAGACGGCTTCCAGCCCCAGCGTGATAGGACTGTGATGTGGGTGGCTGTGTCTGCTGCCGGACATGGCTGCGCACAATTTGCTGTGCGGCTGGCCCTGTACAGCTGTTGGAGGAGCGGCCGGGGGGGCACTGGCCTCTCTGCCACCCGGCCCAGCCCACCCCTGTGTGCAAATATAACCTCTTACTCCCTCGGGTTTGGTTCCCAAGTCTTCTGTTTCAGTCCTCATTCGACTTACCTTCATGTTTCCTTATGGAAGATCAGCAGTGCAATTCTTGCCTTTCTCCTCTGTGGAAAAGCTGAATTACAGAAATGCTCACTCTGGAACTGCCAATGTAACTGCATAAACCCTGTAATCACTGTTTCATGTTCTGGTTAGCATGTGATTTAAAGAAGCATTCCTCCCATCAATGCTTTTATCCTCTTAATATATTGCAAACTTCATATTATATCGCACTGTGTACTTACAATTCCCCATTTGACCTTCTGCCCAGCTAATTTTTCTCTTTTCCACAAGCAAAACTGAACCCAAAAACCTTTTCTCTAAGAATAACAGTGAATTCATGTCCTTTTGCATTTTTGTGAGTGAAGTTAAGATTTTAAGTTTTACTGTTCACGTATAAGTCCATTAGAAAAGTAACTTGTCCCCATAAAAAGATTGGATTTCAAGGCAGTGGCAGAACTTTCTAAGTAGAAAACCCAGTACAATAATATTTTTGGGCTAGCTCTGTGAAAGTTCCACTTTTAATAGTTTCAGCTGGTCTGCTGCATAGATGTTCTCTTTTAAGCAGCTGGGTCACAATTCACAACTTAGATCTATGTGCCAAACTTTTAAAACTTTTACAGAGCTTTAAATTCCTAACTAGTATAACTATCTTTAGGTCTAGGAACCTGCATAATTTGATGGCATTGTCCACTTTTATATTGTATCTAGTGTTGAGCGATACCGTCCGATACTTGAAAGTATCGGTATCGGAAAGTATCGGCCGAAACCGGCAAAGTATCGGATCTAATCCGATACCGATACCCGATACCAATACAAGTCAATGGGACTCAAGTATCGGACGGTATCCCTGATGGTTCCCAGGGTCTGAAGGAGAGGAAACTCTCCTTCAGGCCCTGGGATCCATATTAATGTGTAAAAGAAAGAATTAAAATAAAAAAAATTGCTATACTCACCTCTCCGACGCAGCCTGGACCTTACCGAGGGAACCGGCAGCGTTCTTTGCTTAAAATGCGCGCGTTTACTGCCTTCCCTGACGTCACGGCTTGTGATTGGTCGCGTGCTGCCCATGTGGCCGCGACGCGACCAATCACAGCTAGCCGTGAATTCTGCATTCAGGACCTGAAAATTACGTCACGGCTTGCTGTGATTGGTCGCATCACGGTCACATGGGCGGCACGCAACCAATCACAAGCCGTGACGTAATTTTAAAATGCGCGTGTTTCCTGCCTCCCGTGACGTCACGGCTTGTGATTGGTCGTGTCGCCCATGTGACCGCGACGCGACCAATCACAAGCCGGAACGTAATTTTCAAATCCTGAATGCCTAGAATTAGGCATTCAGGACCTGAAAATTACGTCACGGCTTGCTGTGATTGGTCGCGTCGCGGTCACATGGGCGGCACGCAACCAATCACAAGCCATGACGTAATTTTAAAATGCGCGCGTTTCCTGCCTCCCGTGACGTCACGGCTTGTGATTGGTCGCGTCGCCCATGTGACCGCGACGCGACCAATCACAAGCCGGAACGTAATTTTCAAATCCTGAATGCCTAGAATTAGGCATTCAGGACCTGAAAATTACGTCACGGCTTGCTGTGATTGGTCGCGTCGCGGCCACATGGGCGGCACGCGACCAATCACAAGCCGTGACGTCACGGAAGGCAGTAAACGCGCGCATTTTAAGCAAAGAACGCTGCCGGTTCCCTCGGTAAGGTCCAGGCTGCGTCGGAGAGGTGAGTATAGCAATATTTTTTATTTTAATTCTTTCTCTTACACATTAATGTTGTTTCGATACCGATACCCGATACCACAAAAGCATCGGATCTCAGTATCGGAATTCCGATACCCGCAAGTATCGGCCGATACCCGATACTTGCGGTATCGGAATGCTCAACACTTTGTATCCTTACTGTAAAATACTAGATGTTTCCAGCCAGCTAATGCTCGGCACGCTCATTGCTATCTAATTAACACTGATGGTGATCAAACTAAAGTAAATAATGACAACATTCAATAGCGCTTAAGCAGGTGGTAAATTAACTTAAAATGAAGTTAATAACAATAGTGTGGTGATGTGTTGGGGCGGGATTATGTGTGGTGATGTGGTGGGGGGCGGGATTATGTGTGGTAATGGGGTGGGGGGGCGGGATTATGTGTAGTAATGGGGTGGGGGGGATTATGTGTGGTGATGTGTTGGGGGGGCGGGATTATTTGTGGTGATGTGGTGGGGAGGCGGGATTATGTGTGGTGATGTGGTGGGGGGGCGAAATTAAGTGTGGTAATAGGGTGGGGGGCGTCATTATGTGTGGTGATATGTTGAGGGGGCGGGAATATGTGTGGTAATGTGGTGGGGGGATTATGTGTGGTGATGTGGTGGTGGGGCGGGATTATGTGTGGTAATGTGGTGGGGGGGCGGGATTATGTGTGGTAATGTGGTGGGGGGCGGGATTATGTGTAGTAATGTGGTGGGGGGCGGGATTATGTGTGGTGATGTGGTAGGGGCGTGATTATGTGTGGTGATGTGGTGGGGGTGGGATTATGTGTGGTGATGGGGTGGGGGCGGGATTATGTGTGGTGATGGGGTGGACGGGCGGGATTATGTGTGGTGATGTGGTGGGGAGGCTGGATTATGTGTGGTGATGTGGTGGGGAGGCTGGATTATGTGTGATAATATGGTGGGGGGCCTGGATTATGTGTAGTAATGTGGTGGGGGGCCTGGATTATGTGTGGTGATGTGGTGGAGGGCGGGATTATTTGTGGTAATGTGGTGGGGGTGCTGGATTATGTATGGTAATGTGGTGGGGGGCGGGATTATCTGTTGTAATGTGGTGGGGGGCGGGATTATGTGTGGTAATGTGGTGGGGGGCAGGATTATGTGTGGTAATGTGGTGGGGGCGGGATTATGTGTGGTAATGTGGTGGGGGCGGGATTATTAGTGGTAATATGGTGGGGGGTGGGATTATGTGTGGTAATGTGGTGGGGGGTGGGATAATCTGTAGTAATGTGGTGGGGGGGCGGGATTATGTGTGGTGATGTGGTGGGGGGGTGGAATTATGTGTGGTGATGGGGTGGGGGGGTGGGATTATGTGTGGTGATGGGGTGGGGGGCGGGATTATGTGTGGTGATGGGGTGGGGGGGCGGGATTATGTGTAATGATGTGGTGGGGGCAGGATTATGTGTGGTGATGTGGTGGGCGGGCGGGATTATGTGTGGTGATGTGGTGGACGGGCGGGATTATGTGTGGTGATGTGGTGGGGAGGCTGGATTATGTGTGTTAATATGGTGGGGGCCTGGATTATGTGTAGTAATGTGGTGGGGGGCCTGGATTATGTGTGGTGATGTGGTGGAGGGCGGGATTATCTGTGGTAATGTGGTGGGGGTGCTGGATTATGTATGGTAATGTGGTGGGGGCGGGATTATCTGTTGTAATGTGGTGGGGGGCGGGATTATGTGTGGTAATGTGGTGGGGGGCGGGATTATGTGTGGTAATGTGGTGGGGGTGCTGGATTATGTATGGTAATGTGGTGGGGGGCGGGATTATCTGTTGTAATGTGGTGGGGGGCGGGATTATGTGTGGTAATGTGGTGGGGGGCAGGATTATGTGTGGTAATGTGGTGGGGGGGCGGGATTATGTGTGGTAATGTGGTGGGGGGCGGGATTATTAGTGGTAATATGGTGGGGGGTGGGATTATGTGTGGTAATGTGGTGGGGGGTAAGATTATGTGTGGTAATATGGTGGGGGGTGGGATAATCTGTAGTAATGTGGTGGGGGGGTGGGATTATGTGTGGTGAGGTGGTCGGGGGGTGTAATTATGTGTGGTGATGGGGTGGGGGGGTGGAATTATGTGTGGTGATGGGGTGGGGGGGTGGGATTATGTGTGGTGATGGGGTGGGGGGCGGGATTATGTATGGTGATGGGGTGGGGGGGCGGGATTATGTGTGGTGATGGGGTGGGGGGGCGGGATTATGTGTAATGATGTGGTGGGGGCAGGATTATGTGTGGTGATGTGGTGGGCGGGCGGGATTATGTGTGGTGATGTGGTGGACGGGCGGGATTATGTGTGGTGATGTGGTGGGGAGGCTGGATTATGTGTGGTAATATGGTGGGGGCCTGGATTATGTGTAGTAATGTGGTGGGGGGCCTGGATTATGTGTGGTGATGTGGTGGAGGGCGGGATTATCTGTGGTAATGTGGTGGGGGTGCTGGATTATGTATGGTAATGTGGTGGGGGGCGGGATTATCTGTTGTAATGTGGTGGGGGCGGGATTATGTGTGGTAATGTGGTGGGGGGCAGGATTATGTGTGGTAATGTGGTGGGGGGGCGGGATTATGTGTGGTAATGTGGTGGGGGCGGGATTATGTGTGGTAATGTGGTGGGGGGCAGGATTATGTGTGGTAATGTGGTGGGGGGGCGGGATTATGTGTGGTAATGTGGTGGGGGGCGGGATTATTAGTGGTAATATGGTGGGGGGTGGGATTATGTGTGGTAATGTGGTGGGGGGTAAGATTATGTGTGGTAATATGGTGGGGGGTGGGATAATCTGTAGTAATGTGGTGGGGGGGCGGGATTATGTGTGGTGAGGTGGTGGGGGGGTGGAATTATGTGTGGTGATGGGGTGGGGGGGTGGGATTATGTGTGGTGATGGGGTGGGGGGCGGGATTATGAGTGGTGATGGGGTGGGGGGCGGGATTATGTGTGGTGATGGGGTGGGGGGCGGGATTATGTGTGGTGATGGGGTGGGGGGCGGGATTATGTGTGGTGATGAGGTGGGGGGGAATATGTGTGGTGATTTTATGTGTGGTGATGTGGTGGGGGGATTATGTGTGGTGATGGGGTGGGGGGAGGGATTATTTGTGGTGATGGGGTGGGGGGGCAGGATTATGTGTGGTGATGTGGTGGGGGGCGGGATTATGTGTGGTGATGTGGTGGGGGGGCGTATTTATGTGTGGTGGTGTGGTGGGGGTCGGGATTTGTGGGGGGCGGGATTGTGTGTGGTAATAGGGTGGGGGGCGGGATTATATGTGGTAATGGGGTGGGGGGCAGGATTATATGTGGTAATGGGGTGGGGGGTGGGATTATGTGTGGTAATGGGGTGGGGGGGTGGGATTGTGTGTGGTGATGTGGTGGAGGAGCGGGATTGTGTGTGGTGATATGGTGGGGTGGCGGGATTGTGTGTGGTGATGGGGTGGGGGGCGGGATTATGTGCGGTGATGTGTTGGGGGGCGGGATTGTGTGGTGATGTGTTGGGGGCAGGATTATATGTGGTGATGTGCTGAAGGGGTGGAATTATGTGTGGTGATGTGGTGGGGGGCGGGATTTGTGGGGGCGGGATTGTGTGTGGTGATGTGGTGGGGGGGTGGGATTATGTGTGGTGATGGGGTGGGGGGGCGGGATTATGTGTGGTGATGGGGTGGGGGGGCGGGATTATGTGTGGTGATGGGGTGGGGGGGCGGGATTATGTGTGGTGATGGGGTGGGGGGGTGGGATTATGTGTGGTGATGGGGTGGGGGGGCGGGATTATGTGTGGTGATGGGGTGGGGGGCGGAATTGTGTGTGGTGATGGGGTGGGGGGGCGGGATTATGTGTGGTGATGGGGTGGGGGGGCGGGATTATGTGTGGTGATGGGGTGGGGGGGCGGGTTTATGTGTGGTGATGGGGTGGGGGGGCGGGATTATGTGTGGTGGTGATATGTGTGGTGATGGGGTGGGGGGCGGGATTATGTGTGGTGATGGGGTGGGGGGCGGGATTATGTGTGGTGATTTTATGTGTGGTGATGTGGTGGGGGGATTATGTGTGGTGATGGGGTTGGGGGAGGGATTATTTGTGGTGATGGGGTGGGGGGTCAGGATTATGTGTGGTGATGTGGTGGGGGGCGGGATTATGTGTGGTGATGTGGTGGGGGGGCGTATTTATGTGTGGTGGTGTGGTGGGGGTCGGGATTTGTGGGGGGCGGGATTGTGTGTGGTAATGGGGTGGGGGGCGGGATTATATGTGGTAATGGGGTGGGGGGCAGGATTATATGTGGTAATGGGGTGGGGGGCGGGATTATGTGTGGTAATGGGGTGGGGGGGTGGGATTGTGTGTGGTGATGTGGTGGAGGAGCGGGATTGTGTGTGGTGATATGGTGGGGTGGCGGGATTGTGTGTGGTGATGGGGTGGGGGGCGGGATTATGTGCGGTGATGTGTTGGGGGGCGGGATTGTGTGGTGATGTGTTGGGGGCAGGATTATATGTGGTGATGTGCTGAAGGGGTGGAATTATGTGTGGTGATGTGGTGGGGGCGGGATTTGTGGGGGCGGGATTGTGTGTGGTGATGTGGTGGGGGGGCGGGATTATGTGTGGTGATGGGGTGGGGGGGCAGGATTATGTGTGGTGATGGGGTGGGGGGGCGGGATTATGTGTGGTGATGGGGTGGGGGGGCGGGATTATGTGTAGTGATGGGGTGGGGGGGCGGGATTATGTGTGGTGATGGGGTGGGGGGCGGGATTATGTGTGGTGATGGGGTGGGGGGGCGGGATTATGTGTGGTGATGGGGTGGGGTCGGGATTTGTGGGGGCGGGATTGTGTGTGATTATGTGGTGGGGGGGTGGGATTATGTGTGGTGATGGGGTGGGGGGATTATGTGTGGTGATGGGGTGGGGGGAGGGATTATTTGTGGTGATGGGGTGGGGGGGCAGGATTATATGTGATGATGTGGTGGGGGGCGGGATTATGTGTGGTGATGTGGTGGGGGGGCGTATTTATGTGTGGTGGTGTGGTGGTGGTCGGGATTTGTGGGGGGCGGGATTGTGTGTGGTAATGAGGTGGGGGGCGGGATTATATGTGGTAATGGGGTGGGGGGCGGGATTATGTGTGGTAATGGGGTGGGGGGGTGGGATTGTGTGTGGTGATGTGATGGAGGAGCGGGATTGTGTGTGGTGATATGGTGGGGTGGCGGGATTATGTGTGGTGATGGGGTGGGGGGCGGGATTATCTGCGGTGATGTGTTGGGGGCGGGATTGTGTGGTGATGTGTTGGGGGCAGGATTATATGTGGTGATGTGGTGAAGGGGTGGAATTATGTGTGGTGATGTGGTGGGGGGCGGGATTTGTGGGGGCGGGATTGTGTGTGATGATGTGGTGGGGGGGTGGGATTATGTGTGGTAATGGGGTGGGGGGGTGGGATTGTGTGTGGTGATGTGATGGAGGAGCGGGATTGTGTGTGGTGATATGGTGGGGTGGCGGGATTATGTGTGGTGATGGGGTGGGGGGCGGGATTATCTGCGGTGATGTGTTGGGGGCGGGATTGTGTGGTGATGTGTTGGGGGCAGGATTATATGTGGTGATGTGGTGAAGGGGTGGAATTATGTGTGGTGATGTGGTGGGGGGCGGGATTTGTGGGGGCGGGATTGT
Source organism: Ranitomeya variabilis (assembly GCF_051348905.1). Lineage (NCBI taxonomy): Eukaryota > Metazoa > Chordata > Amphibia > Anura > Dendrobatidae > Ranitomeya > Ranitomeya variabilis. The sequence goes on along the minus strand of NC_135234.1, from coordinate 484,758,494 downwards.
GTGTGATGATGTGGTGGGGGGGTGGGATTATGTGTGGTGATGGGGTGGGGGGCGGGATTATGTGTGGTGATGGGGTGGGGGGCGGGATTATGTGTGATGATGGGGTGTCGAGGCGGGATCATGTGTGGTGATGGGGTGGGGGGGCGGGATTATGTGTGGTGATGGGGTGGTGGGCTGGATTATGTTTGGTGATGGGGTGGGGGGTGGGATTATGTGTGTTGATGGGGTGGGGGGGCGGGATTATGTGTGGTGATGGGGTGGGGGGTGTGATTATGTGTGGTGATGTGGTGGGGGGATTATGTGTGGTGATGGGGTGGGGGGAGGGATTATTTGTGGTGATGGGGTGGGGGTGGCAGGATTATGTGTGGTGATGTGGTGGGGGGCGGGATTATGTGTGGTGATGTGGTGGGGGGGCGTTTTTATGTGTGGTGGTGTGGTGGGGGGCGGGATTTGTGGGGGGCGGGATTGTGTGTGGTGATGTGGTGGGGGGCGGGATTATATGTGGTAATGGGGTGGGGGGCGGGATTATGTGTGGTAATGGGGTGGGGGGTGGGATTGTGTGGTGATGTGGTGGAGGAGCGGGATTGTGTGTGGTGTTATGGTGGGGTGGTGGGATTATGTGTGGTGATGGGGTGGGGGGGCGGGATTATGTGTGGTGATATGTTGGGGGGCAGGATTGTGTGGTGATGTGTTGGGGGCGGGATTATATGTGGTGATGTGTTGAAGGGGTGGAATTATGTGTGGTGATGTGGTGGGGGGCGGGATTTGTGGGAGCAGGATTGTGTGTGGTGATGTGGTGGGGGGGCGGGATTATGTGTGGTAATGGAATGGGTGGGCAGGATTATGTGTGGTAATGGGGTGGGGGGTGGGATTGTGTGTGGTGATGTGGTGGGGGCGGGATTTGTGGGGGCGGGATTGTGTGTGGTGATGTGGTGGGGGGGCAGGATTATGTGTGGTAATGGGGTGGGGGCGCAGGATTATGTGTGGTAATGGAGTGGGGGGTGGGATTGTGTGTGGTAATGAGGTGGGGGCAGGATTATGTGTCGTGATGTGGTGGAGGGCCGAGCTACTGTGCAGGGGGCAGGATTAGCGAGTAATCACGATGCCTCTTATATATATAGATGATCAAATCCCTTCTCATGAAGCATTTGGCAAAGTACCATTTGAAAAAAGTGGATTAGCATTTTATCTATGGTAGGTCAGATTAACTGAACCCTCCAGATGAAACAGGGTGGCAAAGACATTGCACAAGTAATGGCTTACTTTTTAAATGGTGTCCTACAGAATGTTATTGACAACATGTCACAAATGATTACATTAATTTATTCTGCAAACCATGAGTTTGGTTATAGGAAAGAGCAACTAAGCTTTAAGAACCATGCATGAAGTAGATATTTATGTTATCACCTTTAGTCCGTGCAGCCGCATTACTACTGCATCAGTATCAGAAATTATTCTTGCCATCTTATGAGACAAGACTACTTTCTTTAAAGCAGTCCTGTAAGTGTGTATATGTGACAGTGCTTTACAAAATGTTGAAAGTTGAGGTGTAAGAAGCCAGAGGGCAGTAGCCATGGATCAACTCAACTGCTGCTCCCTTACGTCCTGGCCCTTTACAGAAAAATCGTGAAAAATCGTGTTCCAGGCCTTGTGTGCTGTCTTGTGTATGGTGCGTTAATCACTTGCTCTGCTGCATTCTGGTCTCCATCCTCAGAAAAAGTCACACACATCAGGGGACACTCAGTTCCAAATGTTACTGGACAGTTCAAGTACGTCCAATTGTAACATGCAGTATCACGCACAACGCCCTTTGATTCTTGTTTCAGTAATACATTCAGTAATACTGGACTAATACTGGACTTGTGCTAACTGGTTCCTTCAGCCCCAGAGATTTTCCATCCAGCCCCGAAGTATTGTCGAAATTCACTACCTTTCCCACACACGGTTCCTTGTCCATCTTCCTCTGTATGGAAGGGTTAATGTACTCTCCATAGAACCTGTTTCAAACCTTAGCCTCTGGATTTTGCAGGAATGTCTGCAGCGAGTCTAGTAAGGTCTCATACCACCCAACACAAATGTACTCCTCTAGATGTCAGCCCACTGCTACTTGAACTTGACCTTGTCACTGTCACCACCAAACTCTCTCACTATCTAACTAAACCATGAAGTCATTCCCTTTTTTACTTGCCATATTGTATCCTCTTTCCAATCTGAAATAGTCCCAAAATATTAACTGTACCTTTTCCTAATGTACATAAAGTCACTAGCTATTTTTAACCTAAGCATTAAACTATATATTATCCTATGCTTACCCTATACTAGTGCTGGATTGTACATTACTCACACTATGAATTACCGTTACAGTACCTACCAATGCCTAAAACACCATGCATTATGCCATAATGCATTACTAAAACCGCATGACATTGTTCACAATTCTCATATCACAATGCATGAACAAAAATGCATGACACTATTCACTTTATGCTATTATTGTTTTCAGGGGCAGGAACATGACATTCACTGTCTACACCCTAAGGCACCCTTCACAAAGGAAAAACCAGTACCAGTATGATCCATGGTACATGTCCGTGTGCCATCTGTGTGCTGCATCTGTGAGTCTGTTATGTTCGTGTGACATCAGTATGTCCATGTGCAGTGCCTATGTGCCATCCGTGTGTTCGTATCCATGTGCCATCCATGTGTCCATGTGCAATGTCTGTGTTCTGTGGACTGATGTTAATAATCTGGGAAAGGGGCCATTAGCCCTAAATGTTTCCAGGCTGTTATTATCAGTTTACAGCTGTTTGCTTAGCCTTTTCTGGTTCATTTATGGGGGACCTGAGACAAAAAGACTTAAGGTACCGTCACACTAGGCGATATCGCCAGCGATCCGTGACGTTGCAGCGACCTGGATAGCGATATCGCTGTATTTGACACGCAGCAGCGATCTGGATCCCGCTGTGAAATTGCTGGTCGCTGCTAGAAGGTCTGCACTTTATTTGGTCGCTAGGTCGCCGTGTATCGCCGTGTTTGACAGCAAAAGCAAGGATACCAGCGATATTTTACACTGGTAACCAGGGTAAACATCGGGTTACTAAGCGCAGGGCCGCGCTTAGTAACCCGATGTTTACCCTGGTTACCAGCGTAAAAGTTAAAAAAAACAAACAGCACATACTCACCAGCGCGTCCCCCAGCCTCTGCTTCCTGACACTGACTGAGCGCCGGCCCTAAACTGAAAGTGAAAGCACAGCGGTGACGTCACCGCTGTGCTGTTAGGGCCGGAGCTCAGTCAGTGTCAGGAAGCAGAGGCTGGGGGATGCGCTGGTGAGTATGTGCTGTTTGTTTTTTTTTACTTTTACGCTGGTAACCAGGGTAAACATCGGGTTACTAAGCGCGGCCCTGCGCTTAGCAACCCGATGCTTACCCTGGTTACCCGGGGACCTCGGCATAGTTGGTCGCTGGAGAGCGGTCTGTGTGACAGCTCTCCAGCGACCAAACAGCGACGCTGCAGCGATCGGCATCGCTGTCGCTATCGCTGCAGCGTCGCTTAATGTGATGGTACCTTTAGGATCCCCCTATAAATTCTAATCAGCAAAGGTTAAACAAACAGCTGTGAGCTGATATTAATAGCCAGGGAAGGGGCCATGGATATTAGCCCCTCTCCCAGACTAATAACATCAGCTATCAGCGGCTCCAGAAATGGCACATCAATAAGATTCGCCAAATCTGGTGCTTAGCCTTGCTCTTCCCACTTGCCATGGTGCAGTGGAAAGTGAAATAATAGGGCTGGGGTTGATGTCAGCTTTTTATGGCCGCTGACATCAAGCCCGGGGGTTATTAATGGAAAGGTGTCTATAAGATGCCCCATTACAAACCCCATAGCCGTAATGTAAAAACTACACAGCCAGAATAAAGTCCTTTAATTAAAAGAAAGACTGTGAGGGCCATTATAATTTTATTTAATCTATTCTTTCCTCTACCTGTGAACTGTTCCTCGTGCCATTGGCTGCAACACAATCCCAAAGCATGATTGATCCACCCCATGCTAATGGATGGCGAGATGTTCTTTTCTTAAAATTCTGTACCTGTTTTTCGCCAAACATACCTTTGATGATTGTGGCCAAAGAGTTCTATTTTGACATCATCGGTCCACACTTGTTTCCAAAATGTATCAGGCTTGTTTAGATGTTCCCTTACATACTTCTGATGCTGAATTTTAAGGAGGCCTCTTCCATGAATGCCATATTTGTGCAGGTGTCTCTGAACAGTAGAACAATGTACCACAACTCCATGCTAAATCTTTCTGAAGGTCTTTTGCAGTCAAGTAGGGGTTCTGATTTGCCTTTTTAGCAATCATACGAGCAGTTCTCATTGAAATTTTGCTTGGTCTTCAAGACTGTATGTTGGCCTTCACCGTTCCTGTTATAGGGAACCTGTCTGCAGGATTGTGCTGAGTAACCTACTGACAGTGTCAGGTTGGCGCCATTAAACTGATTTAAATTGTACCTTGGTTGATGAAATCCATCTTGTGGTTGCTGTTTAATCTTTATTTTCAGTTTTCAGTTAATGATCTGCTCGTGCTCCAGGGCGGCCTGTGGAGGTTCTTCATGTGGTGCTCTGCTTAGTAATTCATCTATATGACGTCTGATAGGTCACTGATCCCTCAGTGACCTGCCCCCTATTTTACATAATGAAAATTATAAAAAATCACCTGCAGCAGGCAGGCGCCGGTCATGATCGCATGTGCAATGTGTACTAAATTGTTTTATTTGATGATATAAATAAATTAATTTAAAAAAGCCTCCTCCAAGATGGCGCAGCTGCAGCTATCGGCGATTGCTAATAGATGCTACTCTGCATGCAGCAGCTGCACCATCTTGCTAGAGTAAAAAAAATTGTCTCCACTAAGATGGCACATCTATCCGGAGTAAAGAAAGGAGGAGTGACAGAGGGACAGAGTGATTAATCTGAGCGCGGTCCTGGGATAGGATGCCTAGCAGTACAGCCCCAAGTTTACAACTCAGAGAGTTAACTGGCTAAGACAGAACAGGGAACATGAGATGAAGATAGAGCCTTGGGTGGGCTATTCAAGCTTCTTTGCTTGCTAACGCTTATGTACAAGTATCGGCTATATTGGCAACTAATTCCCCAAAAGAGGAAAACTGTACATGGAACCACGGGTTGAGAATAGGACTTTCATTAATGGAATCCAGCACTGTGTTGGGTTGTGGTAAAGACAAAGGGCCTTGAGGTAAATTTGGAAGAGGTAAAGAAATTGTTTGTGAAAAATGCTCTATATTGTAATGGAATCATTTGTGAAGTTATGTACAAGCTATCTATTGTATTTAGTCTCTACCAAGTTGCGGTTCAATAAAACACTTCCTATTGTTGACTGGTGGTCTCCCTCATTGAACTGTTCAGCATCTGGTCCTAGCCAACCCAAGTCACTGGTTTGCAAGGGTGTAGCACTCCCATAAACAAATTCCACACACCCTGACAAGACCCTTATCTTCATGTAACGTGCCAGGGTGTAAGAGACGAGTGCCTCACCCACGTCTTCCACCCTGTGCCATGTTACATTTGGGAAAGATTTTCTTTTCGACATAAACAGTGTTGGCTTTGAGCCAAACATACCTCTTTAACATATTGCAAAAAATGTAACCTCATGAGACCATAACACATTTTCCCATGTGCTTTTGGCGGACTTGATATTGATTTTGGCTTAGCTGGGCGTATAACGTTTTTCTTTGTAAGAAAAGGCTTTAACCCCTTAATCCCATTGGACGTACTATCCCGTCAAGGTGACCTGGGACTTAATTCCCAGTGACGGGATAGTACGTCATATGCGATCGGCCGCGCTCACGGGGGGAGCGCGGCTGGGTGTCAGCTGATTATTACAGCTGACATCTGGCACTATGTGCCAGGAGCGGTCACGGACATTAACCCCCGGCACACTGTGATCAAACATTCCGGCGGTATAGGGAAGCATCGCACAGGGAGGGGGCTCCCTGCGTGCTTCCCTGAGACCCGTAGAGCAACGCGATGTGATCGCGTTGCTCTGAGGGTCTCTTACCTCCTATCCCTGCAGGCCCCAGATCCAAAATGGCCGTGGGGCTGCATCTGGGTCCTGCAGGGACTACTTCCGGGTCCAGTGCAGGGGCTGGGAAGCCTGTAGCGCTGTCAGTCAGATCGCTGATCTGACAGAGTGCTGTGCAAACTGTCAGATCAGCGATCTGTGATGTCCTCCCCCCTGGGACAAAGTAAAAAAGTAAAAAAAAAAAATCCACATGTGTAAAAAAAAAAAAAAATCCTAAGTAAAGAAAAAAATATATATATTATTCCCATAAATACATTTCTTTATCTAAATTAAAAAAAACAATAAAAGTACACATATTTAGTATCGCCGCGTCTGTAACGACCCAACCTATAAAACTGTCCCACTAGTTAACCCCTTCAGTGAACACCGTAAGAAAAAAAAATGAGCCAAAAAACATTGCTTTATTATTATACCGCTGAACAAAAAGTGGAATAACACGCGATCAAAAAGACTGATATAAATAACCATGGTACCGCTGAAGACGTTATCTTGTCCCGCAAAAAACGAGCCACCATACAGAATCATAAGCAAAAAAATAAAAAAGTTATAGTCCTCAGAATAAAGCGACGCCAAAATAATTATTTTTTCTATAAAATAGCTTTTATCGTATAAAAGCGCCAAAACATGAAAAAGATATAAATGAGATATCGCTGTAATCGTACTGACCCAACGAATAAAACTGCTTTATCAATTTTACCAAACGTGGAACGGTATAAACGCCTCCCCCAAAAGAAATTCATCAATAGCTGGTTTTTGGTCATTCTGCCTCACAAAAATTCAGAATAAAAAGTGATAAAAAATTGTCACGTGTCCGGAAATGATACCAATAAAAACATCAACTCGTCCCGCAAAAAACAAGACCTCACATGACTCTGTGGACTAAAATATGGAAAAATTATAGCTCTCAAAATGTGGAGATGCAAAAACCTTTTTTGCTATAAAAAAGCGTCTTTTAGTGTGTGACAGCTGCCAATCATAAAAATCCGATATAAAAAATGCTATAAAAGTAAATCAAACCCCCCCCCTTCATCACCCTCTTAGTTAGAGAAAAATAATAAAATTAAAAAAATGTATTTATTTTCATTTTCCCATTAGGATTAGTGCTAGGGTTAGGGTTAGGGCTAGGGTTAGGGCTAGGGTAAGGGCTAGGGTTAGGGCTAGGGTTAAGGCTAGGGTTAGGGCTAGGGTTAGGGTTAGGGCTAGGGTTAGGGTTAAGACTAGGTTTAGGGTTAGGGCTAGGGTTAGGGCTAGGGTTAGGGTTGCGGCTAGGGTTGGAGCTAAAGTTAGGGTTAGGGTTGGGGCTAAAGTTAGGGTTAGGGTTGGGGCTAAAGTTAGGGTTAGGGTTTGGATTACATTTACGGTTGGGATTAGGGTTGGGATTAGAGTTAGGGGTGTGTCAGGGTTAAGGGTGTGGTTAGGGTTACCGTTGGAATTAGGGTTAGGGGTGTGTTTGGATTAGGGTTTTAGGTAGAATTGGGGAGTTTCCACTGTTCAGGCACATCAGGGGCTCTCAAAACGCGACATGGCATCCGATCTCAATTCCAGCCAATTCTGCGTTGAAAAAGTAAAACAGTGCTCCTTCCCTTCCGAGCTCTCCCGTGCACCCAAACAGTGGTTCCCCCCACATATGGGGTATCAACGTACTCAGGACAAATTGGACAACAACTTTTGGGGTCCAATTTATCCTGTTACCCTTGTGAAATTACAAAACTGGGGGCTAAAAAATCATTTTTGTGAAAAAAAAAGAATTTTTATTTTCACGGCTCTGCGTTATAAACTGTAGTGAAACACTTAGGGGTTCAAAGCTCTCAAAACACATCTAGAGAAGTTCCTTGGGAGGTCTAGTTTCCCATATGGGGTCACTTGTGGGGGGTTTGTACTGTTTGGGTACATCAGGGGCTCTGCAAATGCAACGTGACGCCTGCAGACCAATCCATCTAAGTCTGCATTCCAAATGGCGCTCCTTCCCTTCCGAGCTCTGCCATGCGCCCAAACAGTGGTTGCCCCCCACATATGGGGTATCAGCGTACTCAGGACAAATTGGACAACAACTATTGGGGTCCAATTTATCCTGTTACCCTTGTGAAAATAGAAAACTAAGGGCTAAAAATCATTTTTGTGAAAACAAAAAATTATTTTGACGGCTCTGCGTTATAAACTGTAGTGAAACACTTGGGGGTTCAAAGCTCTCAAAACACATCTAGATAAGTTCCTTAGGGGGTCTACTTTCCAAAATGGTGTCACTTGTGGGGGGTTTTAATGTTTAGGCACATCAGGGGCTCTCCAAACGCGACATGGTGTCCCATCCCAATTCCAGTCAATTTTGCATTGAAAAGTCAAACGGCGCTCCTTCCCTTCCGAGCTCTGCCATGCGCCCAAACAGTCATTTACCCCCACATGTGGGGTATCAGCGTACTCACGACAAATTGCACAACAACTTTTGGCATCCAATTTCTTCTCTTACCCTTGGGAAAATAAAAAATTGGGGGCGAAAAGATCATTTTTGTGAAAAAATATGATTTTTTATTTTTACGGCTCTGCATTATAAACTTCTGTGAAGCACTTGTTGGGTCAAAGTGCTCACCACACATCTAGATAAGTTCCTTAGGGGATCTACTTTCCAAAATGGTGTCACTTGTGGGGGGTTTCAATGTTTAGGCACATCAGGGGCTCTCCGCAACATGGCGTCCCATCTCAATTCCAGTCAATTTTGCATTGAAAAGTCAAATGGCGCTCCTTCACTTCCGAGCTCTGCCATGCACCCAAACAATTTTTTACACCCACATATGGGGTATCAGCGTACTCAGGACAAATTGCACAACAATTTTTGTGGTCCAATTTCTTCTCTTACCCTTGGAAAAATAAAAAATTGGGGGCGAAAAATCATTTTTGTGAAAAAATATGATTTTTTATTTTTATGGCTCTTTATGGCTCTTTTATAAACTTCTGTGAAGCACTTGTTGGGTCAAAGTGCTCACCACACATCTAGATAAGTTCCTTAGGGGGTCTACTTTCCAAAATGGTGTCACTTGTGGGGGGTTTCAGTGTTTAGGCACATCAGGGGCTCTCCAATCGCAACATGGCGCCCTGTCATGGTTCCCAATGGCAAGGGAACGTAAAAAACACATAAGTAACGAACGAGCTCTCGGGTGATGGAAACTCGAGTTGACCGTGAGCTAAATCTACCACACAACTAACAGTAGCCAGGGAGCATACCTACGGCTTCCTATATGCCACGCGCCAGCCGGAGGACTAACTACGCCTGGTAGAGGAAGAAACAGACCTGGCTTACCTCTAGGGAAATACCCCAAAAGATGATAGCAGTCCCCCACATGTAATAACGGTGAATTAAGAGGAAAAGACATACACAGTATGAAAGTAGATTTAGCAAAAAGAGGTCCACTTACTAGATAGCAGAAGGATACAAAAGAGGACTTCACGGTCAACTGAAAACCCTTTCAAAAACCATCCTGAAATTACTTTAAGACTCCTGTGTCAACTCATGACACAGGAGTGGCAATTTCAGCCCGCAAGAGCTTCCAGCTACAGAGAATTACAAAAACTGCAAACTGGACAAAAGGTACAAAACAAAAGGACAAAGTCCACTTAGCTGATCAGCAGACTAGTAGCAGGAACATGCAACCGAAGGCTCTGGTTACAATGATGACCAGCAAGGAAATGACTGGAGAGCAAGGCTAAATAGGAAACTCCCAAACACTGATGGAAGCAGGTGAACAGAAGAAGCAAAGTGCAAACAAGTCACCAGTACCACCAGCAACCACCAGGGGAGCCCAAAAAGCGGATACACAACAGTACCCTCCCCTTAAGGAGGGGGCACCGAACCCTCACAAGAACCGCCAGGGCGATCTGGATGAGCCCTATGAAAGGCACGAACCAAATCCGAGGCATGAACATCAGAGGCAGTTACCCAAGAATTATCTTCCTGACCATAGCCTTTCCATTTAACCAGATATTGAAGTCTCCGTCTGGAAATACGGGAGTCCAAGATCTTCTCCACGACGTACTCCAATTCACCCTCCACCAGCACAGGAGCAGGAGGTTCAGTAGAAGGAACCACCGGTACCTCATATCTCCGCAACAACGACCGATGGAACACATTATGGATAGCGAAAGATGCCGGGAGGTCCAAATGAAAGGAAACAGGGTTAAGAATCTCCAAAATCCTATAAGGACCGATGAACCGAGGCTTAAATTTGGGAGAAGAAACTCTCATAGGGACAAAACGGGAAGACAACCACACCAAGTCCCCAACGCGAAGGTGGGGACCAACACGACGACGACGGTTAGCAAACTGCTGAGTCCTCTCCTGGGACAATTCCAAATTATCCACCACTTGTCCCCAAATCCGATGCAACCGATCCACCACCGCATCCACTCCAGGACAATCCAAAGATTCAACCTGACCAGATGAAAAACGCAGATGAAACCCTGAATTGCAAAAGAAAGGAGAAACCAAAGTGGCAGAACTAGCCCGATTATTAAGAGCAAACTCCGCCAACGGCAGAAAGGCAACCCAATCATCCTGATCCGCAGACACAAAATACCTCAAATAAGTCTCCAAAGTTTGATTAGTTCGCTCCGTCTGGCCATTGGTCTGAGGATGGGTCCACTCGTCAGGAACAAACAGTCTACCAGACGGACAACGATCAGGTCTATCCGCCTGAAATTCTTGCAAAGCACGTCGCAAATCTGGAGAGACAGCAGACAAAACCACTCCATCCTTAAGGACACCAGCAGGTTCAGAATTCCCAGGAGAGTCAGGCTCAAAACTCCTAGAAAGAGCATCTGCCTTCACATTCCTAGAACCTGGTAAGTACGAGACCACAAAATTAAACCGGGAAAAGAACAACGACCAACGTGCCTGTCTAGGATTCAGGCGCCTGGCAGACTCCAAATAAATTAAATTCTTGTGATCAGTCAAAACTACCACCTGATGTCTGGCACCCTCAAGCCAATGACGCCACTCCTCAAATGCCCACTTCATGGCCAAAAGCTCCCGATTACCAACATCATAGTTTCGTTCGGCGGCCGAAAATTTTCGCGAAAAGAACGCACAAGGTCTCATCACTGAGCAGTCGGAACTTTTCTGCGACAAAACCGCCCCCGCCCCGATCTCGGAAGCATCGACCTCAACCTGAAAGGGAAGAGAAACATCAGGCTGGCGCAACACAGGGGCAGACAAAAAGTGGCGCTTAAGCTCCCGAAAGGCCTCCACGGCAGCAGGGGACCAATTGGCAACATCAGCACCCTTTTTAGTCAAATCCGTCAGAGGTTTAGCAACGCCAGAAAAACCAGCTATAAATCGACGATAAAAATTAGCAAAGCCCAAGAATTTCTGGAGACTCTTCAGAGAAGTAGGCTGCGTCCAGTCGTAAATAGCCCGAACCTTGACAGGGTCCATCTCAATAGAAGAAGGGGAAAAAATATACTCAATAGAAGAAGGGGAAAAAATATACCCCAAAAATGAAATTTTTTGAACCCCAAAAACACACTTTGAACCCTTTACACACAAAGAACTCTCCCGCAAAACCTGAAAAACCCTCCTGACCTGCTGAACATGAGACTCCCAGTCATCAGAAAAAATCAAAATATCATCCAAGTACACAATCATAAATTTATCCAAATATTCCCGGAAAATATCATGCATCAAGGACTGAAAGACAGAAGGTGCATTAGAAAGGCCGAAAGGCATCACCAAATACTCAAAATGGCCCTCAGGCGTATTAAATGCGGTCTTCCACTCATCCCCCTGCTTAATTCGCACCAAATTATACGCCCCACGAAGATCAATCTTAGAGAACCACTTAGCCCCCCTTATGCGAGCAAACAAATCAGTCAGCAAAGGCAACGGATACTGATATTTGACTGTAATTTTATTCAGGAGACGATAATCAATACAAGGCCTCAGAGAGCCATCCTTTTTAGAGACAAAGAAAAAACCGGCTCCTAAAGGTGATGAAGAAGGACGAATATGTCCCTTTTCCAGGGACTCCTTAATATACTCGCGCATAGCAGCATGTTCAGGTACACATAGGTTAAACAAACGACCCTTTGGAAATTTACTGCCAGGAATCAGATCTATGGCGCAATCACAATCTCTGTGAGGAGGGAGTGAACCAATCTTAGGCTCTTCAAAAATATCACGATAATCAGACAAAAATGCTGGAATCTCATATGGAATAGATGACGAAATGGACACCATAGGAGTGTCCCCATGAGCCCCCCGACATCCCCAGCTTAACACAGACATAGCCTTCCAGTCAAGGACTGGGTTATGAGACTGTAACCATGGTAATCCAAGCACCAAAACATCATGTAAATTGTACAACACAAGGAAGCGAATCACCTCCTGATGGTCTGGAGTCATACGCATAGTCACTTGCGTCCAGAACTGTGGTTTATTACAAGCCAAAGGTGTAGAATCAATACCCTTCAGAGGTATAGGGACTTCCAGAGGCTCTAAATCAAACCCACAGCGCCTGGCAAAGGACCAGTCCATAAGACTCAGAGCGGCGCCTGAGTCCACATAGGCATCCACGGTAATAACTGATAATGAACAAATCAAGGTTACAGACAAAATAAATTTGGACTGTAAAGTGCCAATTGAAATGGACTTGTCAACCTTCCTAGTACGCTTAGAGCATGCCGATATAACATGAGCAGAATCACCACAATAGAAGCATAACCCATTTTTACGCCTATAATTCTGCCGCTCGCTTCTGGACATAACTCTGTCACATTGCATTTTCTCTGGCGTCTCTTCAGAAGATACCGCCAAATGGTGCACGGGTTTGCGCTCCCGCAAACGCCGATCAATCTGAATTGCCATTGTCATGGACTCATTCAGACCTGTAGGTGCAGGGAACCCGACCATAACATCTTTAACGGCATCAGAAAGGCCACTGAGTAAGCACAGACCACCTACGAAATTTTTGGCAGTATATCTCCGCTTCATCTTGCCCTTGAGATAGGGCTATCAAAGCTTTTTCAGCTTGAATCTCCAAATTAGGTTCCTCATAAAGCAACCCTAAAGCCAGGAAAAACGCATCCACATTGAGCAACGCAGGATCCCCTGGTGCCAATGAAAATGCCCAATTTTGAGGGTCATCTCGCAGCAAAGAGATTACAATCTTAACCTGCTGGACAGGATCTCCTGTGGAGTGAGGTCTGAGAGAAAGGAATAATTTACAATTATATTTGAAATTCAAAAACCGAGATCTATCTCCGGAAAACACTTCTGGTGTAGGGACTTTAGGCTCAGAAATAGGAGCATGTATAACAAAATCTTGTAAATTTTGAACCTTCGTAACAAGATTATTTAAACCTGCAGCCAAACTCTGGACATCTATGTTAAACAGCTAAGGTCAGAGCCATTCAAGGGTTAAGAGGAGGTAAGAAGCAGCTAGACAGCAATTAAGGGCTAGGCAGCAAAACTCTGAGGGAAAGAAAAAAAAAAATCTCCCTTCAACACTTTTTCTCCTGCTTCAGCCCAAACAATTAACACCTTGTGGGCCGGTCATACTGTCATGGTTCCCAATGGCAAGGGAACGTAAAAAACACATAAGTAACGAACGAGCTCTCGGGTGATGGAAACTCGAGTTGACCGTGAGCTAAATCTACCACACAACTAACAGTAGCCAGGGAGCATACCTACGGCTTCCTATATGCCACGCGCCAGCCGGAGGACTAACTACGCCTGGTAGAGGAAGAAACAGACCTGGCTTACCTCTAGGGAAATACCCCAAAAGATGATAGCAGTCCCCCACATGTAATAACGGTGAATTAAGAGGAAAAGACATACACAGTATGAAAGTAGATTTAGCAAAAAGAGGTCCACTTACTAGATAGCAGAAGGATACAAAAGAGGACTTCACGGTCAACTGAAAACCCTTTCAAAAACCATCCTGAAATTACTTTAAGACTCCTGTGTCAACTCATGACACAGGAGTGGCAATTTCAGCCCGCAAGAGCTTCCAGCTACAGAGAATTACAAAAACTGCAAACTGGACAAAAGGTACAAAACAAAAGGACAAAGCTGAAGCAAAGCACTTAGCTGATCAGCAGACTAGTAGCAGGAACATGCAACCGAAGGCTCTGGTTACAATGATGACCGGCAAGGAAATGACTGGAGAGCAAGGCTAAATAGGAAACTCCCAAACACTGATGGAAGCAGGTGAACAGAAGAAGCAAAGTGCAAACAAGTCACCAGTACCACCAGCAACCACCAGGGGAGCCCAAAAAGCGGATACACAACAGCGCCCCATCTCAATTCCAGTCAATTTTGCATTGAAAAGTCAAATGGCGCTCCTTTCCTTCCGTGCTCTGCCATGCGCCCAAACAGTGGTTTACCCCCACATATGGGGTATCAGCGTACTCAGGACAAATTGTACAACGACTTTTGGGGTCCATTTTCTCCTGTTACCCTTGGTAAAATAAAACAAATTGGAGCTGAAATAAATTTTGTGTGAAAAAAAGTTAAATGTTCATTTTTATTTAAATGTTCCAAAAATTCCTGTGAAACACCTGAAGGGTTAATAAACTTCTTGAATGTGGTTTTGAGCACCTTGAGGGGTGCAGTTTTCAGAATGGTGTCACACTTGGGTATTTTCTATCACATAGACCCCTCAAAATGACTTCAAATGAGATGTGTTCCCTAAAAAAAAATGGTGTTGTAAAAATGAGAAATTTCTGGTCAACTTTTAACCCTTATAGCTCCCTAACAAAAAAAAATGTTGGTTCCAAAATTGTGCTGATGTAAAGTAGACATGTGGAAAATGTTACTTGTTAAGTATTTTGCGTGACAAGTTGGAAAATTGCAAAATTTTCAAAATTGTCGCCAAATTTCCATTTTTTTAACAAATAAACGCAAGTTATATCGAATAAATTTTACCACTATCATGAAGTACAATATGTCATGAGAAAACAGTGTCAGAATCGCCAAGATCCGTTGAAGCATTCCAGAGTTATAACCTCATAAAGGGACAGTGGTCAGAATTGTAAAAATTGGCCCGGTCATTAACGTGCAAACCACCCTCGGGGCTTAAGGGGTTAATCTTGCCACCCAAACCCATATGTTACCCATATGAAAAATACTAGGGATTGTTATCATATGCAGTGCACAACCAGTACTTGCTAGAAAAAATCCCGCAGCTCCTTTAATGTTGCTCTAGGCCTCATGGCAGCCTCCTGGACCATTTTCGTCTTGCCTTTTAATCAATTTTTGAGGGATGACCAGTTCTAGGTAAAGTCACTATTGTGCCAAATTTAAGCGACTTCTTGACGCCCATCTTCATAGTGTTCCATAGTATATCCAATTCCTTGGCAAATTTTGTGTACTCTTCTCCTGACTGAGAACTTTCAATGACCCTGTGTTGTGTTCTAATCTGTTTATGGATCACAGCTTTTGCTGTAAAATGCAATTAAGAAAATGTCCTGAAAATCTTACTAGAACAGCTAAACTTTATATATTGTTAATTCGAATCACTTTAAATGAGGGCAGCTGTGTACTGATTACTATTTAACATGAGTTTTAATGTGATTGGCTAATTCTAAACACAACCACATTCCCAATTATAAGAGGGTGCTCACAATTATGAAAACACATTATTTTAGCTTTGCTACTTTTATTTTCCCTTTCAAAATGACTTCAGTTTGTTTCTCAATGGATTAGTACAGTTTATGGGTAACATTAAAGATGGAAAAAGTTAGGCAAAAATTCCTTGATTTTTTTTTACTGACAAAAATCTGTCATTTTAACAGGGGTGTGTATACTTTTTAATCATCATTGCATATCCTGTTGCCTCCTGTTCATGTTCCTGTCTTCCAACCAGCAGGTAGCAGTAATGAGTTTTCCCCCTTGAGGGCATCAGCATCTCCAAGACCTTACCAGGTGTTGACACCAGCTCTGTTCCAGGGCCTGGGTATAACTATTACTTCTTCATAATTTCTATGCCACAAGCCACCATTTTGACCACATGCAAATAAATCTGCTCGTTAAAGCCAACTCTGCTTTGCCACCACAAAGCTTCAGCAAGTGATTTCTCTGATATTTTTTTTCTGTATGGTTTGCTAGAATTTATTTCACAATACTCACATTTTTCTGGCCAATTTATATGTTGGCAGTCAGTAACTGAACAGTTCTGCTAAAACAATCACAACAGTAGACTATTATTGATTTTGGACGACTCAATGCTTTTTCAGGGTTTAAAGTTAATTCTTTCTCTAATGTTATTCAATATATCATGCTTCATATCCATGCCAGCCAAACGTTCTCCATAGAATTCCAGGAACCTGCAGCTCTGAGAGCTACTAATATATGCAGCATATTTTCTTACCGTTGTCAACTATTTTCATCCACTGGGTCCTGACAGCTTCTGTGTCTTACTTCACATATTTTTGGCAAAATCTCTAAATGTGTAGGTTAATCCATCCTTTCTGCCAAGTCCTGTGATGGGAAGCTATGAGTTTTACATTTTCTAAATAAGGCATTTAACAGAACAAGCATATATATTATATAGAGCAAATTACTAAAAGCTTAATGATTTCATTTTTGTTGAGAATTTTTACTATAGTGCCAGTATCCACATCCTTTACATACTCCTTTCTAATTATACAACTGTGCTAATACCCATAAAACACATTACAACATATTTTTTTTATTGAAAAATTATAATAAGAGAATATTATTCATGGCAATAAAGTATATATGTGACTAGTTACATAAGTTGGTTCAATGATTCTGCTCTAATTCTATTCAATACATTTTGATTGTATGAGTTATGCGATCAAATTTGTATCCCAAACTAGACTATTATAAAGGAATGAAAATGGTTATAATAAGTTGTGATGATCGAGCACTAAAATGATTGATTGTGTTTGTATATAACGCAAAATGAAAAGGGAAAAAAAATGCCTCCTCCACCCCTTAATATATGGGCCATCTTCACTGTATTTCCCGTCGCCTATGTCTACAGTAGGTGACATGGTAATAATAATAATAATAATAATAATAATTTTTATTTATATAGCGCCAACATATTCCGCAGCGCTTTACAACTTATAGAGGGGACTTGTACAGACAATAGACATTACAGCATAACAGAAATCACAGTTCAAAACAAATACCAGGAGGAATGAGGGCCCTACTCGCAAGCTTACAAACTATGAGGAAAAGGGGAGACACGAGAGGTGGATGGTAACAATCGAACAAACGATTGTTTTTTTGTTTTTTTTTAAATAGGCCACACAGGGATAATTAGGTTAATGCATTGAGGCGGTAGGCCAGTCTGAACAAATGAGTTTTTAGGGCACGCTTAAAACTGTGGGGATTGGGGATTAATCGTATTAACCTAGGTAGTGCATTCCAAAGAATCGGCGCAGCACGTGTAAAGTCTTGGAGACGGGTGTGGGAGGTTCTGATTATTGAGGATGCTAACCTGAGGTCATTAGCAGAGCGGGTGGTAGACTGAGACCAGAGAGGAGATGTAGGGTGGTGCTGAGCCATGGAGTGCTTTGTGGATGAGGGTAGTAGTTTTGTACTGGATTCTGGAGTGGATGGGTAGCCAGTGTAATGACTGGCACAAGGTAGAGGCATCGGTGTAGCAGTTGGTGTGGAATATGATCCTGGCAGCAGCATTCAGGACAGATTGGAGCGGGGAGAGTTTGGTAAAAGGGAGGCCGAATAGTAGAGAGTTACAATAGTCCAGACGAGAATGAATAATTGAGACAGTAAGAGTTTTTGCAGAGTCGAAAGTAAGGAAAGGGGCGAAATCTAGAAATATTTTTGAGATGCAGATAAGAAGAGCGAGCCAGTGATCGGATGTGGGGGGTGAATGAAAGCTTGGAATCAAGGATGACCCCAAGGCAGCGGGCATGTTGCTTTGGAGTAATGGTTCACACACGGAGATGGCAATGTCAGGCAAAGGTAGGTTAGTAGAGGGAGAGAACATGAGGAGTTCAGTTTTTGACAGGTTCAGTTTCAGATAGAGGGATGAAATGATGTTAGAGACAGCGGTAAAACAATCACTGGTGTTTTCTAAAAAGGTCGGCGTGATAACAGGAGAAGAGGTGTATAATTGGGTGTCGTCAGCATAGAGATGGTACTGGAAACCAAATCTACTGATTGTTTGTCCAATAGTTGCAGTATACAAAGAGAAGAGGAGGGGGCCTAGGACTGATCCTTGAGGAACCCCAACAGTAAGGGGAAGGTGAAAGGAGGAGGAACCAGCAAAACATACAGTGAAGGATCGGTCAGAGAGATAGGAGGAGAACCAATAGAGAACAGTGTCCTTGAGGCCAATGGAGCGGAGCATAGTGAGGAGGAGCTGATGATCCACAGTATCGAATGCTGCAGAAAGATCCAAGAGAATTAGCATGGAGTAGTGACCATTAGATTTAGCTGTTAGTAGGTCATTAGAGACTTTAGTGAGGGCAGTTTCAGTAGAGTGTAAAGAGCGGAAGCCAGATTGAAGAGGGTCGAGAAGAGAGTTATCTGAGAGATAGCGGGTAAGACGGGAGTGGACCAGGCGCTCGAGGAGTTTAGAGATGAAGGGAAGATTAGAGACAGGTCTATAATTAGCGGCACAGTTTTGATCGAGGGATGGTTTTTTAAGTAATGGATGTATGATGGCATGCTTAAATGAGGAGGGAAAAATACCGGAAGTGAGGGAAAGGTTGAATATTTTTGTTAGGTGAGAGGTGACAGCCGGGGAAAGGGACTGGAGGAGATGTGACGGAATGGGGTCACTGGTGCAAGTGGTCGGGCGAGAAGATGCAAGGAGCCTGCTTACTTCTTCTTTTGTAACTGGTTCAAAGTCAGAGAGTGAACTAGATGCAGTGGGGGAGGGAGGACAGTGCATGGTATGAAGAGATTGGGAGATGATTTCCTGTCGAATGTGGTCAATTTTTTCTTTGAAGTAATTGGCCAGATCGTCAGTGCGGAGATCTGTGGTTGGGGCCTGCTCTCTTGGGTTGAGTGGGGACTGGAAAGTGTCAAAGAGACGTTTAGGGTTATTTGACAGTGAGGTGATGAGGGTGTTGAAATAGGTTTGTTTGGAGAGGTGAAGGGCAGAGTTGTATGCTTTTAGCATGAACTTATAATGGATGAAATCTTCGAGTAGATTAGATTTTCTCCACAGACGTTCGGCGCACCTGGAGCACCGCTGCAGGAAACGTGTTTGCAGCGTGTGCCATGGTTGTTGCCATCTGTGCCGAGTTGTTCTATGTATAGGAGGTGCAGCTTCATCCAGGGCACTTTTCAGGGTTTCATTGTAATGCTTCAGAGCAGAATCAGGACATGAGATGGAGAAGATTGGGGCCAATGAGGACTGCAAGTTCTTCATAAGTTTCTGGGTGCTAATGGCCTGTATGTTTCTATAAATGTGGAAAGTGGGGGTGACCTGAGCAGGATGGCAGTTTTTGATAGAGAATGAAAGAAGGTTGTGGTCAGAGAGCGGGAGAGGGGAGTTTGTCAAATCATCCACTGAGCAAAGCCGGGAGAAGACCTAGTCGAGGGAGTTTCCATCTTCATGCGTTGGAGAGTTAGTATGCTGCGAGAGGCCGAAAGAGGAGGTTAGAGATAAAAGGTGAGAAGCAGATGGGGAGAGGGGAGAAGCAGTGGGGATGTTGAAATCACCCATGATAAGGGTGGGGGTGTCACAGGAGAGAAAGTGTGGAAGCCAGGTGGCAAAGTGATCCAGGAACTGATGAGAGGGGCCGGGAGGACGATACACCACCGCCACTCACATGGAGAAGGGGACGTAGAGTCAGAGAGCATGGACTTCAAAGGAAGGGAATACAAGTGAGGGTACTTGGGGATAACTTGGAAGGTACATTTGGGTGAAAGGAGCAGACCAACGCCTCCACCTGCTCTGTTGTCTGATCTTGGAGTATGATAAAAGTGTAGTCCACCATATGAAAGAGCAGCAGCAGCAGTGGTGTCTGACTGCTGGATCCAGGTTTCAGTAAGAGCCAGGAGATTAAGAGAATTAGAAAGGAAGAAGTCATGAATGAAGGAGCGTTTATTACACACAGAGCGAGAATTCCAAAGGGCACAATTGAAAGAGACAGAAGGCATGCAAGGAATATTAATAAGGTTAGAGGGGTTTCTGGGTGTAGCAATTGGGAGGTTTGACTGGCTATAACATGGGGGTCGGGGTTGGGAGAGATGTCTCCAGTGACTAGGAGAAGGAGAATAGAAAGAGTGAGCAGATGGTTGAGTGATTTGTGAGAGCGTCTCTTGTGTTGGATGGTGGGACTGAATGGATCTGCGCTGGTAAGCAATGTGAACAGAGCATGAGTGCTATACATAGGAGAGGCAAGGGCAGAGGGGCCGATATGGATGGAGTGTAAAGAGTTTATGCAAGGGCGGCGAATGTGAGTGAATGCAGCAGCCAGGATATAGATTATACAAATACATATGGTGAGTATCTGTTCTGTTTCAAGTGAATAGGGAGTAGATTTAGATTGTCTTACCTGTCTCCTGCCCTGTCTAACTGCCATGTTATAACTGCCGAATACTTAGAAAAAAGTACTTTGAATAAAAGTACACGAATAATAGTGCATGAATGCATCCCCAAGCTATGTCTACATTTATAGAAGGCTAGCTCTTAGATCTCACTTTTTTTTCTCCCCCTCTCGATACCAATCAATCAAACTCAGTTGAGACAGCAGGACACAATAAATGTAGTGATCAGATAAACAAATGTCCAGGTCTACATGGATCATAAACCCCTTTGAAACAGTTATGTGATCTCTCTGCATAAGGACAAGCAGAAGTGAGTTAAATATCTATAAGCACAAACAATTGCATAATAAGATGAATAACAAATATAGATATATGCAGGATTCAATGCCGAAGATAGAATGACTCAGATACCAATCAGGCTGCTTGCTCTCAGGGAATGGAGCAATAGACATGCAGGATATTTCCTCCTCTATGGTAGAGGAGGAAATAAAAACTACACCCACCGGTAGTCACCAGTAAATGTCATTTTAACATTTTACTACCCTAACTGGGCATGTGGTGTGTGCTACAAGGTCAGACACATCCTGTTTAATTTATGAAGGAGGGAATCTGAAATTTATGAAGCCTATGCAGACCATGCAAAAACTGCCAAAAAATTGGAAGGAAAAGGGACTCCGATACACCCTGTATTAAACATAAAGGAGGGCCTGAAATACAATCTGTAAAACCTGCTAGGTAGTGTGACTCCTAGACTCATAAAGCCTATGAACTAAGTGCAAAGGCTACCAAAAATTAGAAGAAGACACTGTCCCCATTGGGGCTCACAATCTAAACTCCCTATCAGTATGCACAGAACATACAGTGGGTACCCTAAACTGTGTGTGTATGTATATATATATATATATATATATATATATATATATATATACATATATATATATATATATATATATATATATATATATATAAGAGAATTGTAAAGGTACACATCTTGCAAAATTATGAAGGATTGCATCATACACACCCTGGAAAAATTAAGAGCAAGAGCCGTCTGTTTACTTTCTAAAAAATTATGAGCAAATGCCATCTGTTTACCCTCTAAAAATTATGAGCAAGAGCCTCATGATGACCTTCTAAAAAATTATGAGTGAGGGATGCCTGATGACCCTCTAAAAATGATGAGTGTGGGTCGCCTGATGATCCTCTAAAAATTTGGAGCTAGGGCCACATGTACCCTCTTTTGGGTGGGAAGGGGTGCACGAGAATGCACCAGAAAAAATAGGAACATTTGAATTGGATTTATGTTCAGCTGCTGTCATTTGGTGGGGTTGAGAAGTCTTGATCAATCCAGGCCTTGCTCATTTTGATAAGAGTCAGCCTGTCAACATTTTCAGTCAACAGGCGGATGCGCTTATCAGTTATTATACCCCCGGTGGCACTAAAAACACGCTGTGACAAAACGCAAGCAGCAGGACAGGCAAGGAAATGGGAGTCACCATGTTGGGAGGAAGGAGGATCAGGGTGAGAACTATGTGGTGCAGGCTCTTGTCTACTGATACTGGACAGTGTGAAAAACAGGGTGGTGCTGGGAAAGATACTCTAAGCATTATCTACCAACCAAACGACCACCTGTTCACATTGTTCCGGCTTCAAGAGGTGTCCTGCGCCCTCCTGCAAAGTGGGACAGGATGGTAGGTCTCGTGAATGAGAGTGTTTTTGTTGTGCTCATGCAGCAGGCACAGTTTCACCTGGCCCACGGCCTTGGCATGCACCCTCAGCAGCATGTCCACTTCCCGTTATTGACGTAAATCATATATGCTTGCATACTTTGCGGTATTATTAGGGAAAAGAAAATATATAGCCTTGAAAAGGATTTTTGTTTTTAGGTTTCATCAGCAGTATACCTATAGAAGGACTTTAACCCCTTAAACCCCCGGAGCTTTTTTCCTTTTTTCGTTTTTCACTCTCCTTCTTTCCAGAGCCATAACTTTTTTATTTTTGTGTCAATATGGCTATGTGAGGGCTTATAAAGTTGTACTTTTGAACAATTCCATTGGTTTTTGCTAGGTTCACTAAATGCTTAAACTGTCCGGCCATTATGATTCTCCAGGTAATTACGAGTTCATAGACACCAAACATGTCTAGGTTCTCTTTTATCTAAGTGGTAAAAAAAAATCCAAAGTTTGCTAAAAAAATAAAAAATTACCCAATTTTCCGATACCGGTAGCGTCTCCGTTTTTCGTGACCTGGGGTTGGGTAAGGGCTTATTTTTTGTGTGCCAAGCTGACATTTTTAATTATACCAATTTTCTACAGATACGTTATTTGATCGCCCGTTATTGCATTTTAATGCAATGTCGCTGCGACCAAAAAAAACTAATTAATGAGCGAGGACGGATCGCGATTCTGCTCGCACTCTTTGCGGGCACATAATAATAATAATAATAATTTTTATTTATATAGCGCCAACATATTCCGCAACACTTTACAATTAAGCGGGGACATGTACAAACAATAAATTCGGTACGAGTTAAGACAATTTAAACAGTGACATTAGGAGTGAGGTCCCTGCTCGCAAGCTTACTATCTACAAGGAAATGGGGGGACACAATAGGTGAAAATTGCTTGTTATTTCAGGTCTGGCAATTATAATACGTAGGGATTTTCATACAAAGCTGCATGATCCGGTCATCAGCCCGTGTGTTTAAGTGTAATAGTCAAGTATCAAGTGCAGTTAATCGTGTGCATGGAGGGTGTGGAGACAGATGAATGGTAGGGTGCAGATTCAGAGTAATATTTGGAAGGAGGGAACAGGGCAAAGTTAGTTTACTGAGTAGTTGATGTGGTAGGCTTGTTTGAAGAGATGGGTTTTCAAAGCGCGCTTGAATAGGTCGGGGCTAGGTATCAGTCTGATCGTCTGGGGAAGTGCATTCCAGAGAGCTGGCGCAGCACGAGAGAAGTCTTGGAGACAGAGGTGTGAGGTTCGGATAACAGGGGATGTTAGTCTTAGGTCACTTGAAAACAGCTTAGGTCATTGAAAACAGCTGACATGTCGCGGCTTTGAGGTGGGCTCACCTGCTGGAGCCCACCTTATAGCAGGAAATACTGCCAGCTGACGTACTAATACGTCAGCTGGCAGAAAGGGGCTAAAGCGATCAACTGCAGAGGTTTCAGCAATCTGGTAGCCACTTGGACACATACTGGCCCAGAGTTTAATGTCAAAACAAAATGAAGTTCCATCCAGGACCTTACGTCCTGCTTTGTTACACAACATATTAAATGAAAGAAGACTGTTGAAGGCAAACAAATCTAAAGGTAAGTGAATTTATTAATAATTTGCACTCCACATTAAATAATTTTGGAACCCTGTTAGTGCTGTTCTTTTGTTATTCCACCTAGAAATAAATTAATGAAATAGCAACTGCCATTTGGGGGCATGTCTTGACAGTCTGGCACTGTCCAATCATGACTGTAACGCTGCTAAGTGTAGACACACTTCTCCCCATGCCGGGGTTACACTGGAGGGGAGTAACAAAGTGACTACCGAATATTTGCTAGAGCCTCTGATGGTGAGGGTCACTTTGCTGCTGGTAGTCACCAGATTACACTCCAGGGCAGTCTCCCGGGAAAGCAACAGCTGACCGGAAGGCCAGAGGCGCAGGTAATAGGTACAGGAGGGCGAGACAGAGGCATAGTCATCATGTCGTCTGAGGTCGGGACAGGCAGCACAGGATCAGTAAATGTAGCTGAGTTCAGAAGCAGAGAGGTCAGGCAAGATGGGATTACAAGCCAGGTCGTTATTGGGAGACAGAATATGGTAATACACTTGAACAGGTGCCAGCGGTCTAGGAACCAACATTTGGAAAAAGAATGGAGGGTGCAGTTGCCTGATATACAGTGAGGAAAAAAGTATTTAGTCAGCTACCAATTGTGCAAGTTCTCACACTTAAAAAGATGAAAGAGGCCTGTAATTGACATCATATGTAGACGACAACTATGAAAATGAGGCGACAACTACAAAATGAGAAAGCAAATCCAGAAAGTCACCTTTCCTGATTTGGCAAGATTTATTTTGCAACATATGGTGGGAAACAAGTATTTGGTCACCTAAACACATGCAAAATTTCTGTCTCTCACAGACCTGTAACTTCTTCTTTAAGAGGCTCCTCTCTCCTCCACTCATTACCAGTGGTAATGGCACCTGTTTGAACTTGTTATCAGTATAATAGACACCTGTCCACAACCTCAAACAGTCACACTCCAAACTCCACTACAGTGAAGACCAAAGAGCTGTCGAAGGATACCAGGAACAAAATTATAGCCCTGTACCAGGCTGGGAAGACTGAATCTGCAATAGGAAAGCAGCTTGGTGTGATGATATCAACTGTGGGAGCAATAATATGAAAATGGAAGACATACAAGATCACTGATAATCTCCCATGATCTGGGGCTCCACGCAAGATCTCACCCAAGGGGGTCAAAATGATTACAAGAACGATGAGCAAAAATCCCAGAACCAGATGGGGGGACCTAGTGAATGATCTACATAGAGTTGGGATAACCATAACAAAGGCTACCATCAGTAACACACTACACCGCCAGGGACTCAGATCCTGCAGTGCCAGACGTGTCCCCCTGCTTAAGCTAGAACATATCTGTGCCCATCTGAAGTTTGCTAGAGAGCATTTGGATTATCCAGAAGAGTATTGGGAGAATGTCATATGGTCTTATGAAATTAAAGTAGAACTGTTTGGTAGAAACAAAACTCGTCGTGTTTGGAGGAGACAGAATGCCGAGTTGCACCAAAGAACACCATACTTACTGTGAAGCATGGGGGTAGCAACATCATGTTTTGGGGCTGCTTCTCTGCAAAGGGACCAGGACAACTGATCCGTGTAAATGAAAGAATGAATGGGGCCATGTATCGTGAGATTTTGAGTGCAAACCTCCTTCCATCAGCAAGGATATTGAAGATGAAATGTGGATGGGTCTTTCAGCATGGTAATGATCCCAAGCACACCACCAGGGCAATGAAGGAGTGGCTTTGTAAGAAGCATATAAAGTTCCTGGAGTGGCCTAGCCAGTATCCAGATCTCAACCCCATAGAAAACCTTTGGAGGGAGTTGAAAGTTCCTGTTGCCCAGCGACAGGCTCAAACATCACTGCTCTAGAGGAGATCTGCATGGAGGAATGGGCCAACAAACCACCAACAGTGTGTGCCAAACTTGTGAAGACTTACAGAAAACGTTTGACTACTGTCATTGCCAACAAAGGATATATAACAAAATATTGAGATGAACGTTTGTTAATGACCAAATACTTATTTTCCACCATATTTTGCTAAATAAATCTTGCCAAACCAGACAAGGTGATTTTCTGGATTTGTTTTCTCATCTTGACTCATAGGTCTACCTATGATGTCAATTACAGGCCTCTCTCATCTATCTAAATGGGATAACTTGCCCCAATTGGTTGCTGACTAAATACTTTATTCCCCACTGTATACAGTTGTGCTCAAAAGTTTACATTGTCATTATGATTTAAAAAGAGAAAACACAGTAGTTTGACAATAAATGGCTTCACCCAACCACTAACCATGAGTGGAGAAAAAGTTTTGGTGTTATCATTCATATTCTCTGAAAAAGGCAAAGAAAGAAAAATTCTGCCGGGGTATGGAAACTTTTGAGCACAACCATATTCTGCTATCAAGTGATAGGTTGGGGAAGCAAATCTCTGCTGGACAGGATGTATTCAAATTTCTGCTGAGTTTGGCCATGCCCCCTATGACTCACAACCAGCACAAGTCAAAACAGGGCAAATAGTCAGGTACTGGATAAAGCAGAGCGAAACACACGGCAAGTAGGGCAGCTATTTTGGTACTGTTTGGTACTATTTTCCATTGATTGTGTTTTTGTTTTTACTGATTTTTCTAAGCACTCATTTTGATGCATCCCTACTGTACGTAGGCTTTCAAACATACAATAGGGATGCATCAAAATGAATGCTTAGAAAAATCAGTAAACACAAAAACACAATAGGGATCCTACCAATTTGAAATGAATCATAATTGAAGAGATACCAGAAAATTCACATAATCGATTGCAAAAATTGATCAACAGGGAATCCTACTGGATTTTTAAGCTATCTACCCTCAAGCCGGATAGTTTGAGTAAATGTATGGAAATTACAGGATAACACTGGTGGGATTGAGACTCTTGTACACCTTTTTGTAGGTGAATAACAATAATTTGATTTATTTGATATGCTTTATGATAAGTTGTTTTTTTTTATTCTATATAAAATGAAAATAACCATATCAGATTTGGTCATTTGAATGTAACAATATACCGTGTTCTAGCAATCATTTTAAATGTCATTGAAGCTTTTATGCATAATGTATTTACCACCTGATTTGTTAGCCAATACCCACAAGGGCCTATATAATGGTTTGAACATTGTATATGGTATATTTATGTTTTGCCTGAAGAAGGGGCAAGAATTGCACTGAAATGCATTTTTATAAAATATTCTATGTTTTTCTTTGGTCTGGATGACTGGGCAGCGCTCAGCTGATCACCTGAACAATCCTCAATTTTTAATTCTGCATCACAATGGGATTCAGCAGGTGGACAAGCAGCTAACAGGATCACTTATCCAGCCTTAACCAGTGTTGTGCCTGAGCCACACAACCCCTATAGGTAAGCACTTGTTTAATTTTGCAACAGCCCTTTGTCTAGGTTGATCCACACAAGGTGCGCTTTCTTCATATTCTTTCCATATTTTTTTTTCATTTTAAAAACTACAAAAAGGAAAATGGGCAGATGAAAAAATGTAAGCACCCTGGGAGATTTGTGTGCTCAGATAACTTTGACCAAGGTATCAGACATTAATTAGCCTGTTAGGGCTATGGCTTGATCACTATCATCATTGAGAAAGGCCAGGTGATGAAAATTTCGCAGCTTTATAAAAAATTCAGCCTCCTCTAACCTTGTGCCAAAAAACAGTAGCCATGGGTTCTTCTAAGCAGCTGCCTAGCACTATGAAAATGGTGGAGGCCCACAAAGCAAGAGAAGGCTATAAGAATATAGCAAAGTATTTTCAAGTTTACATTTCCTCAGTTCAAAATGTAATTAAGAAATGGCAGTTAACAGGAACAGTGGAGGTCAAAATAAGGTCTGGAAGACCAAGGAGAAATTCAGTAAGAATATCTAAACTCCTGATTGACTTAACAAGACCCTCAGGAAGATTTACCAAACTCTGGAAATGTTTTACATTATTCTACTCTTCAGAGACACCTGCACAAATATGGCCATCATAGAAGAGTCATCAAAGGAAAACCTCTCCTGTGTCATCACTATAAAATTCAGCATCAGAAGTATGCAAAAGAACATCTAAACAAGCCTGATGCATTTTGGAAACCATTTCTGTGGACCGATGAGGTTGAAATAGGACTCTTTGGCCACAATGATCAAAGGTATGTGTGCAGAAAAAAATTAGCACAGAATTTAAGGAAAAGAACATCTCACCAACCATTAAGCATGGGGATGGATCAATTATGCTTTGGGGTTGTGTTTGGTTCTTGAAGCAAACATAACACCTTCCATAAAAAAACTGAAGTTGAAAAGAGGATGGCTTCTACAAATGGATAATAATTAGTGATGAGTAGTGTTGAGCATTCCGATACTGCAAGTATCGGGTATCGGCTGATACTTGCTGTATCGGAATTCCGATACCGAGATCCGATATTTTTGTGATATCGGGTATCGGTATCGAAACAACATTAATGTAAAAATGTGTAAAAGAGAGAATTAAAATAAAAAATATTGCTATACTCACCTCTCCGACGCAGCCTGCACCTTACCGAGGGAAGCGGCAGCGTTCTTTGTTTAAAATTCGCGCTTTTCTTTCCTTTACGTGAGTCCCGGCTTGTGATTGGTTGCGTGCCGCCCATGTGACCGGCACGCAACCAATCACAGCAAGCCGTGACGTAATTTCAGGTCCTTCAGGATTTTAAAATTACGTTCCGGCGTTGTGATTGGTTGCGTCGCAGTCACATGGGAGACGCAACCAATCACAGCAAGCCGTGACGTAATTTCAGGTCCTTAAGGATTTTAAAATTACGTCCCGGCTTTGTGATTGGTTGCGTCGCAGTCACATGGGAGACGCAACCAATCACAAGCCGTGACGTCACGGGAGGCTGGACACGCGCGCATTTTAAAATGGGCGTGTGTCCAGCCTCCCGTGACGTCCCGGCTTGTGATTGGTTGCGCCGCGATCAACCAATCACAAGCCGGGAGGCTGGACACGCGCCCATTTTAAAATGGGCGCGTGTCCAGCCTCCCGTGACGTCCCGGCTTGTGATTGGTTAATGGCGGCCATGTTGCCGGGACGCGGACCAATCACAGCAAGCCGTGACGTAATTTCGTCACGGCTTGCTGTGATTGGTCCGCGTCCCGGCAACATGGCCGCCCTGACCAATCACAAGCCGGGACTTCACGTAACCAAGTAAAAGCGCGAATTTTAAACAAACAACGCTGCCGGTTCCCTCGCTGAGGTCCAGGCTGCGTCGGAGGGTGAGTATAGCGATATTTTTTATTTTAATTCTTTCTTTTACACATTTATATGGATCCCAGGGCCTGAAGGAGAGTTTCCTCTCCTTCAGACCCTGGGAACCATCAGGAATACCGTCCGATACTTGAGTCCCATTGACTTGTATTGGTATCGGGTATCGGTATCGGATTGGATCCGATACTTTGCCGGTATCGGCCGATACTTTCCGATACCGATACTTTCAAGTATCGGACGGTATCGCTCAACACTAGTGATGAGCGAGCACTAAAATGCTCGGGTGCTCGTTGCTTGGGTCAAGCAGATTGGAATACTCGAGTACTCGACCTGAGCAATGAGCCCAATGTAAGTCTATGGGAGACCCGAGTATTTTTACCGCGATCCCCCTCGGGGGTCCTTTTAAGGTCTAAAAACATATGAAAATGATGGAAACCCTGCTCAAATGACATGGGGACATCATGGCGATCGCCCCGGAAGCATTCCTGACTCCTAGTTCACAGCTGTAAACATTTTTTTCTGAAATTCATGCCATTTTTCCCGGTGCCATAAAAAACACACTAAAACGAAACCAAAACAGATTTCGCTGGGAAATATGCAGGTTAATGACTTGCCTGTAAGGCCAAATAATTAACCCCAGACCGAGAATTTCCTCCACCACTTGGGCTTAGTTCAGACGCAGCATTTTTGAAGCGTTTTTCAACTTTAACATTGCTTTCAACCACTACAAAAGCATTCACTGGGAAATGTCATTGTAACATTTAACAACCCTAGCTGGCCATGTGGTGTGTGACACATAAGTCACAGACCCTATTTGTACTGGGGCGCATTAATATTCTTAAAGGACCATTATTAAACTTTGGGTCTCCTAAACTGTTGTAGCCTATGCTGTCAGTGGATGGGCTGCCAAGAATTATGACTCACCACATTACCCTTTTCATAAGTTGTCCAGGAGGGCCTCCTGAAAAAATGTCGCATTGAATGCAAGGCCTGCCCTGCTACCAATTGATATGCACCCCAAATAAGCCTTTGAACCCACATACTGGATGAGCCCATGAAAATCCACTTCACAATATTCATTTTGTACTCCCACACTCCTTTGTTTTACACATTGGCAGCAAGGCCAGCCCTGCTGCATAGTCAGTCATATTCACCCCATTACACCTTGGAACCCACATATTGGGAGGGGCCATGAAAATCCACTTCACAATATGCATTTTGTACTCCCGTACTCCTTTGTTTACACAGTGACAGCAAGGTCAGCCCTGCTGCATATTCAGTCATATGCACCCCATTACACCTTGGAACCCACATACTGGATGGGTCCATGAAAATCCACTTCACAATATGCATTTTGTACTCCCGTACTCCTTTGGTTTACACATTGGCAGCAAGGCCAGCCCTGCTGCATAGTCAGTCATATGCACTTTATTACGCCTTGGAACCCACATACTGGATGGGCCCATGAAAATCCACTTCACAATATTCATTTTGTGCTCCTGTACTCCTCTGTTTTACATATTGGCAGCAAGGCCAGCCCTGCTGTATATTCAGGCATATGCACCCCATTACGCCTTGGAACCCACATACTGGATGGGCCCATAAAAATCCCCTTCACAATATGCATTTTGTACTCCTGTACTTCTTTGTTTACATAGTGACAGCAAGGCCAGCCCTGCTGCATAGTCATATGCACCCAGGGCCGGACTGCGCATCGGGCACTTCTGACAAATGCCAGAAGGGCCAGTGCCTGTAGTGGGCTGCATTGTCAGCTACGTTGTTAACAGTGTCATCAGGATGCCCACACTGTGCTAAAGCCTGTTTACCTGCCTTTTCATATTCCTTTGTCCCACTTCCATCTTAACTACATCCACCTCTTCTCAGTGTGTGTGTTATTTTAGTGTCTCACTTCCACCCCTCCCCCCGCCCCACTTCCGTCCTGCAAGGTGTACTCTCTCTGCCATACTTCTGGTCTGCAGTCACAGCAAGATGTCATCTTCTCCGGCATGAGCAGTTATTCAAACCAGGCTTGCTGACACCTCCTGCATCTTCAGCAGCAGCAGCAGCAGCAGATGGACGTCTGTCTCCCCTGCCTGGTGAGAGCTTGTGACGCCTCCTCCTCGTGCTCCTTTCCCAGTTATCTGTCATGCAGACACTTTTTTCAGAGTAGTTCTATTCATTGCATTGCAGTCCCATTTTTCCTCACTCATAGTTCCCTCCTGTTTGCCTTCATTTTCCATCATAATCATTTGCTGCATTACATATTTTAGCATGTGCTCTCCATTTTAGGCTGGTTTCACATTTGCTGATGGAGGTGCTGCTGAGGGTAGTGTACGTCCTCCGTGAACCTCCGCCCCCTGCCACACCACACCTCCTCCGGTCAGCTCCTCCTACGTCGGCATGCGGCGTGCGTATCCTATCTTTACCGTTAGGTACGCAGGTCATGCCGATGTATGCGGATGCCTCCGCATGCGTCGTTTTGACGGAGCGGTGACCTGCACCGAACGCAGCGAGTTGCAATTTGGTGCGGTCGCCACACCTTCAAAAAGAGGCATGCGGTGGCATCCGCATACATCGGCATGACCTGCGTACCTAACGGTGAAGATAGGGTACGCACACTGCATGCCGACGTAGGAGGAGCTGACCGGAGGAGGTGTGGCGATGGGTGGAGGTTCACAAGGATGTACGCAGCACCTCCATCCACAAATGTGAAACCAGCCTTATTGCTGGCTTTTTTATTATTCTCTTTTTTTCATCCTTACCTTTATTTACTGCTCCTGTTACATAATTATTATTTATTTTTTCTCTTTTTTTCCTCATTTTCTATAACTAGTCCCTTCCCTTGACTTTCTCACCTACTTTAATCCTTATGCGCCTTATAAATTACTCTTCTTTTCACCTTTACTGCTATTCCATGTTCATTTTAGTCCTTATCTTATTTGTTCCCACCTCCAGGTCATATTCCCTTTTTTTTCCCTTTTCTTTTCCTTGTCTTCTATTTTTTTACTGCATTTTTTACTTATTCTTTTTCTCTATGTCTTATTTCCATGTATTTACTGATATATAACTGTTATTAATTTGCATTCTTATTGATACCCCTCATGAGTTTATTAACTTTTGCATACGCAGTATGTATTATTTTTGTTTTATTTTTAATGTTTTTTATTCTATAATTTTTTTCACAATCTTCATGTATCATGTTTTTTCGTGTGTGTGTGTGCGTTTGTGTATGTATATGTGTATTTTGTAGGCTGTGAACAAGGTCTGAGGACCGAAACATTGGCCAAAAATCTTGTACAGAAACATTTTTCTGCACCCTTAACCCCCAAAGCTTTTTTCGGTTTTGCGTTATGGCTTTTTGCTCCCCTCCTTCCCAGAGCCATAACCTTTTTATTTTTTTGTCAATATGGTCATGTGAGGGCTTATTTTTTGCGGGACGAGTTGTAATTTTAAATGACACCACTGGTTTTACCATGTCATGTACTAGAAAACGGGAAAAAAATTCCAAGTGCAGTGAAATTGCAAAAAAAAGTGCAATCCCACACTTGTTTTTTGTTCGTCTTTTTTGCTAGGTTCACTAAATGCTATAACTGACCTGCCATTATGATTCTTAAGGTCATTACAAGTTCATAGACACCAAACATGTTTAGGTTCTTTTTTATGTAAGTGGTGAAAAAAAATTCCAAAATTTGCTAAAAAAAATTGTGCAATTTTCCGATACCCGTAGCGTCTCCAGTTTTCAGGATCTCAGGTCGGAGAGGGCTTATTTTTTGCGTGCCGAGCAGATGTTTTTAATGATACCATTTTGGAGCAGATACAATCTTTTGATCGCCCGTTATTGCATTGTAATGCAATGTCGCGGTGACCAAAAAAAGTAATTCTGGCATTTTGACTTTTTTTCTCGCTACGCCGTTTAGCGATCAGGTTAATCCTTTTTTTTTACTGATAGATCGGGCGATTCTGAAGTAAACGGATCCATGGCTCCCTCAACTTGAAGGAGCTGCTAGGAAAATTGAGGGAGCCATTTACTTATGGGTAAATATGTATGAATGACCACTTGATTAGGAGCTATTATGGTATACTGCTATTTAGCACCTATATATGTTTTCAGCTTTCCTAAGCCATTAGGTCATTGTGGTTAAATGACTGTCATTCCTATTTAGCTTACTCAGGATGTACTCAGCTTTTCCTTCTTAACCCAGCTTACCTTCATCTCTACTCCATATTTCCCCTCTGTATGTGCTACATTAGTGTTCTATTAATGGATTTACATGTGTTTTTGTCTCAGTAAAAGTCTTCTTAATTGCTACTATGTTCTGTGGGACTTTTATACTCCGTTTTTTTGTTTTTAAATATTTGGTTATGGTTTGTTGGCATTTGTCTGTTATATTGCAATATTATTATTGCGGTATTATTATTCAATCTTATATAGCTGTATTATTGGTATTATGAAAGTAGTAAATATTGATTTCCTCCAGGCAAGGTAATATTAGTAATAGATATCCCCATCTGGTGCTATGGGGCAAGAACAGCATGGGCCTGTGTACTTTCAAATGCCAGAACTGAATTTGAGCCCCAGTCCGTCCCTGTATGCACCCCATTATGCCTTTGAACCCACATACTGTATGGGCCCATGAAAATCCACTTCATAATATGCATTTTGTACTCCCGTACTCCTTTGTTTTACACATTAGCAGCAATGCCAGCCCTGCTGCATAGTCAGTCATATGCACCCCATTAGGCCTTGGAACCCACATTCTGGATGGGCCCATGAAAATCCACTTCACAATATGCATTTTGTACAGTACATCCATAAGTCACCAATGATAGACATAAAAGGTCTCACTTAATCTACCCAAGTGATTATTAATGTGGCTAGATTTCCAACATATAAAAGTAAATGGCATTTCCATGCCAAAAAAATTAATTACACCTCCATGCAAAGTGTGCGTTTTCTCCACAGAAACACTTGAAGATCATGATATTTTTTTCGACTGTTATTGTATCAGATAAAGAAAATAATGTTGCTTCCCTGAAATCGTCTTCTGATGGAAAAGAAAAGCATTCAGTGAACTGTTAAACTGTAGACAAAGATCGTACATTGCAAGACGGTGGACGTTAACCAAGACATGGTTCCAAAAGTTTTTTTCAAATGTCAGACAAGTGCATTATTCCCCTACCAAATCCATTTCTCAATGTTCAAATAAAAAATCACATATAAAATCACACAGAGTTAAGGAGAACTGACTGCAAGGAAAAAAAATGAAAGAATTTTTTATCTCTTCCACCAAAACTTGCTAACACTTCAGAGTTGTGGCTGATAAAAATATCACCAGTCCAAAAGCAAGTGAAACAGATTATTTTAAATCCTTGTAGAACTATGCAGTTTACTAATGTGACACAAAATGATGTCTGTTTTCAGTTAAGCTTCTGAGAATACCCAACAATGCAGTCTGAATGACGTGATTGGAGATAGGAGACTGTTACTTTGAAAAAAAAAAAAATTGTGTACCATGAAACCTCAAGTTGTCAAACCCTTTCTTGGTTTTCAAATGGTAATGGAATCCCGACAATATGTTGAGAGCAGGATGCACTACATTGAAGGACGATCTACTTTTTGTCCTTTTTAATGGTATGATGGTTCTCTCTTTGCAGAATGATTTACAGGAGAATTTGACAATTTTATTTGCCAAGTTTTTAACACTAAGTTTCAGATACAGCTTTAAAGAAGGCTAATACTTGCAATGCAACGCAATTTTATTTCAAAGTACAAAATTCAAGGTATAGTATGATTGAATAGTATGAGTGCATACACTTTTGTATATGTTAACATACAAAGGTTAAGTAAATATTTGGATTAAATGCATATAATGATTAAGTATATATAAACATTAACTACTTACAGTATACTTACATAATCTCCAAGAGGCTTTTAAACGTCATCCGTCTGGAATATCAGAGAAGCAACACCAAGACCGAGAACCCCTGGGAGATTACCTACACTGCATGGGTATCCCCAATTATGCAGGTATGAGCACACTGTACATGTATATGTACAGGTACCCCAGTTTTGGCATCTGTCTTAGTCATGTTTCTCTGGTCTTATATAGTGATTTACACTATGTAGTAACTCTAGTTTCACCCAGCC
The DNA here is from genome assembly GCF_051348905.1 of Ranitomeya variabilis. Lineage (NCBI taxonomy): Eukaryota > Metazoa > Chordata > Amphibia > Anura > Dendrobatidae > Ranitomeya > Ranitomeya variabilis. The sequence continues at coordinate 484,723,197 of NC_135234.1, read as the reverse complement.
GTTCAAGTGGCCAGCTTTCAAGATTAGATGAAACTGAGATGTCATGGAGTCATCAGACGAGGAGCCATAAAACCTTAGAATATAAAAGCCACAAGGATTTAGATAAAACCACCACAGGCAGAGGTTCAGTAAACCTTAATGTTTTACAATGCCAAACAACAGACACATAGAAGCTTAGAACTATTTGTGAAGCGAATAAACAAACATTTCTCAAGATTGTGTCACTATGAGCATTGTCTGTCACATCTATAAATGTTTTACAAGAAATGCAGCTATGTAATTGTCTGAATGCATTCGATATATTTAAATCTGGATTCAAAATCGCCATTTGTATATTCTCACTACACTATTAACAGCAATCATATCTATATTCAGCCTTTCTAGAAAAACTTAAGCTTAACCCATTGATTACTCTGGATAATCATGACAATCTTCTTGCCCAGTATCTATAGGTAAGTAATGTTAAAAATAGCTGCTACTATGTATTCCGGAAATAAAAGTGACAACTGCAAGAATGTGAAGATGTTCTAAAAAATAACTGTGACCATGCTCAATTTTCCATAACTGTTCGTTCAGCTGTGTAGTAAATATTGGAGACACAATAGATGATCTGACATTCTTTCAAATAATTACTTTACAGATAAAAAGAACATTTATTATTATTCCTGTTTATTATCCTAGAAAGAAAGAATGAACATGCAGTCTCCCTCATACGAGTTATCTCAGCCAAAATTGATTAAGTCCTCTGCATCTACAAGCATTCACCCATCATTTTTTTGTATTGAACTCTTACCATTTGATGCAGCCAAAGTTATGGCTCTGAAGGAGAGAAACTAATATAGTGGACAAAGAAATATTTGTAATGAACTACTGAGCCAAACTAACAGCATTGCTTTATCAAATTTATATGACGTGTATTGTGTCCAATGTGAGCAACCAGGCAACACAAAAAGGAGCTTTTCAAATGAGATCTTTAAGGTACTCAAATGTAATGAAGTCTTTGCCAACAAGGATGTGGTTTCACCAATGGAGGGTACCTTTTTAAAAAATATACTATTGCCGTCACAGCCCCCCCTTGCCCAAAATTCAATGGCCTATAACAGTACAGAGCATGTTAACCCAGGTCATGTAGTCGGAGATAAGGAAGAGACATTGCAGAAAACTGAGTTAAGAAGTAGGCCCAATGTAGGGGTGTGGGTCTCTGAGACTTGTAATGTAGTGCATGAGCTGGCAAAAAATCCCCAATGGGGGTACCTTTTTTAAAAATATGCTAATGCCATCACAGCCCCTCTTGCCCAACATTCACCGGCCTATAACAGTACAGAAAACGTTAACCCTGGTCATGTAGTCAGAGATAAGGAAGAGACATTGCAGGAAACCGATTTAAGAAGTAGGCCCAATGTAGGGGTGTGGGTCTCTGAGACTTGTAATGGAGTGCATGGCCTGACAAGCATTTGCCCATTGGGGGAAAATTTGTTAAAAATATTTCATGGGGATCATAGACACCCTTGCCCAAAATCGGACTGCCTGTAGCAGCACAGAAGACATTAAGCCAGGTAATCTAGTGGTGGAGAATGAAAGATAAATCATAATGAAATAAAATAAATACATAAAAAAATGTGACTCCACCGATGAAAGCAAATAACAAAAGGGAGGGGCGAACACAGGTTCATAGATTTGTAGCCAGAATGCAAGATATGTTTGTCCCTAGCAACATCTAAGAGACAGGGCTATAAATAAAAATATAATATAAAAGTCTTTTAATTATTTTCTATTGTAGAGGTATACACTACCTCATTAGAGGACTGTCCAGAGATAGGGAAAATGGAAAATATAAGAATAAATGAGAATAATAGACGTACATCTCTTTTTTATGACATTTTACCCTGTGGGAGTAACAATTGTTTTGGTTTCCAATTAGTAACGGGCATCATAAAAACACCCTTGCACAAAAAAAATTGCGACTTTGGCATCACGGAATCCATTCACCCTGGTGTTCTACTTGTTGTGGATGATGAGGATGAGGATAAGGAGGAACGTAACAGCAAACAGACCAAATCTGGGAGCGTATACCCATGTGTGGTTGTGAAGAGGTGCATGAGAATACATCTCCCCAAAAAAGAGAATGTATTAGAGGTTATGTTTCGCTGTTTTCACTTGGTGGTGTACAGAAGTCTTTCCCAATTCAGCCCTTGTTCATTTTTATAAGAGTCAGCCTGTCAGCATTTTCAGTTGACAGGCGGATGCGCTTATCTGGTATAATTCCACCAGCGGCACTAAAAACCCGCTTGGACAGAACGCTAGTAGAAGGGCAGGTCAGGACCTCCAAGGCATAGAGAGCCACTTCATGCCACGTGTCCAGCTTGGATACCCAATAATTAAAAGGCACAGAGGAATCCCGGAGGACATTTGCACAATTTGCAAGGTACTCCCTCAGCATCTTCCCAAACATTGAACTTCTTGCGACAGCACCCCTTGCCTCTGTCCCGGCACAATGGGAGGGTCTGAGAAAACTGTTCCAGAACTTTGCCATTGTTCCCTTTCCTGAGCTGGATTGTAGTTCTGTCTCAGTCGCTTGGACTCCTTGGTTATACAACAAACTCTGATGTCTGCTGCTAGCGTTCTCACATGGGAATTTGCTAAGTAATTCCGCTACAAGGGCCCTCTGTTACTGCAACATTTTAGTACACCTCTCTGCCGCTGAAAGTTGATTGAAAGTTCTCCTTGTAGCATCGGTATACAAGTGTCACCAACCAGTAATGAGTGTCACCAAAAAATTTTATAACGTGAGGGTCACGTGAAATGCAGCGCAACATAAAGTCAGCCATGCATGCCAGACTGCTAACTGGCAAGATTTCCATGTCCTCACCAATGATTGACCATGCTGTCCTCCTCCTTCTCATCCTCATCCTCCTCCTCCCTGTCCTCAGGCCATCCCCGCTGAACAGACGTTATGACAGCTGTGCTTGTAGTACCGCTATAGCGCATGAAAGTAGCTTCTGTTCTTCCTTCTCCTCCTCCTCATTGCCTACCAATCGACATTGGGAAGACATGAGATTGGGCTGAGTGTAATCCCCCTGTATGGTTCCTTGATCCATGTCCTCATGCTCTGCCTACAATGCATCCTCTTTAATTGTGAGCAGAGAGGTTTTCAGAATGTAGAGAAGCGGGATGGTAATGCTAATTATGGCATCATCGCCGCTCACCATCTTGGTGCAGTCTTCAAAGTTTTGTAGGATAGTACATATGTCTGACATCCATGTTCACTCCAGAGGTCTTATGTGTGGAGTATGAACTGAATATCGATGGCCTTGTTGATGTTGGTAGGCAACAACTGCCCTCTTCTGCTCACAAATCCTTTCCAACATATGCAGCGTAGAGTTCCAGCAAGTGGGGACATCACACACCAGTTGGTGAGTCGGAAGCTGTAAACGCTGCTGAAGCACGGCAAGGGCGACTGAAGCTGTAGCTGACTTTCTAAAATGGGCATACAGACGGCTTAGTTTTACTAGCAGATCCGGCAGCTTCGGGTAGCTTTTCAGAACATGTTGAACCACGAGGTTAAGCACATGGGCCAAGCAAGGTACGTGTGTGAGCTCACCCTGCCTCAGAGCCAGGCTCCGGCCATCGTCACACACGACCATGCCTGGCTGTAGGTTCAGCTGTGTCATCTAAATATCTGCCTTCTCTTTCAGCGCTGTCCACAACTCTTCGACATTGTGCGGTTTGTCACCTATGCAGATTAGCTTGGCTGAGGCAGTGCTGCTGTGCTTCAGCTTCTGACTGATGTGTTAATTTTAGAGATGGAAGCTGAAGAGGAGGAGGAGGTGCAAGAGCTGCAGACTGTGGGGGTAACCCTGATTGATGTAGGGCCCGCAATCCTCGGCATGGGGAAGGTGTGTTGCATCCCAAGGTCTGACTGGGTCCCGACTTCCACTATGTTAACCCAGTGTGTGGTCAGTGAGATGTACCGTCCCTGGCCACAAGCACTTGTCCACATGTCAGTGGTTAGGTGGACTTTCCCTGTAACAGCATTGTTGAGGGCACGGGTAATGTTGTGGGACACATGCTGGTGTAATGCCAGTACGGCACACTGGGAGAAATAGTGGCTACTGGGGACTGAGTACTTTGGGATGGCTGCTGCCATCAGGTTGCAGAAAGCTTCGTCTCAATGAGCCTAAAAGACTACCCCTGCTGATGTGTGCTACATGGCAAGTGCTGCAAATGGCCTGTTTGGGGTTATCATCAGAGTCTTTAAAATATAACCAGACTCGGGAAGATCTAACAGTTGGAATGGCAACTTCCGTCATGTTGGTGTTACGGGGAACGGATGCACGCCTTCTGTCTGTGGCCACCACACTGCTTCTTCCTGCCTGTTGGGGTGATATGCCTCCATCCCCATGTGTGCTGCTGTCCTCGCTCTGCATGTCCTCCTGCCAGGTTGGGTCAGTCACTGTGTCATCCACCACCTCGTCTTCCACATCCACACCCTGCTCCTCCTCCTGACTTTCTGGCAATTGTGTCTCATCATCGTCCACCTCTTGTGACACTTTCCCACCATTGCCTTCATATGACCGGGGCTGTTAAAAGCTTTGGGCATCGTTACATGCGATCTCATCTTTCCCCACTTCAAGTTGAATGGCCGAGAGTCTGGAATCTTGAAATGGAAAACTGAACAGCTCTTCAAAGTGTTCAAGTGTGGGATCAGTTCTCTCAGGGCACTGGGCATGGTGGAAGGAAGGAGGATCAGGGTGAGGAATATCTGGGCCACACTCACAGCTACTCAGACTTGACCATGTGGAAGATATGGTGGTGGTGGTGGCTAAGTGACTGGAAGCATTATCTGCTATCCAACCAACAAAGGTTTCACACTGCTCTGGCTTCAATAGTGGTGTGCTGCGGTCCCCTAGAAACTGGGACAGGAAGGTCGAGTGAGAATATGTGGGTCTTTGTTGTGGCCCACTTTCACCTTGGCCATGGCCTCATCCTCTACATGCACCATCAGTATCACCTCCACTTCCCTGTCCCTTGCTTGCCCAACACAAATGTATTTATTTGGAGCTAAATTATATCTGATCAGTATGCCTGCAAAGCTGCAATTTTTCAAACACAAACACCAGGCCTCAGCTTTACATAACTGACTGTATTAAATTTTTTTAGTGTTTTGTAGAATTTTTAAAATAAAATAAAAAAGAGTGGAACAAGGCTAGCAGACAGAACTATGAAACTTATGCCTGTCAAGCTACGATTTTTCCAACACAGATACAACAGGCCTCAGCCTGACATAACAGACTGTATTAACCTTTTTTAGGGCTTTGTAAAATTTTTAAAATAAAAGTGGAACAAGGCTAGCAGACAGAACTATGCTACGTATGCCTGCGGAAATACGATTTTTCAAAAACAGAAACATCAGCCCTCAACCTGACATAACAGATTGTATTAAATTTTTTTTAGCTTTTGGTTGAATTAAAAAAAATAAACAGTGGCATAAGGCTAGCACACACATGCTACGTATGCTACGTATGCCTGTGGAAATACGATTTTTCAAAACAGAAACACCAGCCCTCAGCCTGACATAACATACTGTATTAATTTTTTCTTTTGGCTTTTGGGTGAATTTATACAAAAAAAAGAGAGTAGAACAAGGCTAGCACACAGAACTATGCTACGTATGCCTGACAAACTATGATTTTTAAACAGATACACCAGGCCTCAGTCTGACATAAAAGACTGTATACATTTTTTTTGTTTGTTTTTTGGTTAATTTTTTGAAAAAAAAAAAGAAAACTGCAGCTAGGTATATAGTAAATAAGCAGCAACAGACAGTTATGGAGCTTTGGGAGGGATGCAGTGGGAGCTATGTACGCACATACAGTGCCTGCAGGCCTTGCACTGATGTGGATATAGCAAATAGATCAATGGCTGCACTCAACTGTACTAAAGCAAGGAAATGTGCGATACATGAAATGTGAATAGCTTAATGGCTTGTGAAATCTATGAAAAAACACATGAGATGCTTAGCACAAGATTTGGCCAAAAAATGTGCTAAGCATCTCATGTGTTTTTTCATAGATTTCACAAGCCATTAAGCTATTCACATTTCATGTATCGCACATTTCCTTGCTTTCATACAGTTGAGTGCAGCCATTGATCTATTTGCTATGTAAGACTTTTTTGGTTATGCACCAGTTCAGACTAGATTGCTGTTCAGTCAGTTTACTTATATTTATTGATGTGGATATGCTATGCCCTGCCTAACTGGCGCTGCATACTTGGGACCCACGAATTAGCCCTAAAAAGGACTGTTGGTTTCTCAGGAGTTGTGGACTGAACAGTTTGCAGACCTATACTAACTATTAAAACCACGATTCTGACCCTATCTCAGCAGCAGCTCTCCCTACACTCACTGAATCCAGAGCTGAATGCGGCGAGCAGGGCGGTGCCAGGTCTCTTATACTCGTGATGATGCTGTGCGGCCAAGCCAATCACTGCACATCCACAACAAAGATGGCTGCGGCATTCCATGGCCTGGCAGACAATCCCTGCAGCGTGATTCGGTCTCTAAAGTCCACCAAAAATGCTGGGTGGAGACACCAGTTCCCGCCGAGTAATCCCGGAAATGCTTGGTGGTCGCTGAGTATGACGAGTACCATGATACTCGGACGAGTAACGAGTAGCGGCGAGCGCGTTCGCTCATCACTAATAATAATCCTAAATGCACATCAAAATCCATAAAAGTCTACCACAAAACGCACAAGTTGAAGGTTTTACAATAGCGCTCACAGTCACCTGATCTGAACTTCATTCCAAATCTTTGGCTAGACCTCAAAATAGCAGTATATGCAAAATGACCCAGAAATATCACAGAATTTGAAGAATTTTCCAAGGAACAATAGATGAAAATCTCTCAAACAAGAATTGAAAAACTCTTTGCTGGCTAAAAAAAAGCGGTTACAAGCTGTGATATTTTCAAAAGGCATGCTACTAGGTACTAACCATACAGGGTGCCCAAACTGTTGCAAAGAAACATTTTCCTTTGTGTAATTTTCAAAAACTGAAAGATGAAAATATGTATATATATTATATTAATCTCCAAGGGTGCACAAACTTTTTCATTGACCCATTTTGCTTTTTGTAATTTTTAAAATAAAAAAGACAATTTTTTTGTCTAAAATACAAAGGAAATCTGTCATCTTTAACTTTAGGCCTTTTAAAGATCATTTCATCTTCAACTTGCTTAATTGTTCACAATAACAGTAATTTTTGCTAGAGGTGCCAAAACGTTTACTTGCCACTGTATAATGCAATACCATTATACTGCAGTATATAGAGTAAATCTTGGTCTCCTTTGAAGCTCAGTGTACAGCTGAGCTTCAGAGGAGGACCACGATGACAGTGACAGAAGCCTTCAACATTTGTCAGGTGCCATGGTAACTTATAATAGCTCATTGTTGACCCACAAAAGTATCTCGAGAAACTAGAGATCATTAGCGCTTGTTCTATTTAATGCCACTGTCAGAGATTGAGCTCTGTCCAGGTCTGGTATCAACAGAAACTGGCTATTTAATAGATAAACCCCACAATCACATATGTATACAAAATATTGCATTAAGGCATTGAAAAATAAAAACAAAGTATGGTTAGAATTTCAAAGTTCTTCATCTTTCATTGTTATCTGTTATAAAAGTTTTAAACTGGTAATCATATTAATATTCCTAATATATATCCAAGATTCAGTTGTTAGAGGGGTCAAAATTCCTGTGGAATATTGGGACACTAAAGACAGCCTACAGAGGGGCTAGCTAAATGTCATGATTCCACCACACACAGCGTCCTAAGGACACTGTGAGTGATAGCTCGGCTGCCCTATTGGATCTGGGGCATCCTGACCTGTCAGGATTGTGAGTCACAGTTCTGCCATCCAATTTGAGGCAGGGGCGTGTTGAGCTGTCAGTATTGCAAATAAGAGCTCAGCTATTCAATCTGGCTGGGCTTGTGGGGTTTCCACAAGGTATCGCCCATTCTGGGTTACTACCTGGTCATTTAGCTGGCTGTTAATGATGAGAACACTGCCAGTTGTAGCTTAGCTCAAGTAGTGTGTGTTTGCTCTATGCTTTGAGTTCTTATATTCTAATCTTTATTGCCTGACTTTGGATTTGCCTCTGACTATCCATTTGCCTAGCCCCTTTGTCTTGATCTGCTATTTTTTTTTAAATCTGACCTTGGATTGTGGGATTGTGACCTGACTACATCTTTGTCTCACCCTTCTATTTATGACATACCCTACTGGCTTTTGACCTAAGACTCCTTGACTTTCACGACTCACGTCACGACTTGTCCATGAGAAGTGACTCAGCGTCACACTAACAATTTATAGAAAAAAATTATTAAGTGGCATTCTGAAACATTGAAGTGGGCTTAAAGAGATCTGTTAGTAGATTCATGCTTCATGAACCATAGAAATATAAGCATGGATCACAAATCAGCTTCCCCCATTGCAAATATCTATATTTTACTCTGAAATGCTGTAATGTTTCAGAGAAAAACACATTTGCAAGTGCATCCAAAATGAGTTAACTAGTTCAAATGGCATGTTCCTACTAGTTTCTCTCCTTTGGCACAACTAGATTGACAGCTATCTCCCTAAACAAACATAGAGACCTGTCAGTCTTTCTCAGAGGCTGGGGAGAAGCCAGTGGGGATATGACCATGGATTAGTCCCCTTGTCCACACACCTTGTCAGCAATATTTTTCTCTGTAACATGGCAATTTGTCAAAGTAAAACACATTTAACTTGGGTAAAACATATTGGAGTCTGATCCATGCTGCCTATCATTCAGTCAGTGTGAATCAGCTGAAAGGTTTAATTTACAATAGGTCAAACAAGGGGTAGTAGCAGTTAATAGTCTACAGCAGAGACATTAGGCCTGGTGATAAGTGCTTGCAGCCACAAAATTTCAGTGCAACTTCGAGTAGCTCCAAAATTTTACGACTTTTCAAAGCATTTACACAATTTTTCTGCCTCATTGTGTAATGATTATCGGGTTATCCTAAAGAAGTCAGAAAATGATGAATAGAGGAGACACTATCTACAGACCAAAATGTTATACTTTGTAATAACATCACAGCATTATATCTGAAGACCTAAACGATATTGTTACAATTACTATTATTATTTTCAACAGAATTTGTTGGGTGACATGTTGTATGTCATTTTATCATGTGATAATAGAGACTGTTCAAAAGCAAAATAATGTCCACCATCCAGTCAGGAATAAATAAAGATAAAAACAACCTTTTTCATGTGAATAAAAACGTAGTAAATATGAGAAATCCAGGATACTGATGTGCACATTTCACACATATATGATTCTTAATCATAACTCTTTTCCTCAAACTCCATTAATTAGCCACTGAGAAAATTACATGAAAGCAATCAGTTATGTCAATTATACAAATATTGAGAAAAAAACATAGTCTTAGTTAGGCTATTTGTTACTTTATATTATTATTATTGCATTTAATATTGCATTAACCCCTTCCTGACCCAGCCTATTTTGACCTTAATGACCTGGCCATTTTTTGCAATTCTGACCAGTGTCCCTTTATGAGGTAATAACTCAGGAATGATTCAGCAGATCCCAGCAATTCTGAGATTGATTTTTCATGAAATATTGGGCTTCATGTTAGTAGTAAATTTAGGTCGATAATTTTTGCGTTTATTTGTGAAAAAATCAGAAATTTGTCAAAAATTTTGCAATTTTCAAATTTTAAATTTTTATTCTGTTAAACCAGAGAGTTATGTGACACAATATAGTTAATAAATAACATTTCCCACATGTCTACTTTATATCAGCACGATTTTGCAAAACAACATTTTTTTTGCTAGGAAGTTATAAGGGTTAAAATTTGACCAGCTATTTCTCATTTTCACAACAAAATTTACAAAACCATTTTTTTTAAGGACCAACTCACATTTGAAGTCAGTTTGAGGGGTCTGTATGGCTGAAAATACCCAAAAATGACACCATTCTAAAAACTGCACCCCTCAAGGTGCTCAAAACCACATTCCAGAAGTTTATTAACGCTTCAGGTGTTTCACAGCAGCAGAAGCAACATGGAAGGAAAAAATGAACATTTAACTTTTTAGTCACAAAAATGATCATTTAGCAACATTTTTTTTATTTTCCCAAAGGTAAAAGGAGAAAGTGGACCCCGAAAGTTGTTGTCCAATTTATCCTGAGTATGCTGAAGCCTCATATGTGTGGGGGAACCACTGTTTGGGCGCATGGCAGGGTTCGGAATGGAAGGAGCACCATTTTACTTTTTGAATGAAAAATTTAAAATCTTTAGAGGACATTATGTCGTGTTTGGAGAGGCCCTGTGTGCCTAAACATTGAAGCTCCCGCACAAGTGACCCCATTTTGGAAACTAGACCCCCCCAAGGAACTTATCTAGATTCATAGTGAGCACTATGAACCCCCAGGTGCTTCACAAATTGATCCGTAAAAATGAAAAAGTACTTTTTTTTCACAAAAAGTTTCTTTTAGCCTCAATTTTTTCATTTTCACATGTGCAACAGGATAAAATGGATCCTAAAATGTATTAGTAAATTTTTCCTGAGTACACCGATACCTCATATGTGGGGGTAAACCACTGTTTGGGTGCACGGCAGGGATCTGAAGGGAAGGAGCACCATTTGACTTTTTGAAAGGAAAATTAGCTCCAATCGTTAGCGGACACCATGTCGCGATTGGAGAGCCCCCGTGTGCCTAAACATTGGAGCTCCCCCACAAAGTGACCCCATTTTGGAAACTAGCCCTCCCAAGGAACTAAACTAGATGTGTGATGAGCACTTTTCACCCCCAAGTGCTTCACAGAAGTTTATAACGCAGAGCCTTGAAAATAAAAAAAAAAATTTTTCCTCAAAAACAATTTTTGGCGGCATTTTTTTATTATTTCAAGGGTAACAGGAGAAATTGGACCCCAAAAGCTGTTGTCCAGTTTGTCCTGAGTATGCTGGTACCCCATATGTGGGGGTAAACCACTATTTGGGCACATGTTGGGGCTCAGAAGGGAAGTAGTGATGTTTTGGAATGCAGATTTTGATGGAATGGTCTGCGGGCGTCATGTTAGGTTTGCAGAACCCCTGATGTGCCTAAACAGTAGAAACCCCCCACAAGTGAGCCAATTTTGGAAACTAGACCCCCCATAGGAACTTATCTAGATGTGTGGTGAGCAGTTTGAACCCCCAAGTGCTTCACAGAATTTTATAACGTAGAGCCGTGAAAACAAAAAATCATTTTTTCCCACAAAAATAAATTTTTAGTCCCCAATTTTTTATTTTCCCAAGGGTAACAGGAGAACAGTTTCAATTTTTCCTGAGTATGCTTATGCCCCATATGTTTGGGTAAACCACTGTTTGGGCACACGTCAGGGCTCGATAGGGAGGGAGCACCATTTGATTTTTTGAACGCAAGATTGGCTGGAATCAATGGTGGCGCCATGTTGCACTTGGGACCCCCTGATGTGCCTAAACATTGGAAATCTCTCAATTCTAACTCAAACACTAACCCCAACACACCCATAACCCTAATCCCAACCCTAACCATAACCCTAACCACAACCCTAAGCCCAACACACCCCTAACCCTAATCCCAACCCCAACCACAACCCTAACCCTAACCCCAACACACCCCTAACCCTAATCTTAACCCTAATTTCAACCCCAACCCTAATCCCAAACCCAACCCTAATTCCAACCCTAACCCTAAGGCTATGTGCCCACGTTGCGGATTCGTGTGCAGATTTTTCCACACCATATTTTTAAAAATCCGCAGGTAAAACGCCCTGTATTTTACCGGCGGATTTTGTTGTGAATTCGGTTCTCGGACTCCCTCCTGTGGTCATGAATGGTACTTTGGTGAGTTCTGCTCTTGGACTCCCTCTGGTGGCTTTGAGCGCAACTGCTGGTCACTGAGGTTGGCTTTGTCAGCTGCTCTCGTTTATTGCTATGTTGGCTTCCCTATTTAACTCCACTCAGATCGTTACTTCATGCCAGCTGTCAATGTTTCAGTATTGGTTCAGATCTCTCTTGGACTTCTCTGAGGACCTGTCTACTCCAGCAGAAGCTAAGTCTTTGCTAGTTCATTTGTTGTTACTGCTTCCTGAATGTATTTCTTAGTACTGCCAATTTCTAGTCCAGCTTGCTATCATGATATTCCCTTGCTAGCTGGAAGCTCTGGGGTGCAGAGTGGCACCTCCACACCGTGAGTCGGTGTGGGGAGTCTTTTTGCTTACTCTGCGTGGTTTTTTGTAGTCTTTTGTGCTGACCGCATAGTTCCCTTTTCTATCCTCTGACTATTTAGTGAAGTCTGGCCTCCTCTGCTAAAACCTGTTTCATTCCTGTGTTTGTGACTTTCCTCTTAACTCACAGTCAATATATGTGGGGGGCTGCCTTTATCTTTGGGGAATTTCTCTGAGGCAAGGTTAGGCTTCTATTTCTATCTTTAGGGGTAGTTAGCTCTTAGGCTGTGAAGAGGCATCTAGGGAGAGTTAGGTACGCTCCATGGCTATTTCTAGTGTGTGTGTGATAGGAGTAGGGTTTGCAGTCAGCAGAGTTCCCACTTTCCCAGAGCTTGTTCCGATTACTAGTTTACTCATCAGGTCATTCCGGGTGCTCCTAACCACCAGGTCCATAACAGTACAGCTGGCCAACAAAGTGTTAATGCATCTCAAAAGAGGGATAAGAGAAGTTCTGAACCCATTTTTTTTTCTTTGCAGTGTGTTTTGTCTCTCTTTTCCCCTTAATCTCTGGGTGGTTCAGGACTCAGGTGTAGATATGGATATTCAAGGTCTGTCCTCTTGTGTGGATCATCTCACTGCAAGAGTACAAAGCATTCAAGATTATGTAGTTCAGAATCCGATGTTAGAGCCTAGAATTCCAATTCCTGATTTGTTTTCTGGGGATAGATCTAAGTTTCTGAATTTCAAAAATAATTGTAAACTGTTTCTTGCTTTGAAACCCTGCTCCTCTGGTGACCCCATTCAGCAAGTAAAAATTATTATTTCTTTGTTGCGTGGCAACCCTCAAGACTGGGCGTTCTCCCTTGCGCCAGGAGATCCTGCATTGCTTAATGTAGATGCGTTTTTTCTGGCGCTTGGATTGCTTTATGATGAACCGAATTCAGTGGATCAGGCAGAGAAAATCTTGCTAGCTTTGTGTCAGGGTCAGGATGAAGCGGAGATATATTGTCAGAAGTTTAGAAAATGGTCTGTGCTTACTCAATGGAATGAGTGTGCCCTGGCAGCAATTTTTAGAAAGGGTCTTTCTGAAGCCCTTAAGGATGTTATGGTGGGATTCCCCACGCCTGCTGGTCTGAATGAATCAATGTCCTTGGCCATCCAAATTGATCGGCGTTTGCGTGAGCGCAAAATTGTGCACCATTTGGCGGTGTCCTCTGAGCAGAGGCCTGAGCTTATGCAATGTGATAGAACTTTGACCAGAACTGAACGGCAAGAACACAGACATCAGAATAGGCTGTGTTTTTACTGTGGTGACCCCACTCATGCTATCTCTGATTGTCCTAAGCGCACTAAGCGGTTCGCTAGGTCTGTCACCATTGGTACTGTACAGCCTAAATTTCTTTTGTCTGTTACTCTGATTTGCTCTTTGTCATCCTACTCGGTTATGGCATTTGTGGATTCAGGCGCTGCCCTGAATTTGATGGACTTGGAGTTTGCCAGGCGCTGTGGTTTTTTCTTGGAGCCTTTGCAGTTTCCTATTCCATTAACGGGAATTGATGCCACGCCGTTGGCCAAGAATAAACCTCAGTACTGGACTCAGTTGACCATGTGCATGGCTCCTGCACATCAGGAAGATATTCGCTTTTTGGTGTTGCATAATTTGCATGATGTGGTCGTGTTGGGTTTGCCTTAGCTACAGGTTCATAATCCAGTATTGGATTGGAAATCAATGTCTGTGTCTAGTTGGGGTTGTCAAGGGGTACATGGCGATGTTCCGTTGGTGTCAACTTCTGCTTCCACTCCTTCTGAAGTCCCTGAGTTTCTGTCGGATTACCAGGATGTATTTGATGAGCCCAAATCCAGTGTCCTACCCCCTCATAGGGTTTGTGATTGTGCTATAAATTTGATTCCTGGTAGTAAGTTTCCTAAGGGCCGACTTTTCAATTTATCTGTGCCAGAGCACGCCGCTATGCGGAGTTATATAAAAGAGTCCTTGGAGAAAGGGCATATTCGCCCGTCTTCATCACCGTTGGGAGCAGGGTTCTTTTTTGTGGCCAAGAAGGATGGTTCTCTGAGACCCTGTATAGATTACCGCCTTCTCAATAAGATCACGGTCAAATTTCAGTACCCTTTGCCTCTGCTGTCTGATTTGTTTGCTCAGATTAAGGGGGCTAGTTGGTTCACCAAGATAGATCTTCGAGGGGCATATAACCTTGTGCGTATTAAACAGGGCGATGAATGGAAAACAGCATTTAATACGCCCGAGGGCCATTTTGAGTACCTGGTAATGCCATTCGGGCTTTCAAATGCTCCATCTGTGTTTCAGTCCTTTATGCATGACATCTTCCGAAAGTATCTGGATAGATTCATGATTGTATATTTGGATGATATTTTGGTCTTTTCGGATGATTGGGAGTCTCATGTGAGGCAGGTCAGAATGGTATTCCAGGTCCTTCGTGCTAATTCCTTGTTTGTGAAGGGGTCTAAATGTCTCTTCGGAGTTCAGAAGGTTTCCTTTTTGGGCTTCATTTTTTCCCCTTCTACTATCGAGATGGATCCTGTTAAAGTTCAGGCCATTTATGATTGGACTCAAACTACATCTGTGAAGAGCCTCCAGAAAATCCTGGGCTTTGCTAATTTTTACCGTCGCTTCATCGCTAATTTTTCTAGTGTGGTTAAACCTTTGACTGATTTGACAAAGAAAGGTGCTGATGTGGTGAATTGGTCCTCTGCGGCCGTTGAGGCTTTTCAGGAGCTGAAACGTCGTTTTTCTTCGGCCCCTGTGTTGCGTCAGCCAGACGTTTCGCTCCCTTTTCAGGTCGAGGTTGATGCTTCTGAGATTGGAGCAGGGGCTGTTTTGTCTCAAAGAAGTTCTGATGGCTCTGTGATGAAGCCATGTGCCTTCTTTTCTAGAAAATTTTCACCTGCTGAGCATAATTATGATGTTGGCAATCGGGAGCTGCTAGCTATGAAGTGGGCATTCGAGGAGTGGCGATATTGGCTTGAGGGAGCCAAGCACCACGTGGTGGTCTTGACGGATCACAAAAATCGGACTTATCTCGAGTCTGCCAAGCGGTTGAATCCTAGACAGGCTCGATGGTCGCTGTTTTTCTCTCGTTTCGATTTTGTGGTCTCGTACCTTCCGGGTTCTAAGAATGTGAAGGCAGATGCCCTTTCTAGGAGTTTTGTGCCTGATTCTCCGGGTGTCCCTGAGCCGGCTGGTATTCTCAAAGAGGGAGTAATTCTGTCTGCCATCTCCCCTGATTTGCGGCGGGTGCTGCAGGAGTTTCAGGCTGATAGACCTGACCGTTGTCCAGCGGAGAAACTATTTGTCCCTGATAGATGGACTAGCAGAGTTATTTCTGAGGTTCATTGCTCAGTGTTGGCTGGTCATCCTGGGATTTTTGGGACCAGAGATTTGGTGGCTAGGTCCTTTTGGTGGCCTTCCTTGTCTCGGGATGTGCGTTCTTTTGTGCAGTCCTGTGGGACTTGTGCTCGGGCTAAGCCCTGCTGTTCTCATGCCAGTGGGTTGCTTTTGCCCTTGCCAGTCCCGAAATGGCCTTGGACGCATGTTTCCATGGATTTTATTTCGGATCTTCTAGTATCTCAGAAAATGTCTGTCATCTGGGTGGTGTGTGATCGTTTTTCCAAGATGGTCCATTTGGTGCCCTTGCCTAAGTTGCCTTCCTCCTCCGATTTGGTTCCTCTATTTTTTCAGAATGTGGTTCGCTTGCACGGCATTCCTGAAAATATTGTGTCTGATAGAGGATCCCAGTTTGTGTCCAGGTTTTGGCAGACTTTTTGTGCTAAGATGGGCATTGATTTATCTTTTTCGTCGGCCTTCCATCCTCAGACTAATGGCCAAACCGAGCGAACTAATCAGATGTTGGAAACTTATTTGAGATGTTTTGTTTCTGCTGATCAGGATGATTGGGTGACTTTTTTGCCATTGGCCGAGTTTGCCCTTAATAATCGGGCTAGTTCTGCTACTTTGGTTTCGCCTTTTTTCTGCAATTCTGGTTTCCATCCTCGTTTTTCCTCGGGTCAGGTTGAGTCTTCTGACTGTCTTGGGGTGGATTCTGTGGTGGATAGGTTGCAGGAGATTTGGAACCATGTGGTGGACAATTTGAGGTTGTCACAGGAGAAGGCTCAGCGCTTTGCCAATCGCCGCCGCGGTGTGGGTCCCCGACTTCGTGTTGGGAATTTGGTGTGGCTGTCTTCTCGGTATGTTCCTATGAAGGTCTCCTCTCCTAAATTCAAGCCTCGCTTCAGCAGGTCCTTATAAGATCTTGGAAATCCTTAACCCGGTGTCTTTTCGTTTGGATCTCCCAGCATCGTTTGCCATTCATAATGTGTTCCATAGGTCTTTGTTGCGGAGGTATGTGGTGCCTGTGGTTCCTTCTGTTGACCCTCCTGCTCCGGTGCTTGTCGAGGGTGAATTGGAGTATGTGGTGGAGAAGATTTTGGATTCTCGTATCTCTAGACGGAGGCTTCAGTATTTGGTGAAGTGGAAGGGCTATGGTCAGGAGGATAATTCCTGGGTTGTCGCCTCTGATGTTCATGCGGCCGATTTGGTTCGTGCCTTCCACGCGGCTCATCCTGATCGCCCTGGGGGTCTTGATGAGGGTTCGGTGACCCCTCCTCAAGGGGGGGTACTGTTGTGAACTCTATTTTTAGGCTCCCTCTAGTGGTCACAAGCGGTACTGTGTAGTGTTGTCTTCTGCAGGTTGGCTGCATCAGCTGGTTCGTTATCCTTGGTTTGTTTCCTATTTAACTCACCTGGATACTCAGTTCCTTGTCTGCTATCAATGTATTCAGTGCTCTTCAGATTCCTTGTGATTACCTTGCTCCCAGCCTCTCCAAGACAATCTAAGTTTTTGTCCGTTCATTTTTTGATTATCAGCATTCATCATGTTTCTTGTCCAGCTTGCTAAGATGTGATCTCCTCACTTGCTGGTTGCTCTAGGGGACTGAGTTTCTCCCCCCACGCCGTTAGTTGGTGCGGGGGTTCTTGAAATCTCAGTGTGGATATTTTGTTAGGGTTTTTTACTGACCACACAGACCCCTTACTATTTTCTGCTATCTAGTATTAGTGGGCCTCATTTGCTTAATCTGTTTTCACCCCTTTGTATGTGCCTTCCTCTTACCTCACCGTTATTATTTGTTGGGGGCTTCTATATCTTTGGGGATTATTTCTCTGGAGGCAAGAGAGGTCTTTCTTTCTCTCTAGGGGTAGTTAGTTCCTCAGGCTGGCTCGAGACGTCTAGGATTTTTTAGGCATGTTCACCGGCTACTTCTAGTGTGTTTGGATAGGTTCAGATTTGCGGTTAGTCCAGTTTGCCACCTCCCTAGAGCTTGTCCTATGTTTGTTACTTAGCTGGAGTAATTCGTGATCCTCAACCACTAAGGATCATAACACAGCTCCCCTGCTTTGATGCAGAGCTCCGCGGTGAGCCCGCATCAAAGCCGGGACATGTCAGCTGTTTTGAACAGCTGACATGTGCCCGCAATAGGCGAGGGCAGAATCGCGATCTGCCCGCGCCTATTAACTAGTTAAATGCCGCTGTCAAACGCAGACAGCGGCATTTAACTACCGCATCCGGCCGGGCGGCCGGAAATGACGTCATCGCTGACCCCTGTCACATGATTGGAGGTCAGCAATGCTTTTGAATTGTAACCATAGAGGTCCTTGAGACCTCTATGGCTACTGATCTCCGGCAGCTGTGAGCGCCACCCTGTGGTCGGCGCTCACAGCACACCTGATTTTCTGCTACATAGCAGCGATCTGATGATCGCTCTTATGTAGCAGAGCCGATCGTGCTATGCCTGCTTCTAGCCTCCCATGGAGGCTATTGAAGCATGGAAAAAGTTTTAAAAAAAAGTTAAAAAAAATGTGAAAAAAATAAAAAAAATATAAAAATTTAAATCACCACCCTTTCGCCCCAATCAAAATAAATCAATAAAAAAAAATTCAAACCTACACATATTTGGTATCACCGCGTTCAGAATCGCCCGATCTATCAATAAAAAAGCATTAACCTGATCGCTAAATGGCGTAACGAGAAAAAAATACGAAACGCCAGAATTTGTTTTTTTTGGTCGCCGCGACATTGCATTAAAATGCAATAACAGGCGATCAAAAGAACATATCTGCACCAAAATGGTATCATTACAAACGCCAGCTCGGCACACAAAAAATAAGCCCTCACCTGACCCCAGATCACGAAAAATGGAGACGCTATGAGTATCGGAAAATGGCGCATTTTTTTTTTTTTTGCAACGTTTGGAATTTTTTTTCACCACTTAGGTGAAAAATAACCTAGTCATGTAGAATCATAATGGCAGGTCAGTTTTAGCATTTAGTGAACCTAGCAAAAAGCCAAACAAAAAACAAGTGTGGGACTGCACTTTTTTTGCAATTTCACCGCACTTGGAATTTTTTTCCCATTTTCTAGTACACAACATGGTAAAACCAATGATGTCGTTCAAAAGTACAACTCCTCCCGCAAAAAATAAGCTCTCACATGGCCAAATTGACGGAAAAATAAAAAAGTTATGGCTCTGGGAAGGAGGGGAGTGAAAAACGAACACGGGAAAACGGAAAATCCCAAGGTCATGAAGGGCTTAAATGTTAGACAAAGAAAACAAAGTAAACACAAAATGCAGTTTTTAAACAAAGGTCTTTATTATTAGAGGGAAAAAGGAATACAACAGGGCCCTGTAACTAGGTAGTGAAAGGGCATATAATCTGCAGACCTCACCTGAGCAGAACTGTCGCCATGCTGTCACCATGCTGCTGAAACATAGGTCAGGTCACCGCTGGAGTTAATCCCTGGTACAGCAGGAATCTAAATAGAACAAATAGTACATCCCTGGCATTAAGGAGGGGCCCAAAGTGGGCACAGGCCCATCTGGCATTTGCCAGAATTGCCAGATGGCCTGTCCAGCCCTGCACACATTCAATATTTTGTCACTATTCCACATTAGTATTTGTAAACCAAAAACAGGAGTGGGTAAAAATGAAGAAATAGTGCATGTGTTTCTATTATATTTTCCTCTGATTATTCCGTTTCTGGTTTTGGCTTACAAATTATGTAAAACACTGACCAAAATACTGCTATGTGAACACATAGCTTAAGAGAGATTACCAAGTATTGGTATACATTGAAGAGAATTAGGGCTCATGCAGACAGCCATATATCGGTCTGAGAGTGATCCGACAAAACATCGGATCGCACCCGGACTTGTGTTAGTTTATGTGGCTATGCACATGTCCGATTTTTCCCTTGGACAGAGTCTGTTTGAGGAAAACATTCCTGCATGTCCAAGTTTGATCCAATATTGAGATCGCACTCGGCCTTGCAAGTCAATGAGTGCGTGGAAATAATCAGATTCCATTCCGATGACATTAGATTATAGACCGATTTCCATGACACAATGGAGATGATGAAATTTTGTTCTCCATCTTCTCCTCACAGTGTGCTCCGATTCCCTTATCGAAGAGAATCAGATCATGCCATCCTGACACTCTGATCCAAATCTGAGAAGAGTTTGATCAGAGTATTATTTGCATATTCCACCTGATTCTCTTGGATTAGAGAATCTACAGCCAACTGCTCCTGCCATTAATGACAAACCTTATATTTTACCATTTGCAGTCAAAAAATGTTGTCTATTTGTGTAAATAAAAAGGACAACATACATTATTGATCCCCACAACTTTTCTTCAAACATTGACCATGTCCCCTCTCTGACTCTGTGCTTTATCCCATGGCTAAGATTTTCTCGTGACTGCTACAACCAGTTACTAGCTGAAGCAATGATGTAGTGGTCACCTCTGTCCAGTTATTGGTTGCAATTTTCAGATGTGCAACCTGGCAGGAAGAGGCAGTGTTATAAGACGAGCATCGAGTATTGCTAATGTCAGTAGGTGGTATTATTTTGCTTAGCACAATGCTGGAGGGGCTATTATAATAGTTTTCAGTGGTGGACAAACTCTATAAGATATAATGGTCTACAAGCACTATGTTTTGTATCAGACACTGCCATACTACATTTTAGTGCAGTGTAAAATCTTGTAGCTTGGAAGTTATCCTACTTAAAACACATGTATCTGTTCCCACACAACCGATCTTAAAATTCCTTGTGACAAGCTGTAATACCTAACAGCCTAATATACAGCTGCATGTATAAGCTTTCGGAAACATTAGGGCAAATTCTCATCACTGAGATGGATGTAGGCCCATCTATCTTAACCATTTATTACCTTTCACAACAGATCAGCAAAAAATTCAATGGTAAGGGACAATGTAAGCTGGAAGTAATCAGCTGTTCCCAGCATATACTTTGTGATTAATGTAACCGATCAGTATTTAATGCCCAGCCGTAAATCCATACCACCAAAGTGTGCTGATTTGTAGTCCATGGTAGTAATGGTAGTTCATGCTCAAAATACTGTAGAAGAATATTTTAAACAAAGCTTTGAATTTAGCACAGATTTATTAGTTTATTTAAGAGAGATTTTGGGGGTTTGAATTTCAAGTCAAGAATGTAAGTATGCAAGTAACTGTTTCAGCGAAGAAAACGTCAAGAACTCTAGTGCCACCTATTGCATGTCTCACATAGGACATAGATTCAAGAAAACCCCCAGAAAATAATATAAATAAAACAAAAAGAAACAGTCCCTCATGATAAAGGTCGAGGGCAGCACAGGTGCGAAATACTGATGGAGCATGACTCACAAAAATTCATGAAGAGGTGAGTGCCTAGTATTAAAAATACACACAGATAAGACTTGCATAGGTTGCTAGTCACACAGGTATGTGTGATGCACAGTGTCTTGCTTACAGTCTATTGATGACGCCCATACTAGTAGATCAAGTGGGCTGCCCAATATTATATATATGTGCACTCCACAAGATGAACACCACAATTAACCCAACCAACACTAAGGGCCTAGCTGCATCCTATTTCTTTGCGGTATGCAGCTAGGCCCTTATTGTTGGTTTGGAAAATTGGGGTGTCTATCTTGTGGGGTGCACTTATTAAAGTGCTGGGCAGCCCAATGTCACGCTCACACCCTGACTGATGGGCGTGAGCTTGGGGGGTTTGAGGCCCCACTGTGCCATGAACCAGACTACCCTGTAAGGGGCGTGACTATGACAGCTGCCTTGGTCTTCGCTGGAGCCTCTGATGGTGAGGTCAGACTTGTGCGGCAGGCAGCTGCCAGGTGCTACTCCAGGGTGGTGTCTGGCTGTGGCTGCTGATCCCACTTGGAGAACAGGAACACTAGAAGAGGTGCGGGCATCAGGCAGGACTGGCAGAAGAGCACGGCTGAAACTCAGACGTGTAGACTGGCACGGCAGAGACACAGGACTGGCAGGTATGGCAGAGACACAGGGCTGGCAGGTACGGCAGAGACACAGGGCTGGCAGGTATGGCAGAGACACAGGGCTGGCAGGTACGGCAGAGACACAGGGCTGGCAGGTACGGCAGAGACACAGGGCTGGCAGGTACACAGGGCTGGCAGGTGTGGTGTATGAAGGAACAGGTAGGGACTTGTTCACGCAGGAAGTGCAGATACGAATATGAAGGAACAGGTTGGGACCTGTTCACACAGGAAGAGAACCGCAAGGCTGCAGATAGGAGCGGTAGAGCAGCAAGAGAAAGCGCAGAAACAGAAGCTAGGCAGAGTGGAACTGCAAGGAATGCGGAGAGGAGCTGCAGTTAGATTTCTGCAGAAGCTAAACAGAGCAGAACCGCAAGGAATGCAGAGGGGAGCTGCAGCAAGAAATTTCTGCAGACGCAAGGCTGGAGCAGAGTAGAATGGAACAGAACCGAAGGAGTGCAGAGCAGAGGCAAAGCCGCAGAGAGACAAGGGTAGAACCACAAAGTGCAGAGCCAAGAGCAGAGTGAAGGCACAGAGTGCAGAGCCAAGAGCAGAGTGAAGGCACAGAGTGCAGAGCCAAGAGCAGAGTGAAGACACAGAGTGCAGAGCCAAGAGCAAAGCAAAGGCACAGAGTGCTGAGACAAGAGCAGAGCAAGCCTCAGAGTGCAGAGCAAAGTCACAGGTTGCAGAGTAAGAAGCAAAGCAAGGTCGCAGAGTGCAGTGCCGAGAGCAGAGCAGAGAGGGAAAGAAACCACAGACAAGGAGACAGAGGTAGGACAAAGTTCAGACAAGGTAATGGAACAAGACAAGGTATAAGAACAAAGACACAGGGACCAGGATATTCTGCCTCCTGGAGGGCAAACAGACCAAAATAAGGCAAAGCAAGGACACAGACACTGAGACCAGGATATACAGCCTCCTTGAGGGCAGACCAACAAGATACAAGGCAAAGTTAAGAGTAGAGCCTCTAGAGAAGGAGAAACACAGAGCAAGGCCTGGCAGCTCAGAAGGAAAATACTAACTAAGTTAAGACATTGCACAGACCCAGTCCACAGGGTGCAGCTGTCCTAAATACTGGAGGCCTCTTGATAATTGGTCAGGAACAGATTAGACAGGTGCACCCTGATTCTATAAGAACCAGAGAGTTCTGGAGCCACCCCCCTATGCACACAGCCAGGAAGCATGCAGAGAGCAGAGGCACAGAATATGGAGCTGGCAACAAACAGAAACCACAACATGACCTGGAGCAGTGGGTAAGATAGTGTGAGAGATGAGAGGCCATGCCGTGATGCCAGCAGAGTTGTTACAACTAATAGTATGGGCATCCTCAATGGGTTGCAAGTCAGACACCGTTCATCACACATACCTGTGTGACAGGCACCCTATTCAAGCCTCATCTGTGTGCATTTCTAATACTAGGCAACCACCCCATCCATGAATTGGTACGTTTGTGAGTGGTTGCTCCATCAGTATTTTGCTCCTGTGCTGCCCTCTCCCTAATCATTCTGCAGTCTGCTAGTGCATTGGTAATCTGACTTGATGTATTCTTGACCTATACTGCAAAAGAAAATAAAACATTGCCATAGCATAATGACGATAACACTCTTGGGCACCAGTTCATCCAAGCTTTTATGGCAAAAAAGTGGTGTGAAAGTGTGACACCCCAGGGTCCTGGTTGTCACAGTGGCATGCTTTCCTCACGGGGAGAGTAATATCACGCTTGGAAGTGAGGGAGGATGTTCTTTATCAGGTAAACACAAATAAACAACATGTTCACACTCCAGGCCAGAAGGTGGAGCTCTGACTCTGATCCAGCTTATGGGTGGCTCCCCTATATATATATATATATATATATATATATATATATATATATTCTGATCTGGAGGGAGAGTTAGTGAGTTCCTGATGGGGAGTACCAGACTGCAGACTGGAGCGGTCTGAGGCCGAGAAGAAAGTGAGGGGCCATGCAGCGACAAGGGTGCTGCAGCTCCTGGATAGAGATAATACAGAAGGAAGAACACATTGTAGTGAGCGTGGAGGAGAGCAAAGCAAATGAGAGTAAAGAACTGGGGAGAATATCTGTGACTGAGCTAACTCCTTGCAGAGCGCAGATACCGGTAGCCGGAAAACCGAGGTCTTCTAAAAGGCACAGCAGAAACCAGCAGGACAGCTGGACTACACGTCACCTGTCCATCCTAACATCTGGAGACACAGTGGCGCATAGAGCCCGGGTCGTGATAGAGACCCTGTAAAAAGGCTTGAGCCACCTGTAATACGGGTTAGTGTCCCACCTTTAAGGATGACAGAGAGAACAGTGAGGACCTTGACGGAAGCCACAGGCAGCAAGGGACTACACCACAGCACTAGTAGGAAGGCTTTCAACTCCACCTGGTAAAAGGGATTCTGAACTCGCTTCCAAGCCGGCCGGACCCTGCCTGTACCTGTAATCCGGGACCCTGGACGGTGGCAGCCTGAAGTCTTCAGTAAACCAGGTAAAGAGACTGCAAACCTGTGTCCTCCATTTCTTTATACACTACCCACCATCTCCAGCTACACATCTGGAGCCCTGAGGACCCAACTTTCATCGGTGGGAAGTTATACCATCTTAGCTGCCATAACATCACCCGAGAGGACCCCTTTAAGCAGCGTTGGTCCCCACTGACCGAACACCACAGGTGGCATCACAAACACAAACTTTATTCAAATCTCTTTTACATGGGCGCCAAGGGCCATGGACTGGGTCGCTGCCGCCGTGACATATCCCTTTAAGTACTGGACCCAGTACCAAGTACCCCACGGCCCTGACCAGCATTCAAAAGCTTTGATAAGTCACAAAATGTTGTCACAACTTGGATTTGGTATTTTCACACAAGTTTCTCCCAGCTTTGCCAAAAGGACTGAGCACAAGCATTACAGGAAAGAGGCACAGTGGGGACATAATGCCATAACTCATCAAATTCATGATGAGCTGTGGAGTTTCGTACTTGAGAAATCTCACTTCAATCCCTGACTGAAGTAAGATTTCTGGCATAACGCACGGAGGTGGTACTTGTCAGATGATTCAGATTAATGAAGAGGTGCGACCCTCTTCATTAATCAGTTGTGTCTGACTCTACCCTGCCCCCTCATCAAGACTGGAGAAAAAAAATCACTGGTGTTGATGAATCGGGGCCATGGCCTGTAATTCTTACCTATAAATCAGAAATTTAATGAGAATCAAATCACTAGATAACATAACACTTAAAAAGGACCACGAACAGGGAAAGTACTTGTAGGATGATTTAGTGTACATGCAAAATATCAAAGGTAAAAACCATTCAAGTCCCAAAGTACACCACACTTTGACTTACATTTCACTTGATCATCTCTGTTTAGGGTTTAATTAATCTTACATCACAACTAGCTTATTAGAGAACCTGAAAGAACCACCCTTTATCATCATATAAAAGGAAGTATTTGCAAAAAAAAAATCTTATGAAAATAAGCTCATCTAATCTAAGCAGAGATAAATTAATTTAGAATTTCCTAATATTCATGGATTTCTAATAGTAATGGATTCAGATTCTGGAGAGACCCTAGAACATATTAAGAAATATTTGATTCACATTGAACAAACTTCACCAAATTTGGCCGAACTTTCATATGCAATTTTCTTATCACTATATTCTTACAAAGTCATTAAACTAATGAAATCAATTGTAATAGTAAACAAACAATGTACAATAAAATTTAAAAAGCTGTAATATACCTCAAATGTTAACATAAGTATAGCTGACCATGTTAACCCCAGATTGACCAGATGCCAAATTTTTCAAATCTGACGTGTCACTTTATGTGGCAATGACTCTGGAATTTTTCAACATACATCAGTGATTTTGAGATTGTTTTTTGTGACCCATTATATTTTATGATCGTGGTGAATTTAATTTGATATGTTTTGTGTTTATAGAAATATCAGAAACGGGACATAAATATCTAAAAATTAGCAATTTTCAAAATTTGAATGGTTATTCCTTTAATCTGGATATTCATATTACACAAAATAGTTAACTAACATTTCCCTTATGTCTGCTTTATATCAGCACTATTTGTTCAGTATTTTTTCATTTTTTCAATGAAATGTAAAAATATTATTTTGTAAGGGATCTATTCAGTTTTGAAGTGACTTTTGGGGTTCTATACATTGGAAAATCCCAAAAAGTTATACCATTTTAAAAACACCACCATTTGATATTTTCAAAACTGTTGTCAGTTGTCAGATAGTTTATTACCCCTTAAGGTGCTTTTTATGAATTGATGCAAAGAGATGTGCCAGGAAAGAAAAATGTTATTTTTACCACCTAAATGTTGCTAACTTCTTAACAGGTCAGTATAGCTGGCAGACGAAAGGCCATTATTTCTAACATTATTATTCTGTCACCTTCTGACCATTAGACATCTGGGAATTGGTGCAATATTTATGTCCTCCCCCCTTTTCCTTATTTTTATTGGTATTTTGCTCTGGATGCATCATCAGTATATATTTTTTTGCATTTTTCTGAAACCTTATATCTGCTGTTTGCCTTTATCCTCCCCCTCACTTCTTAGGGCTTACTAGAGCACAATAGGGAGAGTCAACGGTGAGCGGGGGCACCACAGCGCAGATTCTAGGGTGCCAGCCTCTGCGGCAAGGAGGGGATTAACAGTGGTGTATTAGGGTTACTCCACACTTCCACATTTCTTTTTGCTTAACAGCAGATCTTGTTGGCAGAATCTGTTTTTCAGAATTTTCATGTATTGTGCATTGTTTTCCTCTTAAAAATTAATATTAAATGTTAAGTTTTACTTTTAGTTATTTGGTATAGTGCTTTGGTTGGTGATTTAATAGAAAAACAGAACTTAATGTTTGGTACAGAAACCCTTATTTGCAGTTACAGAGGTCAGATGTTTCCTGTAGTTCTTGACCAAGTTTTCACACACTGCAGCAGTCATTTTGGCCCACTCTTCCATACAGATTGTCTCCAGAATTTTCAGGTTTCAGTGCTGCTGTTGGGCAACATTGAGTTTCAGCTACCTCTAAAGATTTTCTATTGGGTTCAGATCTGGAGACTAGCTTGACCACGCCAGGACCTTGAAATGTGTATTACAGAGTCACTCCCTAGTAGTCCTGGCTGTGTGTTTCGTGCCACTGCCATGCTAGAAGACCCAGCCATGACCCGTCTTCAATGCTGTTACTGAAGGAAGGAGGTTATTGGCCAAAATCCTGAGATACAGTACATGACCCCACCCATACTCCCTTCAATACTGTGGAGTAATCCTGCCCCTTTGCAGAAAAGCATCCACCATGTTTCACGGTTGGGACAGTGTTCTTTGGCTTGTACTCATCCTTCTTCTGCCAAACAAACAAGTGGAGCTGATACCAAAAAGTTCTATTTTGGTCTCATCTGAACACATGACCTTCACCTCTAGATCATCCAGATGATCATTGGTGAACTTCAAATGGGCCTGGACATGCTGGCATGAGCAGGGGGACCTTGTGTGCCCTGCAAGATTTTAATCCATGACTTCGTAATGTACTAGTAATGGTAATATTTGAGACTCTGGTCCCAGCTTTCTTCAAGTCATTGACCAGGTCCTCTCATGTAGTTCTGGGCTGATTCCTGACCTTTTGCAGAATGATCCTTACCCCACAAGGCGAGATCTTGCATGGAGTCCCAGACCAAGGAAGATTGACAGTCATCTTGTGTGTCTTCCATTTTCTAATAGTTGTGGCCTTGTAACCAAACTGCTTGTCTACTGTTCTGTAGCACATCCCAGCCTTGTGCAGGTCTACAATTTTGTCCCTGGTGTCCTTAGACAGCTCTTTGGTCTTGGCCAAAAGTAGGAGGGCTTCTTAATTAAAAAGTAACAGGTCAGTGAGAGCCAAAATTCTTTTTGGTTGGTAAGTGATCAAATACTTATTTCATGCAATGAAATGCAATTTAATTATTTAAGAATCATACAATGTGATCTTCTGTTTTTTATTTTTATATTCTGTCTCTCACTGTTGAAGTGTACCTAGGATAATAATTACAGACCTCTTCATTCTTTGTACATGGGAAAACTTTTTGTTTGATGTGTCTCCTATTTATTTGATATATATGCACCACCCCATTGTCTCTTATGTGTTGTATACACAGCAGTCCCAGTTCATCTTATGGGATGTATACAGCAGTTCCAGTGTATTCCATGTGATGTATATGCAATGCCAACCAGGGCTGTGGGGTACTCGGAACCGGGTCAGACAGTTCTTTGGGGAAGTCACGGGGCTGTAACCTGATTCTGTGGCCCTTGGCATGGAATGAAAAATGCAAGGGGAAGGGTTATATGGGATTGATTTGTGACGCCACCTGTGGTGTTCAGAGAGGGATGGCTGTCGCTGCAGTTCAGGTCCACTGGGGCCGGTGGTGTTGAGGCAAAGATGGTACAGCTCCTCACGGGTAGAGCGGAGCCCAAGGGCAGTTAAAGGGTAAATTTGATCATGGTAACTGCTGTAGTACTGGGCAGGTGATACAGTAAATAATTCTGAGGACACAGTAAGGTGCAGTCTTCACACTTTACTCACAGTCTGTCGGTTACAAACATCAGCCGGGTGCTTTGTCCTCCGGGTTGGTGGTCCAGCCAGCTATTGGGTAGTCTGCGGTACACTTTTTTGGGACCCCCTTCTTGTGTACCTTTCTGGGTCGTCTCTCCCTGTGCTGGCTTGCGCTCTCTTGCCCTGCGCCTTACACACAGTGTCCCAAGCCTGCAGCCTCAGGTCCTGTCAGGCGACGACCTCCTGGTTCCCTTGACCCTTTGAGGCTGCTTCTTTAGCGATTGTGTGTAGAATTGGCTGTAGCACATACAGACACCACAGCCTCCCAACAAACAGGCTTTCCATGCATGTGTCGTGACTGACACAGCCACGACACATGCAGCTGCGGCGCCGATCAGCTGATCGGCTGGCACGATCCAGGAAGCCGGGTTTCCTCTGCAGTTTATTGGGCAAGCGCTATAGCTTGCCAAATAAGAGGGAACCCGAGCAAATTTGCTCATCTCTAGCGATGAGTAGACAGCAGTCTCAGCGTATCCTAAGTTATGTTTATACAACAAAGTCTCAGTGTATTCTATGACATATATACTGTATATACACATTAGTCTCACTATATCCTATGCAATGTATATACAGAAATCTCAGTGTATCATTTTTTATGTATGTACACAATACATGCTCATAGCAATGCAGTAATTCTGCTACATAGAGGCAATCTGAGCATCGCATCTATGTAGCAGAGCCGATCAAGTTGTGGCAGCTTCTCTCATTGGAGGCTATTGAAGCATGTCAAAATGTAAAGAAGGATAGTTTTAAAAATATTAAAAAAATTAAAAAAAGTTTAAATCACCCTCCTTTCGCCCCATTCAAAATAAAACCAAAAAAAAATCAAACTTACACATATTTGGTATCGCCACACTCAGATCACCCGATGTATCAATAAAAAAAGAATTAACCTGATTGTCAGAATTACATTTTTTTTGGTTGCCGCGACATTGCATTAAAATGCAATAATGGGCAATCAAAAGAAAGAGTCTGCACAAAAGTGGTATCATTAAAACTGTCAGCTCGGTGTACAAAAAATAAGCCCTCACTTAACCCGAGATCAAGAAAAATGGAGACGCTACGGATATCGGAAAATGGCACAATTTTGTTTTAGCAAATTTTGGAAATTTTTTTCACCACTTAGATTAAAAAGAACCTAGATATGTTTGGTGTCTATGAACTCGTAATGACCTGGATAATCATAATGGCAGGTAAGTTTTAGCATTTAGTGAACCTAGCAAAAAAGCCAAACAAAAACAAGTGTGGGATAGCATGTCATTTTCTTTTATAGAAGCAGTCATGTGACAGTATTTGCATATCATTAAAACATACCATAAAAAGTTCAAAATAGAACTAATCATTAACAAATGACACAACAATTCAAACATATATCTAATTTCGTTGGCTGACTTAGTAATACATATTAGCTACAAGAAAGGACAAAAAGAAAAACATTTTTATTAAAAAAAATAATAATAAATTCCTATAAAAAAAATTTCTTTACAAAAACCCCTTCTACAAAAAGCACGAATAGTCCAGACGTTCATTTAGTCCCAAAGGACCTTGTGTGTTTGTTTTAATTATCCATTTTACCTCATGCTTTAACAGGATTTTATTATGATCACCGCCACAGGGTGGTAAATTAACCTCTTCCAAGCCCGCAAAGCGCAAGCAGCGGGAATTGGAATCATGTACTGTCTGAACGTGCTGTATAAAACGAGGTGAACCTTTGCCAGTGGAGACTGAATGGAAGTGTTCCCGAAGTCTAATATTCATCGATCTTAGGCTACTTTCACACTAGCCTCGTGCACTGCACGTCGCTATGCGTCGTTTTGTTGAAAAAACGCATCCTGCAAAAGTGCTTGCAGGATGCGTTTTTTTCTCCATGGACTTGCATTAGCGACGCAGTGCGATGCATTGACACACGTCACAACTGTCGTGCGACGGTTGCGTCTTGTTGCGTCGGTCTGTCGCCACCAAAAAACGTTGCATGTAACGTTTTTTGGTGCGTCGAGACCGTCTTTTCCAACTGCGCATGCGCGGCCGGAACTCCGCCCCCGCCTCCCCGCACCTCACAATGGGGCAGCGGATGCGTTGAAAAACAGCATCCGCTGCCCCCGTTGTACGGCGCTTTCACTGCTTGCGTCGGTACGTCGCAACGACACAATTCGTCGTGCGTCGTACGACGCTAGTGTGAAAGTAGCCTAATAGTTTTTCCAATGTTAAAGAAAGAGCAGGGACAAAAGATGATGTAAACAACATATTTTGTCTTGCAAGTGATCAAATCCTTTATTTTATGTTGCAAAGGGCCAATCTGCAGGAAATTCCCTGTTAGATGATACTGGCAAAAACTGCAATCCCCACATTTGAAATTTCCTTTTGGGGTATTCAGAGTTAACCAGTAGGGTTGAGCGACTTTCATTTTTTTAAGATCGAGTAGGGTTTTGGGAAACCCGATTTTGTCCAGAGTCGAGTCGAGTGCAGTCGGCCGATTATCGCTAAAAGTCGGGGATCGACCGAAACACGAAACCCAATGCAAGTCAATGGGGAAGCATAGTCGGCAGTGAGTGGAGGCCAGGAAAACACCTACAGTGCCCATTTTAATGCCAAAAACATCCATTCTTGTTTCTGAAGCTTGCCAATCTTAATTAACTGTATAATAATAGTTGGGCATAGGGAATTGGGGGAAAGTTGTGGGGGGAGTAGGGCTGGCTCAAGTTTTTCGTGGGCCCAGGAAATGCGGACTACGTCACGGTGGTGTTGCAGGGAAAGGTAAGTATTTAAACGTTGCAAGTGCTGTGATCCTGAGCAAGCAGGGGGGGGCCCACTCGTTCGCATTGGCACTGGCACAGGGCCCCTCAAAGTACGGCGGTGTGTTTGCATGGCGGGGGCGCCTCCCACCAGCAGCGACACTTTTGCGTACTCTGAGGGGCCCTGTGCCAGTGACGTCGCCAACGAGTATGCCCCCCCACCTGATGAAGGAACCTGCACTTTCATCTGCACCTTCCTCTTTGTCCCTGTGTAAGGTGGTATAACATGCGGGAAGGGGAACCTTACTTTCAGCAGGGTCAGATTCTGGCTGTGTAGAGTACAAGGGGAATGTAGTGGTCTAGGTCAATGTACCAGCAGACTCATTTAGCAGTGGCTGGGCAATGGGCAGGATGAGGAGGAAACAGATATAGGGCCAAAGAATAAAGTAGGCTAAATGCAGTTCAAAATTGGTAACAGGACTAAACAGGCGGCATTGCTTTGTTCAGTGGAGTAGCAAACCCAAGAGCAGCAGACACTGTTTCAAGGGCCTAACCACACTAGTAGGCCAAATGCAGTTTAATATCTGATAGTATAGGGCGAAAGCCAGAATGTGGAAGCTCAGCTTTGTTCAGTTGAGGACAACACCAGGGAGGGGCAGACACCTTTAGTAGGCCGGAAAAGCCTATTGCATTTTTTAAAATGGTAATTTGGAGCAGAAGGTTGAAGCTCAGCTTTATTTAGTTGAGGACAACACCAGGCAGGGGCACACAGACAGACACCTTTAGTAGGCCGGAAAAGCCTATTGCATTTTTTAAAATGGTAATTTGGAGCAGAAGGTTGCAGCTCAGCTTTATTTAGTTGAGGGCAACACCAGGGAGGGGCAGAAGCCGTTAGTAGGCCCTAACCACCATTTTGTTTTTTAAAAACCACTTAATGAGAGCCGGAAGGTTGAAGCTCAGCTTTATTCAGTTGAGGACAACACCAGGCAGGGGCACACAGACAGACACCTTTAGTAGGCCGGAAAAGCCTATTGCATTTTTTAAAATGGTAATTTGGAGCAGAAGGTTGAAGCTCAGCTTTATTTAGTTGAGGACAACACCAGGCAGGGGCAGAAGTCGTTAGTAGGCCCTAACCACCATTTTGTTTTTTAAAAACCACTTAATGAGAGCCGGAAGGTTGAAGCTCAGCTTTATTCAGTTGAGGACAACACCAGGCAGGGGCACACAGACAGACACCTTTAGTAGGCCGGAAAAGCCTATTGCATTTTTTAAAATGGTAATTTGGAGCAGAAGGTTGAAGCTCAGCTTTATTTAGTTGAGGACAACACCAGGCAGGGGCACACAGACAGACACCTTTAGTAGGCCGGAAAAGCCTATTGCATTTTTTAAAATGGTAATTTGGAGCAGAAGGTTGCAGCTCAGCTTTATTTAGTTGAGGGCAACACCAGGGAGGGGCAGAAGCCGTTAGTAGGCCCTAACCACCATTTTGTTTTTTAAAAACCACTTAATGAGAGCCGGAAGGTTGAAGCTCAGCTTTATTCAGTTGAGGACAACACCAGGCAGGGGCACACAGACAGACACCTTTAGTAGGCCGGAAAAGCCTATTGCATTTTTTAAAATGGTAATTTGGAGCAGAAGGTTGAAGCTCAGCTTTATTTAGTTGAGGGCAACACCAGGGAGGGGCAGAAGCCGTTAGTAGGCCCTAACCACCATTTTGTTTTTTAAAAACCACTTAATGAGAGCCGGAAGGTTGAAGCTCAGCTTTATTTAGTTGAGGACAACACCAGGCAGGGGCACACAGACAGACACCTTTAGTAGGCCGGAAAAGCCTATTGCATTTTTTAAAATGGTAATTTGGAGCAGAAGGTTGAAGCTCAGCTTTATTTAGTTGAGGGCAACACCAGGGAGGGGCAGAAGCCGTTAGTAGGCCCTAACCACCATTTTGTTTTTTAAAAACCACTTAATGAGAGCCGGAAGGTTGAAGCTCAGCTTTATTCAGTTGAGGACAACACCAGGCAGGGGCACACAGACAGACACCTTTAGTAGGCCGGAAAAGCCTATTGCATTTTTTAAAATGGTAATTTGGAGCAGAAGGTTGAAGCTCAGCTTTATTTAGTTGAGGGCAACACCAGGGAGGGGCAGAAGCCGTTATTAGGCCCTAACCACCATTTTGTTTTTTAAAAACCACTTAATGAGAGCCGGAAGGTTGAAGCTCAGCTTTATTCAGTTGAGGACAACACCAGGCAGGGGCACACAGACAGACACCTTTAGTAGGCCGGAAAAGCCTATTGCATTTTTTAAAATGGTAATTTGGAGCAGAAGGTTGAAGCTCAGCTTTATTTAGTTGAGGACAACACCAGGGAGGGGCAGAAGCCGTTAGTAGGCCCTAACCACCATTTTGTTTTTTAAAAACCACTTAATGAGAGCCGGAAGGTTGAAGCTCAGCTTTATTCAGTTGAGGACAACACCAGGCAGGGGCACACAGACAGACACCTTTAGTAGGCCGGAAAAGCCTATTGCATTTTTTAAAATGGTAATTTGGAGCAGAAGGTTGAAGCTCAGCTTTATTTAGTTGAGGACAACACCAGGCAGGGGCACACAGACAGACACCTTTAGTAGGCCGGAAAAGCCTATTGCATTTTTTAAAATGGTACTTTGGAGCAGAAGGTTGAAGCTCAGCTTTATTCAGTTGAGGACAACACCAGGCAGGGGCACACAGACAGACACCTTTAGTAGGCCGGAAAAGCCTATTGCATTTTTTAAAATGGTAATTTGGAGCAGAAGGTTGCAGCTCAGCTTTATTTAGTTGAGGGCAACACCAGGGAGGGGCAGAAGCCGTTAGTAGGCCCTAACCACCATTTTGTTTTTTAAAAACCACTTAATGAGAGCCGGAAGGTTGAAGCTCAGCTTTATTCAGTTGAGGACAACACCAGGCAGGGGCACACAGACAGACACCTTTAGTAGGCCGGAAAAGCCTATTGCATTTTTTAAAATGGTAATTTGGAGCAGAAGGTTGAAGCTCAGCTTTATTTAGTTGAGGGCAACACCAGGGAGGGGCAGAAGCCGTTAGTAGGCCCTAACCACCATTTTGTTTTTTAAAAACCACTTAATGAGAGCCGGAAGGTTGAAGCTCAGCTTTATTCAGTTGAGGACAACACCAGGCAGGGGCACACAGACAGACACCTTTAGTAGGCCGGAAAAGCCTATTGCATTTTTTAAAATGGTAATTTGGAGCAGAAGGTTGAAGCTCAGCTTTATTTAGTTGAGGGCAACACCAGGGAGGGGCAGAAGCCGTTAGTAGGCCCTAACCACCATTTTGTTTTTTAAAAACCACTTAATGAGAGCCGGAAGGTTGAAGCTCAGCTTTATTCAGTTGAGGACAACACCAGGCAGGGGCACACAGACAGACACCTTTAGTAGGCCGGAAAAGCCTATTGCATTTTTTAAAATGGTAATTTGGAGCAGAAGGTTGAAGCTCAGCTTTATTTAGTTGAGGACAACACCAGGGAGGGGCAGAAGCCGTTAGTAGGCCCTAACCACCATTTTGTTTTTTAAAAACCACTTAATGAGAGCCGGAAGGTTGAAGCTCAGCTTTATTCAGTTGAGGACAACACCAGGCAGGGGCACACAGACAGACACCTTTAGTAGGCCGGAAAAGCCTATTGCATTTTTTAAAATGGTAATTTGGAGCAGAAGGTTGAAGCTCAGCTTTATTTAGTTGAGGACAACACCAGGCAGGGGCACACAGACAGACACCTTTAGTAGGCCGGAAAAGCCTATTGCATTTTTTAAAATGGTAATTTGGAGCAGAAGGTTGAAGCTCAGCTTTATTTAGTTGAGGGCAACACCAGGGAGGGGCAGAAGCCGTTAGTAGGCCCTAACCACCATTTTGTTTTTTAAAAACCACTTAATGAGAGCCGGAAGGTTGAAGCTCAGCTTTATTCAGTTGAGGACAACACCAGGCAGGGGCACACAGACAGACACCTTTAGTAGGCCGGAAAAGCCTATTGCATTTTTTAAAATGGTAATTTGGAGCAGAAGGTTGAAGCTCAGCTTTATTTAGTTGAGGACAACACCAGGGAGGGGCAGAAGCCGTTAGTAGGCCCTAACCACCATTTTGTTTTTTAAAAACCACTTAATGAGAGCCGGAAGGTTGAAGCTCAGCTTTATTCAGTTGAGGACAACACCAGGCAGGGGCACACAGACAGACACCTTTAGTAGGCCGGAAAAGCCTATTGCATTTTTTAAAATGGTAATTTGGAGCAGAAGGTTGAAGCTCAGCTTTATTTAGTTGAGGACAACACCAGGCAGGGGCACACAGACAGACACCTTTAGTAGGCCGGAAAAGCCTATTGCATTTTTTAAAATGGTACTTTGGAGCAGAAGGTTGAAGCTCAGCTTTATTCAGTTGAGGACAACACCAGGCAGGGGCACACAGACAGACACCTTTAGTAGGCCGGAAAAGCCTATTGCATTTTTTAAAATGGTAATTTGGAGCAGAAGGTTGCAGCTCAGCTTTATTTAGTTGAGGGCAACACCAGGGAGGGGCAGAAGCCGTTAGTAGGCCCTAACCACCATTTTGTTTTTTAAAAACCACTTAATGAGAGCCGGAAGGTTGAAGCTCAGCTTTATTCAGTTGAGGACAACACCAGGCAGGGGCACACAGACAGACACCTTTAGTAGGCCGGAAAAGCCTATTGCATTTTTTAAAATGGTAATTTGGAGCAGAAGGTTGAAGCTCAGCTTTATTTAGTTGAGGGCAACACCAGGCAGGGGCACACAGACAGACACCTTTAGTAGGCCGGAAAAGCCTATTGCATTTTTTAAAATGGTAATTTGGAGCAGAAGGTTGAAGCTCAGCTTTATTTAGTTGAGGACAACACCAGGCAGGGGCACACAGACAGACACCTTTAGTAGACCGGAAAAGCCTATTGCATTTTTTAAAATGGTAATTTGGAGCAGAATGTTGAAGCTCAGCTTTATTTAGTTGAGGACAACACCAGGCAGGGGCACACAGACAGACACCTTTAGTAGGCCGGAAAAGCCTATTGCATTTTTTAAAATGGTAATTTGGAGCAGAAGGTTGAAGCTCAGCTTTATTTAGTTGAGGGCAACACCAGGGAGGGGCAGAAGCCGTTAGTAGGCCCTAACCAAAGTTGAAGGCCAAATGCAGTTTAATTTCTGATACTATAGGCCGAAAGCCAAAAGGTGGAAGCTCCGATTTAGACAGTGGAGGACAATTTGAATTAGGGACTGCAGACAGACTTAGTAGGCTGTCCCCTGTGGACCATGCATCCAACACATTAACCCATTGCGCCGTAATGGACACGTAATCTTCCGTGGCCATGCCTACAGGTCCATGCGTCTGTTGTCAGGTGCACCTTTGTACTCACAGATTGCCAGAGTGCATGGACAATGCGGTCTTCTACATGCTGGTGGAGGGTTGGGATGGCTTTTCTCGCAAAAGAAGTGTCGACTGGTTAGCTTGTAGCGTGGTACAGCGTAGTCCATCATGGCCTTATTAATAGTAAATAAAATATATAACTAGGCTCTATGAACTTTTAAATAGGTTCCAGGGGTACACGGGCAGCATTGGTGTGGTCAGTGGAGGAGTATTGCAAGTAGGGGCTGCAGACAGGCTATCAAAGGCCTAAAATACCAAACAGTAGGCACTCATGGCAGTTTTACATCGGTTACATGGATACACAGGCAGGCACTCCAGGCAGCATTGTGGTCAGTGGAGGAGTATTGCAAGTAGGGGCCGCAGACAGGCTATCAAAGGCCTAAAATAACAAACAGTAGGCAGTCATGGCAGTTTTACATCGGTTACATGGATACACAGGCAGGCACTCCAGGCAGCATTGTGGTCAGTGGAGGAGTATTGCAAGTAGGGGCCGCAGACAGGCTATCAAAGGCCTAAAATAACAAACAGTAGGCAGTCATGGCAGTTTTACATCGGTTACATGGATACACAGGCAGGCAATCCAGGCAGCATTGTGGTCAGTGGAGGAGTATTGCAAGTAGGGGCCGCAGACAGGCTATCAAAGGCCTAAAATAACAAACAGTAGGCAGTCATGGCAGTTTTACATCGGTTACATGGATACACAGGCAGGCACTCCAGGCAGCATTGTGGTCAGTGGAGGAGTATTGCAAGTAGGGGCCGCAGACAGGCTATCAAAGGCCTAAAATAACAAACAGTAGGCAGTCATGGCAGTTTTACATCGGTTACATGGATACACAGGCAGGCACTCCAGGCAGCATTGTGGTCAGTGGAGGAGTATTGCAAGTTGGGGCCGCAGACAGGCTATCAAAGGCCTAAAATAACAAACAATAGGCTCATTGCAGTTTTACAGCGGTTACATGGATAGACGGGCAGGCAGCTTGGTGGTGAGTGGAGGAGTATTTAAAGTAGGGACCGCAGACAGGCTTCAAAGGCCTAACATAAGAAAATGGGCTGGCTGTAGGCACTTTATAATTGGTTCCAGGGGTACATGGGCAGCAGTGGTCTGGTCAGTGGAGGACTAGTGGAAGGAGGGACCGCAGACAGGCTTCAAAGGCCTAACATAAAAAAATGGGCTGGCTGTAGGCACTTTATAATTGGTTCCAGGGGTACACGGGCAGCAGTGGTCTGGCCAGTGGAGGACTAGTGGAAGGAGGGACCGCAGACAGGCTTCAAAGGCCTAACATAAAAAAATGGGCTGGCTGTAGGCACTTTATAATTGGTTCCAGGGGTACACGGGCAGCAGTGGTCTGGTCAGTGGAGGACTAGTGGAAGGAGGGACCGCAGACAGGCTTCAAAGGCCTAACATAAAAAAATGGGCTGGCTGTAGGCACTTTATAATTGGTTCCAGGGGTACACGGGCAGCAGTGGTCTGGTCAGTGGAGGACTAGTGGAAGGAGGGACCGCAGACAGGCTTCAAAGGCCTAAAATAACAAACAATAGGCTCATGGCAGTTTTACAGCGGTTACATGGATACACGGGCAGCTTGGTGGTGAGTGGAGGAGTAGTGCAAGGAGTGTCTGTCCCAGTACTCCCAAAATATAAATAGATGTTAATGTCTCGCAAAACAACCAAAACAAAAAAAAAGGTGGCATACTTAGGTACAGGGGTGGGCTCATCTGCTGAGTTTCTGACATAGTAATTTGGCAGTAACTATTTAATGGTGCCAATATAGGACACAGACACAGACTACTTTAAGTTGCATCATAGATGTCTACAAATTTGTATTGTCAGTGCCAGACATTGAATGATGTCAGCGAATAGACTAAAGATTGGTGGAGCTGTGCGACATAATTTTGCATGTGGTAGAGCACATTTTGAGCTGGGGTAGGGGGGAACTCTCTAGAGGCCGGCGGGACCGCCCCAGGGCCCCTCATGTTACAACGGTGTGTCTGACGTTGGGTGCGCACCACCACCGCCAGAGACACTACATTGTACTATGAGGGACCCAGTAGCAATGCCGTCAACCAAAAGCGAGCACACCCACCTCTTCAGACAAACAGCAGTCTCACGGGTGCTTGCGCCAAGTCGCGATACCACGGCCCCGTGTGGGGAGTTTGGCCATTTAGGGAGGTGTAAACATGTCGTATGCTGTACAATCAGCTGCAGCAAATTACACATTAGAAAAGTAATTCACAGACAAGAGCCTTTCATAGGAAAGCTAGGTGTCGGCCGGGCAAGGTGGGGCAAAAGATTTCGAAATCCAGTTGTGGTTCATTTTAATGAATGTTAGATCGTCAACATTTTGGGTAGCCAGACGAGTCCTTTTTTCGGTTAATATTGAACCTGCAGCACTGAATACTCTTTCTGATAGGACACTTGCTGCCGGGCAAGCAAGCTCCTGCAATGCATATTCTGCCAATTCTGGCCAGGTGTCTAATTTGGAGGCCCAGTAATCAAATGGGAATGACGGTTGAGGGAGA
This sequence comes from Ranitomeya variabilis, assembly GCF_051348905.1. NCBI lineage: Eukaryota > Metazoa > Chordata > Amphibia > Anura > Dendrobatidae > Ranitomeya > Ranitomeya variabilis. The sequence goes on along the minus strand of NC_135234.1, from coordinate 484,684,295 downwards.
ACATCGATAAGGGATGAAAAATAGTTAGTAACCATACTGGACAAATGTTGTCTCCTGTCACTTTCAATTGATGCAGCAGTACCTGTCCTGTCTGCGGTCATAGCAAAATCACTCCACAACCTGGTCAGAAAACCCCTCTGTCCAACGCCACTTCTGATGTGTGCACCCCTAACACTCCTAGTCTGCTGCCCCCTGGAGCTCGTGTGAGAACGATCACGTGCGCTGTGTGCTGGGAATGCCTGAAGCAAACGGTCAACAAGAGTTGATTGTTTGGTTGCTAATATTAGTTCCAAGTTCTCATGTGGCATAATATTTTGCAATTTGCCTTTATAGCGTGGATCAAGGAGGCAGGCCAACCAGTAATCGTCATCGTTCATCATTTTCGTAATGCGTGTGTCCCTTTTTAGGATACGTAAGGCATAATCCGCCATGTGGGCCAAAGTTCCAGTTGTCAAATCTCCGGTTGTGATTGGTTGAGGGGCAGTTGCAGGCAAATCTACGTCACTTGTGTCCCTCAAAAAACCAGAACCCGGCCGTGACACGCAACCAATTTCCTGTGCCCCCGGGAAAGGTTCGGCATTAAAAATATACTCATCCCCATCATCCTCCTCGTCCTCCACCTCCTCTTCGCCCGCTACCTCGTCCTGTACACTGCCCTGACCAGACAATGGCTGACTGTCATCAAGGCTTTCCTCTTCCTCTGGTGCAGACGCCTGATCCTTTATGTGCGTCAAACTTTGCATCAGCAGACGCATTAGGGGGATGCTCATGCTTATTACGGCGTTGTCTGCACTAACCAGCCATGTGCATTCCTCAAAACACTGAAGGACTTGACACATGTCTTGTATCTTAGACCACTGCACACCTGACAACTCCATGTCTGCCATCCTACTGCCTGCCCGTGTATCCTCCCACAAATAAATAACAGCACGCCTCTGTTCGCACAGTCTCTGAAGCATGTGCAGTGTTGAGTTCCACCTTGTTGCAACGTCTATGATTAGGCGATGCTGGGGAAGGTTCAAAGACCGCTGATAGGTCTGCATACGGCTGGCATGTACAGGCGAACGTCGGATATGTGAGCAAAGTGCACGCACTTTGAGGAGCAGGTCGGAGAACCCAGGATAAGTTTTCAATAAGCACTGCACCACCAGGTTTAAGGTGTGAGCCAGGCAAGGAATGTGTTTCAGTTGGGAAAGGGAGATGGCAGCCATGAAATTCCTTCCGTTATCACTCACTACCTTGCCTGCCTCAAGATCTACTGTGCCCAGCCACGACTGCGTTTCTTGTTGCAAGAACTCGGACAGAACTTCCGCGGTGTGTCTGTTGTCGCCCAAGCACTTCATAGCCAATACAGCCTGCTGACGCTTGGCAGTAGCTGGCCCATAATGGGACAACTGGTGTGCAACAGTGTCATCTGCCGATGGAGTGGTTGGCAGACTGCGTTCTGTGGAAGAGCTGTAGCTTCTGCAGGAGGACGAGGAGGAGGAGGAGGAGGGGGTGCGAACGCCTACAGCCAACTGTTTCCTAGACCGTGGGCTAGGCACAACTGTCCCTAAATTGATGTCGCCTGTGGACCCTGCATCCACCACATTCACCCAGTGTGCCGTGATGGACACATAACGTCCCTGGCCATGCCTACTGGTCCATGCATCTGTAGTCAGGTGCACCTTTGTACTCACAGATTGCCTGAGTGCATGGACGATGCGCTGTTTAACATGCTGGTGCAGGGCTGGGATGGCTTTTCTGGAAAAAAAGTGTCGACTGGGTAGCTCGTATCGTGGTTCAGCGTACTCCATCAGGGCTTTGAAAGCTTCGCTTTCAACTAACCGGTAGGGCATCATCTCTAACGAGATTAGTCTAGCTATGTGGGCGTTAAAACCCTGTGTACGCGGATGCGAGGATAAGTACTTCCTTTTTCTAACCAGAGTCTCATGTAGGGTGAGCTGGACTGGAGAGCTGGAGATCGTGGAACTTTCGGGTGTGCCGGTGTACATGGCAGACTGAGAGACGGTTGGAGACGGTATTGTTTCCGCCGGTGCCCTAGATGCAATATTTCCTCCTACAAAACTGGTGGTTCCCTGACCCTGACTGCTTTTGGCTGGCAAAGAAACCTGCACAGATACTGCCGGTGGTGCAGAAAATGGTGGCCTTACAGTGACGGAAGGGATGTTGCGTTGCTGACTAGCTTCATTGGCCGAGGGTGCTACAACCTTGAGGGACGTTTGGTAGTTAGTCCAGGCTTGAAAATGCATGGTGGTTAAGTGTCTACTGTCTATGCATGCAACTAGTATTTAGACTTTTCAGATTCTGACCTCTGCTTAAGCTAGTTGAACATTTTTGACAGATGACTTTGCGCTGATCAGTTGGATGTTGTTTAAAAAAATGCCAGACTGCACTCTTCCTAGACTCGGATCCCTTTTCAGGGATTGCAGACTGAGCTTTAACCGGATGGCAACGCTGTGCTCCAACAGGTTTTGGCTTTGACACGCGTTTTGGGCCAGATACGGGCCCGGCAGATGGAACCTGTTGCGATGTTGATGCCTGCTGCGGTCCCTCCTCCACCTCCGCTTCTGAACTACTGCCGCCTGCACCCTGTTCCCCCAATGGCTGCCAATCGGGGTCAATAACTGGGTCATCTATTACCTCCTCTTCGAGCTCGTGTGCAACTTCGTCTGTGTCACTGTGTCGGTCGGTGGTATAGCGTTCGTGGCGGGGCAACATAGTCTCATCAGGGTCTGATTGTGGATCTGTACCCTGAGAGGGCAATGTGGTGGTCTGAGTCAAAGGAGCAGCATAGTACTCTGGCTGTGGCTGTGCATCAGTGCACTCCATGTCAGAATATACTTGTAATGGGCATGGCCTGTTAAATGTTTCACTTTCTAAGCCAGGGACGGTATGTGTAAAGAGCTCCATGGAGTGACCCGTTGTGTCGCCTGCTGCATCCTTCTCTCTTGTTGTAGTTTTTGCTGAGGAGGACAAGGAAGCGACTTGTCCCTGACCGTGAACATCCACAAGCGACGCGCTGCTTTTACATTTACCAGTTTCGGAAGAGGAGGCAAAAGAGCTAGAGGCTGAGTCTGCAATGTAAGCCAAAACTTGCTGTTGCTGCTCCGCCTTTAAAAGCGGTTTTCCTACTCCCAGAAAAGAGAGCGTTCGAGGCCTTGTGTAGCCTGACGACGAAACTGGCTCCACAGCTCCAGACTTAGGTGGAATATTTTTATCCCCACGACCACCTGATGCTCCACTACCACTACCATCATTACCAGCTGACAATGAACGCCCACGACGACCTCTTGCACCAGACTTCCTCATTGTTTTAAAATCTTAACCAAAGTAACTTTATTTGTTGCTGTCAAACAACTTACACGGTGAGCTATAACTTCAGTATGATTTCAATATCCCTTAACAGGTTGGTGAGACCACAAGGAAAATCAGGCACAATGTTACACACTCTGTTTTCTGTGGCACAAAATCACAGAGATGACACACACGCAGGACTGTCACTCAAGCACTAATGTCAATATTAATCTCCCACCTAATTTATTTATTTTTTTTCTCAGGGAGACTTTAGAAACCAAATAATATTAAAAAAAAAAAGAAAAAAAAGGCTTTCTATGGCCCACTGAATGAGAGAGAGAGGTGGCACACCCAGGAGTCAAGACTGGCACACAAGCTGAAAGGGCAATATTACTCTCCCACTGTTTTTTTATGTATTTTTTGTTTTTTAAGGGAGACTTTAGAAACCCAATAATATTTTAAAAAAAAAATAAATAGGCTTTCTATGGCCCACTGAATGAGAGGGAGAGAGGTGGCACACCCAGGAGTCAAGACTGGCACACAAGCTGAAAGGGCAATATTACTCTCCCACTGTTTTTTTATGTATTTTTTGTTTTTTAAGGGAGACTTTAGAAACCCAATAATATTTAAAAAAATAAATAAATAGGCTTTCTATGGCCCACTGAATGAGAGGGAGAGAGGTGGCACACCCAGGAGTCAAGACTGGCACACAAGCTGAAAGGGCAATATTACTCTCCCACTGTTTTTTTATGTTTTTTTTTTTTTCAGGGAGACTTTAGAAACCAAATAATATTAAAAAAACAAAAAAAAAAAATAGCCTTTCTATGGCCCACTGAATGAGAGAGAGAGGTGGCACACCCAGGAGTCAAGACTGGCACACAAGCTGAAAGGGCAATATTACTCTCCCACTGTTTTTTTATGTTTTTTTTTTTTTTTTCAGGGAGACTTTAGAAACCAAATAATATTAAAAAAACCAAAAAAAAAAATAGCCTTTCTATGGCCCACTGAATGAGAGAGAGAGGTGGCACACCCAGGAGTCAAGACTGGCACACAAGCTGAAAGGGCAATATTACTCTCCCACTGTTTTTTTATGTATTTTTTGTTTTTTAAGGGAGACTTTAGAAACCCAATAATATTTAAAAAAAAAAAAAAAAAAAAAGGCTTTCTATGGCCCACTGAATTAGAGAGAGAGGTGGCACACCCAGGAGTCAAGACTGGCACACAAGCTGAAAGGGCAATATTACTCTCCCACTATTTTTTTATGTATTTTTTGTTTTTTAAGGGAGACTTTAGAAACCCAATAATATTTAAAAAAATAAATAAATAGGCTTTCTATGGCCCACTGAATGAGAGGGAGAGAGGTGGCACACCCAGGAGTCAAGACTGGCACACAAGCTGAAAGGGCAATATTACTCTCCCACTGTTTTTTTATGTATTTTTTGTTTTTTAAGGGAGACTTTAGAAACCCAATAATACTTAAAAAAAATAAATAAAAAAAGGCTTTCTATGGCCCACTGAATGAGAGGGAGAGAGGTGGCACACCCAGGAGTCAAGACTGGCACACAAGCTGAAAGGGCAATATTACTCTCCCACTGTTTTTTTATTTATTTTTTGTTTTTTAAGGGAGACTTTAGAAACCCAATAATATTTAAAAAAATAATAAAAAAAAGGCTTTCTATGGCCCACTGAATGAGAGGGAGAGAGGTGGCACACCCAGGAGTCAAGACTGGCGCACAAGCTGAAAGGGCAATATTACTCTCCCACTGTTTTTTTATGTATTTTTTTTTTTTCAGGGAGACTTTAGAAACCAAATAATAAGAAAAAAAATAAATAAATAAATAGGCTTTCTATAGCCCACTGAATGAGAGATAGCACACACAGCAGTGGCACACAAGCCCTGACTGAGGCCAATATTTTTCTCCCACTGATTGATGTAGTGTTTTTGTGTTGAGGTAGATTTTAGAACACAAATCAAGGAAAAAAAAAAAATGCTTTCTATGGCCCACTGAATGAGAGAGAGGTGGCACACCCAGGAGTCAAGACTGGCACACAAGCTGAAAGGGCAATATTACTCTCCCACTGTTTTTTTATGTATTTTTTGTTTTTTAAGGGAGACTTTAGAAACCCAATAATATTTTAAAAAAAAAATAAATAGGCTTTCTATGGCCCACTGAATGAGAGGGAGAGAGGTGGCACACCCAGGAGTCAAGACTGGCACACAAGCTGAAAGGGCAATATTACTCTCCCACTGTTTTTTTATGTTTTTTTTTTTTTTTTCAGGGAGACTTTAGAAACCAAATAATATTAAAAAAACCAAAAAAAAAAATAGCCTTTCTATGGCCCACTGAATGAGAGAGAGAGGTGGCACACCCAGGAGTCAAGACTGGCACACAAGCTGAAAGGGCAATATTACTCTCCCACTGTTTTTTTATGTTTTGTTTTTTTTCCAGGGAGACTTTAGAAACCAAATAATATTAAAAAAACCAAAAAAAAAAATAGCCTTTCTATGGCCCACTGAATGAGAGAGAGAGGTGGCACACCCAGGAGTCAAGACTGGCACACAAGCTGAAAGGGCAATATTACTCTCCCACTGTTTTTTTATGTATTTTTTGTTTTTTAAGGGAGACTTTAGAAACCCAATAATATTTAAAAAAAAAAAAAAAAAGGCTTTCTATGGCCCACTGAATGAGAGAGAGAGGTGGCACACCCAGGAGTCAAGACTGGCACACAAGCTGAAAGGGCAATATTACTCTCCCACTGTTTTTTTATGTATTTTTTGTTTTTTAAGGGAGACTTTAGAAACCCAATAATATTTTTTAAAAAAAATAAATAGGCTTTCTATGGCCCACTGAATGAGAGGGAGAGAGGTGGCACACCCAGGAGTCAAGACTGGCACACAAGCTGAAAGGGCAATATTACTCTCCCACTGTTTTTTTATGTATTTTTTGTTTTTTAAGGGAGACTTTAGAAACCCAATAATATTTAAAAAAAAAAATAAATAGGCTTTCTATGGCCCACTGAATGAGAGGGAGAGAGGTGGCACACCCAGGAGTCAAGACTGGCACACAAGCTGAAAGGGCAATATTACTCTCCCACTGTTTTTTTATGTTTTTTTTTTTTTTTTCAGGGAGACTTTAGAAACCAAATAATATTAAAAAAACCAAAAAAAAAAATAGCCTTTCTATGGCCCACTGAATGAGAGAGAGAGGTGGCACACCCAGGAGTCAAGACTGGCACACAAGCTGAAAGGGCAATATTACTCTCCCACTGTTTTTTTATGTTTTTTTTTTTTTTTTCAGGGAGACTTTAGAAACCAAATAATATTAAAAAAATAAAAAAAATAAATAGGCTTGCTATAGCCCACTGAATGAGAGATAGCACACACAGCAGTGACACACAAGCCCTGACTGAGGCCAATATTTTTCTCCCACTGATTGATGTAGTGTTTTTGTGTTGAGGTAGAATTTAGAACACAAATCACGGAAAAAATAAATAGGCTTTCTATGGCCCACTCAGTGAGAGATGGCACACACAGGGATGGCACTGTAGCAGAAATGCCAATCTTAATCTCCCACAAAAAAAACAAAAAAAAAACAGGGACTGTCCTACAATTACTATCTCCCTGCAGTAATCTAAGCCAGGTATGGCAGGCAGCAATAGGAGTGGACTGATGCACAAATTAAATAAAAAGTGTGGACAAACAAAAAAGATAGCTGTGCAGAAAGGAAGGAACAAGAGGATATGTGCTTTGAAAAAAGCAGTTGGTTTGCACAGTGGCGTACACACAGCAATACAGCTATCACGGAGCCTTCTAGGGCAGCCCAATGAGCTACAGCGCTGAGGGGAAAAAAAAAAAAAAATAGCTTCCACAGTCCCTGCACACCGAAGGTGGTGTTGGACAGTGCAAATCGCTGCAGCACAAGTGGGTTGGTGGTTAGTGGACCCTGCCTAACGCTCTCCCTGCTTCTGACGAAGCGGCAGCAACCTGTCCCTAAGCTCAGATCAGCAGCAGTAAGATGGCGGTCGGCGGGAACGCCCCTTTATAGCCCCTGTGACGCCGCAGACAGCAAGCCAATCACTGCAATGCCCTTCTCTAAGATGGTGGGGACCAGGATCTATGTCATCACACTGCCCACACTCTGCGTTCACCTTCATTGGCTGAGAAATGGCGCTTTTCGCGTCATTGAAACGCGACTTTGGCGCGAAAGTCGCGTACCGCATGGCCGACAAGCACAGGGGTCGGATCGGGTTTCATGAGACGCCGACTTAGCCAAAAGTCGGCGACTTTTGAAAATGATCGACCCGTTTCGCTCAACCCTATTAACCAGTTATCATTTGATTGAGAAATACAATTTTTTACTAAGAGATCTGTTAAATTGTGTGTTCTTTTGTAAGCAAAACGGGGAGTTATTTTACCGCATGTATTTAGAGCATTGTCTGATGCTAAAACGTGCCAATTCTTACGAATTGACGCATGTATAGCTTTATCCAAAGGCGTATGTTGAAAGCAAAAATTAAAAAACTTTTTTTGCTCAGGTGTAGCCATCTGAGGTAAAGAGGTGCGCGGTTTTCTTTTCAAGAGTTCAACTTGCGTTTTATTTTGAACCCGCTGTTCAGATTAATTTAACAATGATAAGGGATAACCTCTATCAACAAAACGCTTTTTTAATGCATCCAGCTGCTGCTGAAAACAAGTGTCATCGTTATTAATTTTTCTTAGACGAAGCATTTGGCTATAAGGCAGGATTTTCTTAGTAAAATAAGGATGAGCTGAATCAAAATGCAGCAGCGAATTAGAAGATATCTGGACCCATGGAAGCGTGGTTAACGTGAAACGGCCATTGTCCTTTTTACTTGCACTGTCCCTGCCCTGTTTACCTTGTCCATGAATTTATATTGGAAATAAAGGACTAAGGTTTCTTCGTCACAAAACGGAAGTATTGCTGCTTTCCTCTTGGTTTGGATTTATCTACGTTTCTTCAAGCACCCTCCACCAAGTGACTGTACGCCCATAATGTGCCAATGATTCAGAGTATATCCCTCTCTACCAGTAAGTAACTCATTACATTTATCTCAGTGCCATTCATTTGTTCTTCTATTTGAAAAACAAGTGTGGGATCGCACTTTTTTTTTTAAATTTCACAGCACTTGGAATTTTTTTCCCGTTTTTGAGTACACGACATGCTAAAACCAATGATGTCTTTCAAAAGTACAACTCATCCCACAAAAAATAAGCCCTCACATGGCCATATTGATGGAAAAATAAAAAAGTTATGGCTCTGGAAAAAGAAGGGGAGCGAAAAACGAAAAAGCAAAACCAAAAAAAGCTCTGGGGGTGAAGGGGTTACATTTTCCACTCTTTGATTCATTGCAGCCATTTGGTAAATTCAAAAAAGTTCATTTTTTTCTCATTAATGTACATTATGCACCCCGTCTTGACTGAAAAAACAGAAATGTAGTAATTTTTGCAAATGTATTAAAAAAGAAAAACTGAAATATCACTTGGTCAAAAGTATTCAGACTCTTTGCTCAGTATTAAGTAGAAGCACCCTTTTGAGCTAGTACAGCCAGGAGTCTTCATGGGAAAGAAACCACCGGAGACTAGATGGAGGTGGACATGACTTGGGGATGGGTGGACCGAGAACTCCTGCAGCTTTTGTTTGTATTGCGGTGTAGATTTTAAACAAGAGTGTTGTTGCTTTAAGAGGAAGTTTAGATGTTTGTGCCTGGTGTATTACTGTGAGGAGGGTGGGGCTTATATAGGGGAGACAACTCTGGCTCTCCCTCTCTCTCTCACAGGATGGACAGGAGGAAACATTACCCGCCCTCCCGCCCTGTTTATAATCTTTGTCCTTAAACTTTTTAATTATTGCTTGTATAATGATAAATGTTTTATTGTATTTTTGAATTTGTCATTGTATATCTTGTACCATGTTCAATTGTATATTGGCTATAAAGAGTTATTATTTGTGGTAACCTTCTAAGCCCAAGGGAAGGGCAATCCTTCAGCCATGGTTCCCTGGAGGTTTCCTCCACAGGGGGTTTTTCCTCTCCTGAGCGCTGTAGGATGACTCTTTGTGAGTCGGGGGTTTGCCAAGTTTAGTCCCATTAATGCTTTTGCAGGGACTTCTAGTTTTTAAGTTTACAAAAATGATTTAATTATTTATAAAAAAAAAAAAAAAAAAGGTGTCAAATGAGACTTGGAATATTTAACCCGTCACAGCTTTGTGGTTTAGGAGTCAGGTGGAAGTTGCAGACAAGTTAAGGTGGACTCATTTTAACTAATAGAGGATGTAAAACCTCATGGTGGTGAGCAGGCTCGGCTTTGGTGGCCAGCCTCAAGGACGTTGTAATGGTAACATCAATCAGGGGCGGGCACAGTGGTTAAGCACAGGAGTGAGGATAATAGGGTCATTGGTGCCCTGAAAGTTTACTGGCTCTGCTTGAATGGCAAGCCAGTGCGTGCCGCCCCTTTATGGCTGTCTGTCCTGGTGCTGTATGTCAGACAGATGGGGATATCGCAGTACTTGTGAATCCCAATGTACTAGCACTCCACCTGACTCCTACTGTGATTATTTAATCCTGTGATTTGAATAAAAGCTGTGGCCATTTTGACAACCAAAATAATGTGTTTTGTGTATTTATTTTAGTACCTAGGTTTACAGTAGTTATGGTGGTTTTAAGAAGGAGTGGGGTCCATCCCATATCCAAAAGTCATGATGCAACTAGTTTTTCACATCTGGATTTGGGGATCCTCTGACATTCTTCCTTGCAGATCCTCTACAGTTCCGTCAGGTTGGATGGTGAACGTTGGTGGATAGCCAGTTTCAGGTCTCTCCAGAGATGCTCAATTGGGTTTAGGTCAGGGCTCTGGCTGGGCCAGTCAACAATGGTCACAGAGTCATTCTGAAGCCACTCCTTTGTTATTTTAGCTGTGTGCTTAAGGTCATTGTCTTGTTGGAAGGTGAACCTTTGGCCAAGTCTGAGGTCCAGAGCACTCCGGAAGAGGTTTTCATCCAGGATATCCCTGTACTTGGCTGCGTGCATGTTTCCTTTAATGACAACCAGTCGTCCTGTCTCTGCAGCCGAACAACCACATAGCGTGATGCTGCCACCACCATGTTTCACTGTTGGGATTGTATTGGGCAGGAGATAAGCAGTGCCTTGTTTTCTCCACACATACCACTTAGAATTATCACCAAAAATCTTAGTCTCATCAGACCAGAGATTCTTATTTCTCATAGTATATAGTATAGTATATATACTAGATTCCTTGATAGGGCGTTGATCCAGGGAACTAGTCTGATTGCCATATTTGGAGTCAGGAAGGAATTTTTTTCCCCAAAGTGGAGCTTACTATTTGCCACATGGTTTTTTTTTGCCTTCCTCTGGATCAATATGTTAGGGCATGTTAGGTTAGGCTATGGGTTGAACTAGATGGACTTAAACTGTTCCTTCAACCTTAATAACTATGTTACTATGTTACTGTAGTCTGAGAGTCCTTCATGTGTTTTTTAGCAAACTCTATGTGGGCTTTCATATGTCTTGCAGTGAGGAGAGGCTCCTGTCGGGCCACCCTGCCATAAAAGCCCAACTGGTGGAGGGCTGCATTGATAGCTGACCTTGTGGAACTTTTTCCAATCTCCTTACTGCATCTCTTGAACTCAGCCACAGTGATCTTGGGGTTCTTCTTTACCTCTCTCACCAAGGCTCTTCTCCCACGATTGCTCAGTTTGGCTAAATAGCCAGGTCTAGGTAGACTCTTGGTGATCCCAAACTTCTTCCATTTAAGGATTATGGAGGCCACTGTGCTCTTAGGAACTTTGAGTACTGCAGAAATTGTGTTGTAACCTTGGCCAGATCTGTGCTTTGCCACAACTCTGTCTCTGAGCTCCTTGGCCAGTTCCTTTGACCTCATGATTCTCATTTGGTCTGACATGCACTGTGAGCTGTGAGGTCTTATATAGACAGGTGTGTGCCTTTACAAATCAAGTCCTATCAGTTTAATTAAACACAGCTGGACTCCAATGAAGGAGTAGAACCATCTAAAGGAGGATCACAAGGAAATGGACAGCATGTGACTTAACTATGAGTGTCTGAGCAAAGGGTCTGAATACTTATGACCAAGTGATATTTCAGTTTTTCTTTTTTACTAAATTTGCAAAAAAATTTAAATTTCTGTTTTTTTCAGTCAAGATGGGGTGCAGAGTGTACATTAATGTGAAAAAAATGAACTTTTTCAAATTTACCAAATGGCTGTAATGAAACAAAGACTGAAAAATTTAAAGGGGTCTGAACACTTTCCATACCCACTGTATTTTCTCCATACACCTGAAGAAGGCTGCAAACAGCCAAAACGCATTGTGTATATAGTTTTTTTCAGTTTGAATAAAAACATTTGTTACCTACAAGCAACCTGAAATTTCTGCACCTTGATTTCTCTCAGTGGCAAAGACAGTGCCATTCACTGGCCCTCCTGTCAGGCAATAAAGATAGTATGAGATACTTTATCAAATGCTTTGCTGAAATCAAGAAATACTGTTCCTACTGCATTTCCCTAATCTATCCAGTCAGTGATTCCATCATTGAAGGAAATTAGATTAGTTTGGCATGACTTGCTTGCTACATGATGTATACAGCAGAGTCTCATGGTATCCTATATGGTGTATACAGTAGTCTCAGTGCATCGTATGTGATGTCCAGTGTAAGAAACCCTGCTGGCATCACTGCATGGCCTCCCATCCCCCAACTGCATCACACTCAAACTCACTTACTTCTCTGGGCCTTGTTGTGACTTCTCTCTGCTGCCAGCTCCTTGCTGTGTGCCTCATGTCTGCTGTTTGCTCTGTGCATGCTCTGTCTGTGTGCATAGGGGGTGGCGCCAGCAAGTCCTGTGTCTTATTGAGTCTGTGTGCACCTTGCTAAGGTGTCCCCGGCCAATTGCCATGAGGCTTCCTGTATTTAAGACTTCCCCACCCATTGGTGGGGGCCTGTGCAACTTACTCCCTCAGTCAGTTCTTAGCTGCTGAGGTGATGTAGCGCCCCCACTGCCGCAGGGCCGAGGGGTACCCGGTACCGGGCCTCTGAGTCTCTGCTCTGGGGTTGTCACAGTGGCTAGGCCCCGGTCCAAGACCCTGCCGAGGGGCGCACAGTGAATGATAGAAGTGGATGGTGGTAGTGGTGCGGTGTAGTGCCGGTCGCAGTAAATAACAAGGACACCAGGTTGCAGTCTCTTTACCTCTTTACTGAAGATCTCTGGGTCCTCAGTCCGGAATACGGTTCACCAGGCTGCGCAAGTCCGGCCGGTCCAATGGCACCTCCAGAGTTCCCTTTGCAGGTGGAAATCTGTGCCTTTCTGCTAGCGCTATGTGTTGTGGTCCTCCCCTGCTGTGCTTACGGGATAGTACCCCACAACTGTTGTGTCTGTTTCTGATGTTCCCTCACAACTCGTTCGGATGATGTTCTTCTCCTGCATCCCTCCCTGATGTTCTGGTTAGAACGGCACCCGTATGACGAGTAGGCTCGGAGCTCTTCCGGGACCCTAGAGTCGCCCCTCTCCTAGTGCGCCCCCCATGTCTTCATAGGTGATGTATGTGAGACAGCCCGCCTGAGACTGACTGTCCTGCCGTGGTTTGAAGTCTTGCTTGGAGCTAGATATATAAATACTTCCTCGGCGTTCCGGCCGCCGGTTGTGCGCCTCAGTAGAATGTTGCCTCGGTCTTACAGCACGACTCCTACTGGTATTTCTCCTCTTGCTTTGATCTCGTTTCTCACTCAGCACAATATATCTCGCTTCTAATCCTTTCTTAGGGCACCGCCGCTATGCTGAGCAGGCACGGTCCCGTGACGTTCTTCCTTGTAGCCAGGCCTCTGTCAGGGTCCCAAACCCTGGACTCTGGACCCTGGATTCTGTGTTCTTCACTTCCTTGCAGTTTGGGAAACCTCCCAGGGAAAATATTGCCATGGTAGAATATGGGCAACATCAGAAGTACTGGGACCTCACCTTCCTGACTCCTAAATATTAGGGCCTTGATAACTAACTCCTGATAACTGAAGGAAGGACCCCATATTGCCTGCACAATAGCATTATATAGCGCCATCTCTACAATGTGCATGGCCAGCTTTTTATAACATACTTTTGCTTTTCACATGGCACTATATGGTTTGTTGACCTGATCTGAGAGACCTGTTCCCCCCACTAATTTATTATAATCCAGGATCCAATCTGGCTTTGGCGCTTCTGCTGTGGTACTTGGCTCAGTGACAGGGAAGCTGTTTTCATGGAGCATTGTGGACAAGATAAGGATATCTCTCTTGTTCTTATACTTGACCACCAGCATGTTGTCGCTACATTGGGTTCTGCTCTTGAACCTTCTCAATAGTTGCCCAGTTAGTGGCTTAGGAAGACCTGTCTGGTTTCTGTGCACAGTACAGCATGCAACAGTAGCTCTGGCAGAGCTGGTCTTAGGAGTGGGATGCTGGTGAAATCATTATCGATGTAGAGTTGATAATCGTTATTTGGCAGTGGGTGCACCAATTCAAACACAATTTTCCCACTCATCCCCAGGACAGGGATGGTTCGAGGGGGGCACACTAGGAATCCCTACTCTTCACACACCCTAAATCTGTTTGTGTACCCTGAGCTACTCTCACACAGCTTTTACAGTTTAACTCCGTACCTGGCCCTCATACTGGGCAGGTATTGTCAAGAATTTTAGCCTCCCTTTGATATTAACCAGAGAGTCATCTATACAGATGTTCCTTTAGGGAATGTACACCTCAGCAAATTTTCTGTTGAAGTGTTCAACTACTGAATTTTGTATAAATGATCAAAGTTAGGATAGTCTCGGGGAGGACAAAGGGAAGTATTATTAGAATTCAAAAATGTGTTGATTGCTTTAAATTGTGTCCTTGTCATGGCTATAGGGAATTATTGGTGTGCTATATTGTACATCAGTATTCCAGTATTACCAAAGCTCTGCTTTTTTCATTATGCCCATATGCAGCACAGTGCCCCAAAATGTCATAATTTCTGCTTCATATACAGAGGTAAATCTGGCATATGAAGATGTTGATTTTTGGGTGAAAAATTGATGGGCATATAAATTTGTCTGGGCCACCATAAGATTTATTATATCTTCACTGAAGAAGAATTTGGAAAAGTCAATTTCAGTGAGGCCTGTAGTGCCAAATTTGATTTGTGAGCTGTCCAAGAAATTTGGAGCAAGAGGCTGATAACTTTTGTGGGGTGGAGTCCATATGGAATCAATCGCTGAAAGGGTTGTCCCGGTCCTAGGTTTCGTTGCTGGGGTCTCTACTCACTAGTAGAGGAGGAGGAAGGAAAAAAGAGAAATAGGTGCTCGTTCTCGCTGCCTGAATCTGTGTCGGAGGCAGGGAAAGCATATGTCGCCTTGGCAGAAGAGCGTCCGCTAGATGAATGGGCAATTTTTATTTCTATTCTTCTAAACAGTGGGGAAGTGCTTTTACACGTGTATTGTGTGGGGCGTGTATAAAGGGTACTATTTATTATTAAATTTACTATAAAAACTATAGAGAAAAAATGTAGAGAAAAAGTAAAAAGGAAACATTTAGAAGAAATACGAAACACTAAAAAAAATTAGAAAAACTCAAACAGGGATTTGGAACTGCTGCTGCTATGTTCACAGATGAGGTACACGGCACACAGCACAGCAGACAGGACTAAAGGTCAGATCGCAAGAGATGCAGAAGGATCACACTTGCCACCAATGAATTCTCTCTAAGGTAGCACACAGGGGGTCTATACAACCGCTCTGCACTCCAGATATGAGGGAAAAATGGCGCGTAGATTGTTATTTTAAATCAACCCTTTTGGCGCTGATTGGTCAGTAATATTGATCAGCCATTCAGTGCCAAAATGATTAATAAATAGGGGTGATGCTGCAATCACCCCATTTATTTTAACTGCTATGATTGGTGCTGTCTTAGACAGCACCAATCATACTGTAATTTGCCTCATTGATTTTTTTCTTGTTAACTTTATTGTCAAACTACTGTGGTTGCCTTATCAGAATTGACCGGCCAATCACAGCGATTGCCAATACAGGGGGCGATACAGCCCCCTGTGGAGATGTGCATTTTCGCTCTGCTGTCAGAGATAGCAGCCATCTTGATGTTGTGACCACATGATTCAGCGCGGTGACCGGAGCTTAAGGCACTGTACATGTACGGTGGTTTGCGGGAACGCAATTGCTGCAGCACCGTACATGTACGGCGGTTATCTTGAAGGGGTTAAGCATTATATAATTTAAACAGTTGCCTTTGCATGTCTAGCACAGAATACTGTAATTACAATAGGAAACTCCGATTTTCACACAAGTTTCCCATTCAGCTGAAATAAATTTGATTGACTCTGTATTGCTATATCCCAGATGATTTAGAAAAAATATTTTCCACTGCATTTTAAGTGTAATGTTTAACCTGAACACTTCTGAGAAAATGTAAAAACAATTTGCTTGATAATCACTTGCCCGGTGCAGCTCACTCCTCAATCTCCTCTTATTTCTAAATGACTCATTGAGGTGAATCGCATTAAGGCCTCATTTAACAGGGGTAGACAGGCATTATATATAATGTACAGGATAATGGCATGTGCAGATTCAACTAAAATCAAATTCCAAGAAAATTAGAAACTCTTAGTATTCTACATGTTTTTCACCAACCTCTTAATCATCGGGTTAGGCTGCATTAGGTTTATAAAGTAGATATCTGGAATTTACATATTTTGCAGATCTTATGTAATGGTATGCGGGTGCCATGAGCCGCGGAAAGAGCCCCTGAGGTGCCAGAACAGCAGAACCCCCATAAATGACCCCATTTTACTGCACCTTTCAATAAATTCATATAATGGTGTCATGAACATATTGATACCGCAGGTGTGTCATAGAATTTTATGCTATTGGGTAGTTAAAAAAAAAATTTCATTTTTACCACAAAAAATGTTGTTTGAGCCCAAGATTATACATTTTCACACTGGGAAATGGGTAAAAATGGCATCAACATTTGCCACACAATTTCTGCTGAAAGTGCAAATATCCCATTTGTGGCTATACAGTACTGCTTAGCTGCACAGCGAGAATCACCACTCAAGTGACCCCATTTTGGAAATTACACACCTTTGGGAATTTATTTACATGTGTAATGTTTAGGTGTAGTCATAGGTTGTTTTCCAGAAACAAGCAGCAGTGGAACATCCCGAGTGAAAATTGCAAATCTGCTGTCACACCAGGGCAGAGAGAAGCCGTTGTGTGACGCAAAGTGAGAAGGTGAGAGAGTTTATAAAGGACACCCTGATGATAGGGAGAAAAGGAAGGTGGTGACCCCTCAACACTCACCTTATGCTGACAACTGCGCTCCCTATCGCCCTAGATGGGGGGTCCTTTCCCCATGCGCCATCACATGTCTAAACCCTGGCTGACCATGGGTCTTATCCCTAGATAGTGAGCAAGACACTAGTGTTACTCCTACAATAAGACAACACATGGATGGGGACAGACAGGGAAACACACAACAAATGATATCCACAAAAATCAAAAGGAACACAAACATCTTCTCCAGGAACACTTTGGCTTCTACAGGAACACAACAGCTATTCCAGGTTAGTAAGGCTCAGGATAGTAAAACCTATTGCTGGCATGGGAAGAAGCCAGAAGTGAATTAAAATAGTGAAGGGGGAGTGTACCAATAAGCAGCAGCTGAGACCATAAAATCAGATAGAATCTCAGAAGACTTGAACCAAGGACTCTTGACCCCTTCCGTAGCAAAATAAAAAGTAAACCTGAAAAACTCATGTGAATGGTCATATAGGTTCCAAAGAGGACTTGTGATCAACTAATCTCTGTGATCTTCTAATCATAGGTCCCAGCAAGGTATGGCACACTCGTGACATCTGTCATTGTAGTGGCCAGCATATTGTAGTGCCCGGCACATATTGCCTAACTCGTTCTGCAGGAGACATACACCAGTAAATTAAGCACGCTCTCATCACAAAAGAAATGCCAAACATGTGAATGCTAAATGTGGTAAGGATGTGGATTGCCATCATATTATAAGAATAGTGTTGTGTAGTTTCACTGCGCTTTATAGTGCCATTTGAAATCTGAACTATGTCATGTGGCTTTCAGTAATGTAATTTAACTAATGTATCATGTTGTAAGGTACTAATGTTGCTGTCTAAATACCGTAAAAGTAATTCCTATATCGAGTAACATGCACTCAGCTCAGAAGTAGGGGAGGTATAGGGTATAGTTAGAGTTCAGGACATAAAGCAGATTAGACAATTATAGGCATTGTAAGTGTAATATGCTTAGAGCATCCTGTTAGAAGATAGTGACTTTAGTTAAGTAGATGAAAGGTCAATGTTGCCCAGCAAGAGACTGCTGGGGCAGACAGAGGAAAGAGACAGTTAATGATTGGTCTAGACCACAGTGGGAGGGGTTCAGTCCAGCAAAATTGATCCACTTCCTGGTTTAGTCAGTTAGTAAGAGATAGAATGAAAGACATCATGTTCAAGATGCAGTGGGCTGGAGTCATGTGGGGTACATATTACTCAGGTGGGCTGAAGTTGTACCAAATTTCCTGCAGACTAAACTAGGCATTGAGGAGAGTGCTTTAATCCCTGCCATATAGAGGAAGTCAGACAGAGAACAGCATGAGGGAAACGCAGTGGATCTTGGGAATACTATGATATCGAACGGGGAATGCCAAGGGCTATCAGGACCTGTTAAAGTAGGAATAGTACTAGCTAAAAGTAAGTAAATGTTTGAAATGTACTATGTTGATGGAACAAAAACCAGAATTGGATACAGCAGAGGCCTCAGGCCTGCAAATGAGTACAATGCAGTCAGCAGGTCACCCACAGCTACCATTCTGGGCACCTTACATAGGCACATTGGCACTCAGAAGGAAGGGAGCATTGGAACTTGTGAGTGCAAAATTCGCTGAATTTCTTTTGGGGGAGACGCTTCATTTTTCCAGAGCCATTGTGTTACTGTGGTGCCCCTGAGAGTTCAGTCACCACAGAGGTACTACACCTCATCCAGAGGTGTGGTATCCCACTCTCAGCTAAGGAGTGGGCACTACTCAGGACTCTAACACCATGTAGTTAGGGGAGGAGTGAGTAAGGGAGTTAGTCACTTGGAGCTAGGGACTTGAGCAGTGAGGAGCTCATCCCAGCACCAGAAGACAGAGAGAGAGAGAAGGGGTCCTAGGGGCATGGGTAGTGAGCAATCCACCCGTGGGGACCGCATCCACGCTGACCATCACCAGGTGAAGGGGCCAGGTCCAAGTGGGGAACCGGCCCCCGAGACTACTGTAATGGAGAACTACAAGGCTCAGCTAGCCAGCCGGAGGCTGTGGTATCTGTACATTCCACAGCCACATCCACACATATTCGTGGAAAAGGCAGCCACATAGGACACAGGGGACTAGAGAGACGTTGCCCGATAAGATCCAGGGCTGCTGGCTTAGGACACTATGTGTGAAGGTGCAGGACAGGAGAGGTGGAAGCCAGTGCAGTAAGACGGCCAGGAAAAGAACATAAGAGAGGAGTCCTGGAGAAGTGTACCTCAAATCATCTGGGGGTTGGCTGGACCACCAACCCGGAGGACACAGAACACGGCTGGAGACAGTAATCTGCAGAACTGTGAGTAAAGCATTGAAAACTGCACCCAGCTGTGTCCTCTGAATTATTCCTTCATCACTCGCCCTCCACTACAACTATCAATTCTACCATTATTGCCTTTAACACTGTAAATGCCCTGGGACTAAGCTCTACCTGTGGAGAGCTGTACCAATTCTGCTGCATCACCATCAGCCCCAGTGGTCCCCTTTAAGCAGCGTCGGCCATTCCTGGCCAAGTAACACAGGTGGCGTCACGAACAATGCCCTATAAACTTTATTTCCCCTTTCAATTCATTGACTCTTTTATTGGACACCCAGGGCCACAGACCGGGTCACTGCTGCCGTGACCACATCCCTTTAAAAACCGTCCCGGTACCGAGAATCCCCACGGCCATGGCGGGCGCTACATTGCCAGGAACGTTGAAGCCCCCTATATTTCCCTTAACACATGACAGACCTGAGTGATATCCGACCATGGCATGTAGGTATGTCAAATGTTATGAAGGGGTTTAATGATGCTCAAACTGTAATTACAATTTATATTAATTGGACTAGGTGATCTTCTGGCCACTTAGTGCAGATTTTATTGTGTCTGGCACGACAGAGCATTGCCATGTGCACACCTTCACTGTTTCACTATTATGCACAGTCATGCAGCCCTGGAAAATAAACCTTTCATGTTTTCTTTGGAGTATTGCCAAGGGGGCCTGAAATATGTTTATTAGCTGCCTATACTGTGGCTGGATGGGATCTAGGGTGCAAAGATGTATCTTAGCTCCTGATTCTGACCACCTGTCTCCAACCCTATTTACATCTGTAGAAGAGTTCCTAGGCATGAACAGTAAGGAGGAAGACAATCTACAGATATTTCCCCCAGCCCATTCCAACACCAGCTGCTAGCGAATGGTGCACTATTGAAGACAAAAGATTTCAATAATCCTTTAAAGGGAATCTGTCACTCCAAAAATGGCCTATAAACTAAGGCCACTGGCATCAGGGGCTTATCTACAGCATTCTGTAATGCTGTAGATAAGCCCCCGATGTGACCTGAAAGATAAGAAAAACATATTATATTATACTCACTCAGGGACGGTCCCACTGCGGTCTTGTCCGATGGGCATCATGGTCCGGGTCCGGCGCCTCCCATCTTGATATGATGTCATCCTCTTCTTGTCTTCTTGCCGCGGCTCCTGTGCAGGCGTACTTTGTCTGCCTTGTTGAGGGCAGAGCAAAGTACTGCAGTGCGCAGGTATCGGGAAAGGTCAGAGAGGCCCATCGGACCGGACCGCAGTGGGACCGCCCCTGGGTTAGTATAATATAACCTGTATTTCTTATTTTTCAGGATACATCGAGGGCTTATCTACAGCATTACAGAATGCTGTAGATAAGCCCCTGATGCCGGTGGCCTTAGTTTATAGGCCATTTTTGGGGTGACAGATTCCCTTTCATTCAAATTCTGGTGCCTATAATAAGTCAGCAATTACAAGACTGCTCCCAACGCATAACTTTTTTCATATATTTCGTTCTTGAATGGCTTGCATACCTCCCTCATGCCCCTGGACTCTTACAATTTACCATTTAAACTAAATAAGGAAACATAAGTTATACTTATGCAACTGTAGAACATTATAATGCTTTACTTATTGTCAAGTAAATCTAATACCTGGAAACTAGAGTTGGTAAGAATCGATTCACAGGACCTGATACATCAGTCAAGTCAATAATGATGCAGCGTGAATCCTATTATCCAACAGAAACAGATCCTGGTCCAGCAAATCGATTAGTAACAACTCTATTGGGGATCCAAATGAATGAGACAGACATCCTTCTACATAAGGTAATTGGAAAAACATGACATCTCTTGGGTCCCCAAGTCTCATTGGTGGAGGAGTATACAGGATATGCTCCTCAAGTTCCCAATGCATATAGCCACATACTTCTGTTCTCCCAGTTGTGTTCTTCCTATGTTTAATTGAAAAATAATTATAAAATATTAATAAAAATAGTTTTGTTTTACAACAGTTGCATAATATTTTATAAGTGTGTCTCAGGCAGCATAATATTTACAATGTACAATTTCTTGTTGCAGAAAATATAGCAATATATAACTATGTAGGCAGAGACACTGAAAGCCCACACTAGGCTGGGAATAGGTTTGAATTTTTCACCTTCTTGACAATTGACCACAGTTCCTACAAACAGTACCAGTCGAAAATTTGGACACACCTGTTCATGCAGTGGTGTTCCCTATTGTTATCGGAATGTGCACATTGCAGATTCAGACTGAAGGAGGCAAAACTATGATTGAACACACTGGCGTAGCTAGAGCTTTTGCCACCCGGGGCTGTTCCCGAGTTTGCCCCCCCCCATTGCCGTCACTCAATGCAGGGCGCCGCCCCCTCAGCGCTGTTTACCCATGAAATCCGGCGCCTGCGCTGTGTATCGCTGTTTGGTGCAGGCGCATAGAGCTTTGGCCCTCTGACGTCATGGCCAGGCTTGCAGACTGTGCCTGTGCATACCTTGGTAATCCCAGCCCCACAGTGTGTTATGCATTATGCAGAGTGCGGGGCTGGGATTCACAAGCCGGGCGGCTGCACAGGCGCAGTGTCCAGCATTGCCCCAGTGTGTCCAGCAATCTGCCCCAGTGTTCAGCATTGCCCCAGTGTGTCCAGCAATCTGCCCCAGTGTCCAGCATTGCCCCCAGTGTGTCCAGCAATCTGCCCCAGTGTCCAGCATTACCCCCAGTGTGTCCAGCAATCTGCCCCAGTGTCCAGCATTGCCCCCAGTGTGTCCAGCAATCTGCCCCAGTGTCCAGCATTGCCCCCAGTGTGTCTAGCAATCTGCCCCAGTGTCCAGCATTGCCCCATTTGTCCAGCAATCTGCCCCAGTGTCCAGCATTGCCCCCAGTGTGTCCAGCAATCTGCCCCAGTGTGTCTAGCTATCTGCCCCAGTGTCCAGCATTGCCCCCAGTGTGTCCAGCAATCTGCCCCAGTGTCCAGCATTGCCCCTAGTGTGTCTAGCAATCTGCCCCAGTGTCCAGCATTGCCCCCAGTGTGTCTGAGTCAGACATAAAGAAAAAAAAAAGTAAAATCCTCACCTCTCCCGTTCTCAGCGCAGGTCCGGTGCACTCAGCGTCTCTCCGGCTCTGCAACGCTCAGGACAGAGAGGCTGAGCGCGCAGTGATGATGTCATCGCACCCTCTGCCCTGAGACGTCGCAGAGTCAGAGGGCGCCGAAGATGCTGCAGCTGCCGCAGGAACCAGGAGAGGTGAGTATTAGAACGGGGGCCCGATGCCAGCGCTGGTATCGGGGCGGGCGCCGCCCGAAGATTTAAAGGGCCCGCGTCTCTCTCTTTTTTTTTTTCTTCCTCCTCCTCCTCTCTGGGTCGGACCCGCCCCCGGCATTGTGCCGCCCGGGGCGGCCCGCCCCCCCCGCCCCCCCTCCCTACGCCACTGATTGAACACGCATAAATACAAGGAATATAGAAACACATGTGAATCATACCAGAATATGTGTGCTTCTTAGATTCCTAAAAGTAACTCCCCCTTTACTCTTTTAATGACAGCTTCATACCTCCTTTGCATTCTCTCAAGCAGCTTCATCAGGTAGACACCTGGAATGTGTTTCCAACAGTCTTGAAAGAGTTCCTCCAGGGATAATGAGGATTTGTAGGCTGCTTTGCTTTTACTATGCAGTTTAAGATATCAAAAACTCATTTTAATTTGGTTGTGTCAGGTGACTAAGGCAGCCATGTTATCTTATTCTTGGTCACATAGCCCTCATATAGCCTACAGTTTTGTTTTGAATCATTTTCCTATTGCAACACAAATGATAGTCCCACTAAATGCAAGCCAGAATGGATGGTATGTCATTGCAGAATGCTGTGGTAGCCATGCTGGGTAAGTGTGTACTGAATTTGGATTAAATTACCAACAGTTTCACCCGTAAAGCACCTCCACATGATTACAGCTCCCCATAAATAAAGGGTTTATCCATGATTAATTTTTTTACTATGGGCCTAAAAAGTAACAAACAAGTATTTGCTAACGACCTGCCTGTTCTAGCCGGCGCCATCACAGAGCGATTACTAACCACTCCTACCAGCGATTCAGTTGCTCAACATCAACCAAGCAGCTCTTCCTCTTCCAGGCTGCTCTTTCAAAGGGGCATGGCTGCCAATGTTATGCAGATTGACAGCTGGCTCCTCGCTGTGTGTGACCACTTTGTCCCAGCAGAGATTGGCACCGAGCACAACATACCTGTTGGATTTTTGTCCCATAGTAAAAAAAAATAGACTAAATAGACTTGGATAAACCCTTTAATCTTTCATGGTGGGTACAATACATATGTAGAAATCATCTGCTCACTTTTCCTGCATCTCACAAAGACATGGTGGTTGTTACCATAGTTGCAAAATTCAGACTACAGCATAGATTTCTACAGATCTAATGTCCAGGCCTTTTGTTTCTTGGCCCAAACAAGTGTCCTCTTGTTTGCTGTCCTCAGTAGTGGCTTTTTTGCAGAAATTTAACCATAAAAGCCTACCTCTCATATTGTCCTGTGGACACTTGATGTTGAGATGTGTTTGCTATTTGATGTCCTGATGTCTGTGCATCACTTTGGAGGACTTTTATATGAGATGCTGTCATCTTGCATTTTTCTGAGACTGGTAACTGTGCAATGAAGATAATTCTTAATCACACATTCCTGGAGCAGTCCAGTGAGAGTCAGTTTTATAATTTGATGATATTCTGACTGCACTTGAAGATATCTATAAGGTTCTAGTAATTTTTAGTAGAGTGGTTCTTGCCATATTCTGGCTTAGAACAGATGTGCAATAGGGATCAGTACTGTATTAAATTGCTACTGACACCGCCTGTGCAAAATACACCTAATGGTCACAGCGTTTTTTGAAGACCAGTGATTCAACAGATGAACGCTTGACGAGGCATTTGACCTGTATATTTACTACTATCTCCGGATTAAGAATAATTGTGTCTGTCCATGCTTATAATAACCAAGACTACCCTGTCCATGCTAATAATAACCAAACCTACCTAATTTATAAGTACCACAATATAATATGAACAAATATTTTATCTTTAGTATTCAATACTTAAAAGAAGCTCCATTACAGAATAAGTAAACATGGATCAGTTCATAATTCTAATTTTTTATTGCTCTAACTTTCGACTCATCCACCTCTTTACTGAAACTTATTACACAAGTTAACAAATTAATTCAATTGATAAATTCCAGTAATACAGCAGCAGAGCCTGGAATAGCTCCACTTGATTACCTGCTAGGCTTAAGGACTTCTATTGAAACTTTCCAGCACAGCAGGCAATAAGTTCTGGCAAAGAGCACATCAGCCTCTTGTGTTCACATTAATAACACTTATACAATATGTTTTTGAATTCTAATATCCAAGAATAAAATTTGTTCACCAAAAAACATATTAGATACTAAAACCAGACAAGCAGTGATGTGTCTTAAATTAGCTTGTATAAATGCCTCCTAAATGTTTCTGTTTGATGGCTCAATTTGTTAGCATTTGGGGCACCACATTTAACTTTTGCCCAGGGCCCCACTTTGTGGAAAACTGGCCCTGTGTGTGGAGGAGCTACACTTCATTGATGGTACCATGGATTTACAGAAATCCATATTGAAAGAGAAGATGCTACCATCACTCTGTGCCCTTGGTAGACATGCAGATTTCCAACATGACAATGATTCAAAGCACACATCTATTGAATTTCTGAAGAAGAACAGGGTGATAGTGATTCAGTGGTCAAGTGTGTCTCCTAACCATCCAACATCCAGACTCTAAAAGAGGTCATTTTTGAAGAATAGAAAAAGATAAATGTTATAATATGTTGCCAACTTGTTCTTCCCATGCCTAGAAGACTTGGTGCTGTCCTTAAAAATCATGGAGGTCATAGAAAATACTAGATGTAGTTTGTTTTTGTATCAACTAATTTGAGTAAAAAAATGTTTTATAAAACTCAGTCTTTAAAAATGTTGGAAATTGCCCAAGTATTCAGTAAGATATTGCTTAAAATCTTACTTTTCAAATGGCGTGTACTCATTATGCTGAACATTGTATTTTCGAATAAATATGTGTTTTTAGTTCAAAGAGGAGAAAAATCATTCTGTAATTGTTTTTACAATTCCTTCAAAGTATGGAAATTTCCCATAAGTAGTTGCATGGGGCTTGCTCAGAACAAAACTAGAACCATTTGCCTTTTGCAGTGACAAGTTTTTGCCTATGGATGCACTCAACCATTAATTGTTAAATGGGTTCTCCTGAGTACAGCAATACCATTCATGTAAATGTATGTTTATGCAAAGTCCAGTAAAATTCCCCAAGAAATGGATCAAATTTGTAGACTGCATCTCTCAGAGATATATCTTTGAATACAATAAGTGACAGTTACAGTGGGTACGGAAAGTATTCATACCCCTTTAAATTTTTCACTCTTTGTTTCATTGCAGCCATTTGGTAAATTAAAAAAAAAAAAAATGTTGCAATTTTTGCAAATATATTAAAAAAGAAAAACTGAAATATCCATAAGTATTCAGACTCTTTACTCAGTATTGAGTAGAAGCACCCTTTTGAGCTAGTACAGCCATGAGTCTTAGGCTACTTTCACACTAGCGTTAACTGCAATCCGCCACAATGCGTGCTTGCAGGATGCGTTTTTTCCCCATAAACTTACATTAAGCGACGGATTGCGACGGATTGACACACGTCGCAACCGTCGGACGACGGTTGCGCCGTGTTGTGGCGGACCGTCGGGACCAAAAAACGCTACATGTAACGTTTTTTGCTCACGACGGTCCGCTTTTTCCGACCGCGCATGCGCGGCCGGAACTCCGCCCCCACCTCCCCGCACTTCCCCGCACCTCACAATGGGGCAGCGGATGCGCTGGAAAAATGCATCCGCTGCCCCCGTTGTGCGGCGGAGACAACGCTAGCGTCGGGAACCTCGGCCCGACGCACCGCGACGGGCCGAGCCCGACGCTAGTGTGAAAGTAGCCTTATTGGGAATGATGCAACAAGTTTTTCACACCTGGGTTTGGGGATCATCTGCCATTGTTCCTTGCAGATCCCCTCCAGTTCCGTTAGTTTGGATGGTGAACGTTGGTGGACAGCCATTTTCAGGTCTCTCCAGAGATGCTCAATGGGGTTTAGATCAGGGTTGTGAAGCCACTCCATTGTTATTTTAGCTGTGTGCTTAGGGTCATTGTCTTGTTGGAAGGTGAACCTTCGGCCAAGTCTGAGGTCCAGAGCACTCTGGAAGAGGTTTTCATCCAGGATATCTCTGTACTTGGCTGCATTCATGTTTCCTTCAGTGGCAACCAGTCATCCTGTCCCTGCAGCTGAAAAACACCCCCATAGTATGTTGCTGCCACCATCGTGTTTCACTGTTGGGATTGTATTGGGCAGATGATGAGCAGTGAATAAACAAAATAACAACAAAAAAACACATAGCTGAGCAAGATTTCAATGTAGAAGCCATAAAAAGCTCACCAATGATATACAGCTATAAAAAAAGTCTAATAGGACTATAGTACAGGATAAGTCGCTTAAATGGAGGACAACAAAAAGATGTGGGTCACAAGGACCCAGAAACAACGACCATTATATCCAAAAATAGAATAATGTATGTAAGAAAGTTTATTTAAATAACTTTATTAATCCACAAGATTCATGTAAAAAATACAAAATATAACATACATTACATATAACAGGTACAGGTGAGTATCAGGTGCTACAAGGTGTGCCTCAACACCGCAAGATAATTAAAAAAAAAACAAAAAAAAACTAAGGGCGCATGGAACCCAGGACGTACACACCCATAGTAATCAAGACATGTGCCACAAAGAATCTCATAAATAAATATATATTGCACATATTGAACTGTAAAAAAGCCTCCGTTTGGACCTAAAAACAGGTCCTTTCCAATGCAAGCAAGGTAATGAATAACCAATACAGCACATGCATATAGGGCACAAAAAGTACAATTTTACCTCCAAGTGGAGAGCTGGGTGGAACGTCCGCAGGGTCCGTGCGTCCTCCCCGACGCACGTTTCGGTTTTACACCTTCCTCAGGGGGCATGTTAAGTGAGGCTGGGCACATATTTTTATAGTCACATATACAGGAAGTGACCGGGAACAACCCGGAAGTAACTAGCGGTAACTATGACAACCGCTGTATCTTGATCTGGACAGCTTACAGCGGCCGTCTGATGGTGCATTATCGATCAGGGGATGCGCCGCAGAGCGCCGATCCCCGGACACACACAGGGCCCTGTGTAGTCCGGAGGCGGACGCACATACGGCGCAAACACCGACCGAAAAAGGCGAGGGTGCGCATGCGCGGAAGGTCCGCACTGCTAAAACCACCATCACACAGATGGGACGACGCTGCCCACACACTGGTGAGTATCAAGCTGCCAGAAAGCAATAGTGCACTTTCAAAGAACGTGGGGAAACAAATACAGAATCAAATTACAAAGCATAAAACACATAATAAACGAATAAATACACATATTAAAGACTATCTTATATGGATGCAGGGCCAAGGAGATAGGGGAAATGTACATAAGAATATATAATAAATCTGCATCATTCAAAAAAAGAATACAGAGATCTTCGGATATATCATTAAGTACATTTAGCCAGGGAGGTTCCGTAGTGACGAGTTTCGGACAATAAGACAGTTTAAATAAATTAAACAAAGGAACTGAGAATCAGTACAGAGATATACATCCCCTATATATAGCTATAACTCAAAGAAGTATTACGAGGTGCCCATATGGTATACTGGAAGAATCAATAGTGTAAGAACATATAAGATACCTAATTAGTAAGTATATCTATAAATAGAGCTACAGAAATCCATTAGGGACACCCTCTAGATGTCAGACTTCAGGAGTGTCACATTCTATATTTTAGGGAGACTTCATATTGCAAACATTTATCCACGTAGCGGTAGAGAATAAAGGACTGATAATCAGTCTAGATGCGAATGAACCTCCAGATGCTCTTTTCAGGCGTCTTCAAGATGTATAAGGGGCATCAGCGGCCCACAGACGTTATGTCCATTTCGGCCCCATCATGGAGAACAGCAGCCCTCAGAACACTCGATGGAACCGACATCCATTTATCCACAAGGTTCAAGGAAAATGAAACAAAAATTAACTATACTCAGCCTAAAACACAAAACAAAAAATACCAAAATTAATAAAACAAAAGTAAAACAAAAATATGAGAAAAACAAAAAAGATGTATATTTAAAAGCCGCGGTGTGCCGCAAAGATGTATCAAGAGGGCTGTAATCACAAGAAGGGTGAAAAACTCAAGGTCTCATTGAGGCCCCGAGGATGGACAGTGTCCAGAGTCCATATCCAACGGGACTCTAACTGGGCCAAACGTTGGGAAATATTGCCCCCACGGATCCCCAGATCTAAAGTATCAATGCCTTTGACACGCAGATCTCTACTGTTGCATTTATGATGAGTTTTGAAGTGTCTAGGTATTGTTTTAAGGAGGGTTACATCCTCCTGGCCGCTGGCCGCCTGAATGCCACGCACGTGCTCCCTGACCCGCACCTTAAGTTGGCGTGTAGTAAGTCCAACATAAATCAGGGAGCACGGGCACCTTTTTTTAGGTCCAAACGGAGGCTTTTTTACAGTTCAATATGTGCAATATATATTTATTTATGAGATTCTTTGTGGCACATGTCTTGATTACTATGGGTGTGTATGTCCTGGGTTCCATGCGCCCTTAGTTTGTTTGTTTTTTTTTTTTATTATCTTGCGGTGTTGAGGCACACCTTGTAGCACCTGATACTCACCTGTACCTGTTATATGTAATGTATGTTATATTTTGTATTTTTTACATGAATCTTGTGGATTAATAAAGTTATTTAAATAAACTTTCTTACATACATTATTCTATTTTTGGATATAATGGTTGTTGTTTCTGGGTCCTTGTGACCCACATCTTTTTTTTTTTTTTTTTTTTTTTTTTTAGATGATGAGCAGTGCCTGGTTTTCTCCACACATACCGCTTAGAATTATCACCAAAAAAGTCTGTCTTCTTCTCATCAGACCAGAGAATCTTCTTTCTCATAGTATGGGAGTCCTTCATGTCTTTTTAGCAAACTCTATGCGGGCTTTCATATGTCTTGCACCGAGGAGAGGCTTCTTTAGGGCCACTTTGCCAGAAAGGCCCAACTGGTGGAGGGCTGCAGTGATAGTTGACTTTGTGGAACTTTGTCCCATCTCCCTACTGCATCTCTGGAACTCAGCCACAGTGATCTTGAGGTTCTTCTTTACCTCTCTCACCAAGGCTCTTCTCCCACAATTGCTCAGTTTGGCTGGATGGCCAGGTGTATGAAGACTTCTGGTGGTCCCAAAATTCTTCCATTTAGCGATTAAGGAGGTCACTGTGCTCTAAGGAACCATGAGTACTGCAGAAATTCTGTTGTAACCTTGGCCAGATCTGTGCCTTGCGCCAATTCTGTCTCTGAGCTCCTTGGCCAATTCCTTTGACCTCATGATTCTCATTTGGTCTGACATTCACTGTGAGCTGTGAGGTCTTATATAGACAGGTGTGTGCCTTTCCAAATCAAATCCTTTCAGTTTAATTAAACACAGCTGGACTCCAATGAAGGAGTAGAACCATCTCAAGGAGGATCACAAGGAAATGGACAGCATGTGACTTAAATATGAGTGTCTGAGCAAAGGGACTGAATATTATGACCATGTGATATTTCAGTTTTTCTTTTTTATTAAATTTGCAAAAATTTATACATTTCTGTTTTTTTCAGTCAAGATGGGGTGCAGAATGTACATTAATGTGAAAAAAATGAACTTTTTTGAATTTACCAAATGGCTGCAGTTAAACAAAAAGTGAAAAATTTAAAGGGGTCTGAATACTTTCCGTACCCACTGTATATTTGGAGCTTTATAAAAATTTTCAATTTATAATGTGGGGTCATCTAAAGGGGGGTGTTGTATATTATCATTATTTATCATTTAGCCATGACTATATGGTAAATAATAACTCTGAATCCAGATAATGAAGCAGATGTTACCTGAAGACTTAAGTCATAACTCTGAGTTCAGATTTTACTGTATTGCAGATGTTCCCTGCAGTCCTATGTAAAACCACAGAAACCATAGTGATAATTTGGAGTTCAGTTAACGTAGATGGTGCCTGCAGTCAACAGTCATTCATACACCATGTTTTCCTGCTTAATGTGTGCATGCAAGCAGACTGGCATAAAAGACACACCGCAAAATCAGCGCCGAGACTTCCTGACGTAGCTAGTAACATCCTGTGCAAGAGGGAAGCACACTGGCAGTAGGATAACATCAGCACAGCTGCTGATTGGCCGATTGTACAGTGACATGTGGGACAGAAAGCTAGGCTGCCTTGCAGCACTGCTGCTGAGTACACATCTTGCATGAGTATAATCAAGCACTTCACACTCATGCAAGACAGAAATGTTGGTATTATGACAATAATTGAGAAGGTTTAAATCTTGGGTTACATTGGGTTCTTATGTTGATCTTAAGCTATATGTTTTTGCCGATCAGCAATCTTTTATTAGGCAATTTTCACACTTCCGTCTTTTTGTGTCCATTGTAGTGCAGCAAAATGATGGATCGACGGACGTCATGAGAATAGTGAAAAACGTGTGCGACGCATCCAGTGTAATGATGGATGTGTCGTCCACAAATTCCGGGAAAATAAATGTCCGGGGACGAGAGAGAGAGACCTTTTTCCCAGGCTTGAAAATCCTTCTGGGCATGCTCAGTGGGGAAAAACTGGATCCGTCGCTGGATTCCAGTGCGTGACGGTCAGCGACGGATCCTGCGTCCATAGGCTTCCATTCTAATGAACGACGTATGACACAGGATCCGTCGCTACACGTTTTCTCGACGCAGACAAAAAACGTTACATTGAACGTTTTTTCCAGACGACGGTCCGCCTAAACACGACGGATCCGTCGCACGACGGATGCGAAGTGTGGCCATCCGTCATGATCCGTTGCTAATACAAGTCTATGGGAAAATGCAGGATCCTGCAAATTTGCATTCTCAAAAATCGACGGATTGTGACGGGAGCTGGAAGACGGAAGTGTGAAAGAAGCCTTAGCTAACCACACTTTGTTCTTGACAAAAACAGGTCTTGTTTACACAGTACTATGTGCTGTGGAGAGCAATGATTTCACCCGTGAACAAGTGTTTTCTTCACTCATTGGTTGATTGTCAGCCTGTTTAACCCCTTAACGACCGCCGATACGCCTTTTAATGGCGGCAGTTAAGGGTACTTAAACCACAGCGCCGTTAATTAACAGTGCTGTGGAAAAAGTGTATAGCGCCCCCTAGAGGGTCTCGGTTGCCGGGGGTAGCCGAAACCCCAGAGAAAATGATTCGGGTCGGTTTTTACCGACCCCCGCATTGCGATCGGCGGTAAATAACCAACCAAAAAAAAAAAGTGATTTCCCATTTAATTTTTCTGTCCTCCGACGTGATCGCACATCAGAGGACAGAGAAATGGGGTCCCCGATCAACCCCGATACTCACCCGTCTCCCCCGATGTTCCTTGTGGCTCCCAATGGATGCCGCCATCTTTTTCCGTGAAAAAAATGGCGGGCGCATGCGCAGTGTGCCCGCTGGCTGGCACCCAGCAGATCTTTGGGGTCTCGGCTGCCAGGGGTAGCCAAAACCCCAAAGAACATAATCAGGGTTGGTTTTTACCGACCCCTGTTTTGCGATCGTCAGTAAATAACCGTTTACCGGCAAGCGCAAAAAAAAAGCTGTGTGTCATTCTCTGTCCTCTGATGTGATCGCACATCAGAGGACAGAGAAATAGGGTGTTCGGGGACCGTGTCATAATTACCGGTGTCCCTGGGTCCTCCTTCGTCCCCTCCTGGCCACCGGCTTCATCCTCCGGGAAGAAAATGGCGGGCGCAGGCGCAGTGCGCCTGCCGTGATGTGCTGGCCGGCAGAGGAAGATTCTTTTTCTTGTGTTATTTTGGTCACTGTGAAATCCTATCACAGTGATCAAAATAAAAAAAATAGTAAATAACCCCCCTTTATCACCCCCTTAGTTAGGAAAAAAATTATAAAATAAAAAAAGTATGTATTTCTATTTTCCAATTAGGGTTAGGGCTAGTGTTAGGGTTAGAGTTAGGGTTGGGGCTAAAGTTAGGGTTAGGGTTGGTGCTAAAGTTAGGGTTAGGGCTAGGGTTAGGGTTGGGGCTAAAGTTAAGGTTAGAGTTGGGGCTAAAGTTAGGGTTAGGGTTGGGGCAAAAGTTAGGATTAGGGTTGGGGCTAAAGTTAAGGTTAAGGTTGGGGCTAAAGTTAGGGTTAGGGTTGGAGCTAAAGTTAGGGTTAGGGTTGGTGCTAAAGTTAGGGTTAGGGTTGGGGCTAAAGTTAGGGCTAGGGTTAGGGTTGGTGCTAAAGTTAGTTTTAGGACTAAAGTTAGGGTTAGGTTGGTGCTAAAGTTAGGGTTAGGGATAGGGTTAGGGCTAGGGTTGGGGCTAAAGTTAGGGTTAGGGTTGGGGCTAAAGTTAGGGTTAGAGTTGGGATTAGGGTTAGGGTTGGGATTAAGGTTTGGATTAGGGTTAGGGTTGGTATTAGGGTTAAGGTTGGCATTAGGGTTACGTTTGGGATTAGGGTTAGGATGGAGATTATGGTTAAGGTTACGGTTGGGGTTAGGCTTGAGGTTAGGGTTGAGATTGTGATTAGGAGTGTGTTGGACTTAGGGATTTGATTAGGATTAGGGTTGGGATTAGGGTTAGGGGTGTTTTGGCGTTGGTGTTTTGGCGTTAGGGTTGTGATTAGGGTTATCGTTAGGGTTGAGATTAGGGTTAGGGGTGTTTTGGGGTTAGGATTTTGATTAGGGTTATGGATTAGGTAGGGATTAGTGTTAGGGATATGTTGAGGTTTCGGTTGGAGTTAGAATTGGGGGTTTCCACTGTTTAGGTACATCAGGGGGTCTCCAAATGCGACAGCCAATTTTGCGTTCAAAAAGTCAATTGGTGCTCCCTTCCCTCTGCTGTGCACCCAAACAGTGGTTTACCACCACATATGGGGTATCAGCATACTCAGGACTGATTGGACAACAAATTTTGGGGTCAAGTTTTTCCTGTTACCCTTGGAAAATTAAAAAAAAATTGGGGGCTAAAAAATCATTTTTGTAGGGAAAAAATGATTTTTTTATTTTCATGGCCCTGTGTTAAACTTCTGTGAAGCACTTGGGCGTTCAAAATGCTCACCACATATCTAGATAAGTTCCTTGGGGGGTCTAGTTTCCAAAATAGGGTCACTTGTGGGGGGTTTCTACTGTTAGGTACATCAGGGGTTCTGAAAATGTAACATGACACCCGCAGACCATTAGATCAAAGTCTGCATTTTAAAACGTCACTACTTCCCTTCCGAGCCCTGATGTGTGCCGAAACAGTGGTCCCCCCCACATATGGGGTATCAGCGTACTCAAAACAAATTGTACAACAAATTTTGGGGTCTAATTTCTCCTGTTACCCTTGTGAAAATAAAGATTTGGGGTCGAAAAGATCATTTTTGTAGAAAAAATGCAATTTTATATTTTCAAGGCTCTACGTTATAAACTTCTGTGAAGCACCTGGGGGTTTAAAGTGCTCACAACACATCTAGACAAGTTCCTTAAAGGGTCTAGCTTCCAAAATGGGATGACTTGTGGGGGGTTTCCCCTGTTTAGGCACATCAGGGGCTCTCCAAACGCGTGAAAATAAGAATTTGTGAGCGTCGGAAAATGGCCGCCAGAGGCGGCGCATGTGCACATTGAGATCTCGGGAGACAAGATCTCGTTTGCCGAGATCTCAATCGGCGCAAATGACACCACCAGTGACCATTTCAGAAAGGCCATCTCAGGCAACTGAATGGGAAAGGGAACTCTGCTCAAGGTTCACAAACATCTAATTTGCACCCAGGGTCACCGCACTTTTTCCACCGCCAGCCTCCTGAAGCAGCAACCCTGCTTCACGTGACCCCGCTCCGCTCCGCCTAGGTAAGCTACTGTTAAAATGGATTATAAGATGCACCATCATTTTATTTAAAAAACAAAATTTTTCCTATTTTGTACTCCAAATTTTTATTAAAAGCAACAACAAAAAAGATACAAGAATACAAGAGAAAAATGCAAGAGCACCCAGCTATTTTGGAACTTGAGAATACCATGCTATTTTTTTTATTTACTTATTTTATTACTGAGTCTCTAAGGCCATAGACAATTTATTTTTTTGTCAACACAGCCTTGTGTGAGGACTTGCTTTCTTTTACGGAACCAGCCATATTTTTTAATAGCAACATTTTGGGTTACTTATAAAATATTGAAAAACTTTTAGTTTTTGCTAATAAAAAAAGAAAAAGCTAATTTTTTTTTAGTTTTTTTGCAGGGTTTGTTTTTTTCAGACTATTGTGCATTCAATTAATATACTACTGAGGGACAGAGTGAAAAGGGTAGCCATTTATCTTTTTATGTTTTGCTATCATTTCACAAATTTGTTTTTAATTCATCATACTTTGAAAGCCATAACTTTTTTGCTATAACATCCATGGTGGCCATGGTTGTGCATCCATCTGCCTTGACAATATGTCAGTATCACGGAGGGTGATGATGGGCTGATGGAAAGAGTCCAATCTTTTAATCCGGATGCTGTCATCACTGATACCTAGGACATCCAAGGGGCTTAATTTCTTTTGCTTGCTTATGTTGTGCCAATATCTTCCACAGTACTTTACATGCATTGTCAATGTCATCACTGACTGTGTCTCACATTTATCTTTTTAATTTTTGCTATCATTTCACAAATTTGTTTTTAAGTAATCATACTTTGAAAGTCGTAACATTTTTGTAATAATATCCATGGTGGCCATGGTTGTCCATCCATCTGCCTTGACAATATGTCAGCATCACGGAGGGTGATGATGGGCTGATGGAAAGAGCCCCATCTTTTAATACTTTAATCTTAAAGTATCTTCCACGGTACTTTACATGCATTGTCATCACTCATTGTGTCTCAACTAGGGCTTACAACCTAACCTCCATATTAGTATGTCTATTGGAGAGTGAAGGATTTTAAATCAGAACTCATTTACCCTATATAGAGCAGGAATTAAATCCTACTCATTATAGATATGTCAACTAACTTTAAAGGGGTTTTCTCATTATTGATCTTCAGGCTCCCCTGCCTCCTGGTTTCCTGCTAGATGGGTAGCAGTGTAATTCTAATGGTTGACACTTTGGGCTGTTGACATCACTGAGCCCCCGATCTGAACTGTGTGCTCTCCCATGCTGCTAGCTGAGGCAGCTTTGTCTTTGCAGTAGGGCTGGCTCCGGGTTTTAGTGGGCCCCGGGTGAAAGAGTTTCAGTCTGCCCCTTTCACACACCACAACTCATGATGCACTGATACAGCAGAGAAATATAGGTATAGTACACAGTCTCAAGCGTCCCTCCTCATAGACATGCGCACACGTACAGTACTCAGACATGTATATACAATACGCAGACACGCATACAATACACAGACATGCGCACACACACACAGACATGTGCACACACAGACACGCAGACATGCGCCCACACATGCAGTCATACAATACGCAGATTTGTTTATATACATATTTGAAGACAAATTCACAAAAATACATAGATATATACAGTCATACACACTGATATACACATCATACATGCATACACAGACATACAGATAGATTTGAAATATTTGTAATATGGGGAAGCCGGCAACAAGCCTCATTCGCCTCCCCCTGGCTTGTCTCCTGTCCAGCTCCTCAGGCATGTGGTTATGGAGGGCACGCTGCTTGAGCTGTCACTTAAACGAACATGGCCACCCACAGTGCACTGTGCGGCTGGGTTTGCTAATAATGGTGCGGCCGGGTCAGCACTGTGCCCTCAATTTTGCTTGTGTGTCAGCCCGGCAACGCCATTACTAGCAGACATAGCTGCACAGTGCACTGCGCACACCCATGTCTGTTTAAGTGACGGCTCAAGCAGCGCCAAAAATACAGGTGACCCTGCATAGCTGCTGGGGGAGCGGCCTGGCCCGCTGGTGTCCCAGCTGCAAGTGGGCCCCCCATTTGTCTTGGGCCCCAGTACTTGCCCGGGTGCACCGGGTATTGACGCCGGCCCTGCTTTGCAGCATTGGAGGAATGCAGTGAGCTGTAAACTAGAGAATTGAAAATGTATTCATTCTTAAAAATGGAAAAGATTTTTAATCGAAAATTGCAAAGTTGTTTGATTTTACATGCATTTTGCAATTTTACACATTCAGTAAAATGATACAACACCTTTAAAAGGTTAACCGTGTGTGTGTGTATTTTGGAGGAAACTGTAAAAACATATGGCTGGAGTTTCATGGCTGCCGATCCAATATTAATCTAGCAGACTTTAGCTTCTTAGCATCTGGCAGCTAAAGGAAATATTGTAATGCTATAACACAGCAATCAAGACTCCAGCGTTTAGTTTCCTGAAACCTAAGTAGATGCATCAAGAACTCCTTTCAGCCACCTTAGTGAAAATTTCCCATTTTATCCAGTTCACATAATGATGATGATTAAGGAAAAGCCTAGAAAGTGTGAATGCCAACTGTGCCAAATGACATCAGATCTAATTATCTAAGAAAAATACTAGACTCAGAATTGATTAGCTTGAGATAAAGCATCTTTCTTTACCAAGTCTCTTTGTTTTTGAAGAAAAAGAAAAGTCAAGGCAAACGTCGCTTCAAATAACAGTTACTGTATGTTTTTACTCTGTTTCGTACAGCTCTGCTTTCCAGGGGATACACTTGTCTGTGTGCATTACAACAAGAATGTAATCCATGCCGATGATTTTTTCTGTTGTTTGCTGGTAAGTTTAGAATATGTCAAGCCTTATACAAAGTAGGATTATCATACCTTAATTTTCCTACTATCCCAACCTAATGGGATGACAATGATCTCAGCAAATGTAGTATTGCTTGAAGAACATCTATAGGTATACATTGTACATTCTTGTGTCATGTCAAAGAGTTCAACATCTGCTCCTACTGAGAACTTCCATGGGCATTACTGCTGTATTGCATTTCTCCCCCTGTTTATAATAGGTAGCCAAGAATATGAAATCATATTGAAATGTGAATTTAGAAGCATACCTAAACTTGCTTCCTGCTAAAGTGTGTGAAGCATAATATGTTGTCCTATACATCAAATTCCAGAAACTTCGAAATGCAAACTCTGTTACAATGCCTATTTCAAAATCAATCTTCTGTCTTGAATTTTGGCTCCTTTATCCCTAAGTCAGACTTCGGTCGTGTTCAGAGCTATGTTATTACAGATCATCATGACATACTTGTCAACCAGTAAAGGTTTCTTAAATTTTCCAGCCTCCTACAGTGCGTTAAAATAATTTTGGCCAACTCCTTTCAACGGTGCTAATTAATCTTTTTTATGCTTAGCTCTTTTGGTTCTTGGGCCTGTTCCAATGTCTCAATGAGTTGGAAGGTGGATTTTCATTTATCCTTTCTAAAATCTTGAACTTTTATTTATCAGCAACAGGATTGCTTGAGATGATCATCCAATGACGTAATCCAGTCTTGGACTAGCTTGTTAGAATTGTCCTCACATTTTTATCTGGCATACTTTGGTATAAATATGAATTCATTTTATTCATTTTGAATCTTTTGCTTGAGAGCCATCCAAGTCTGTCTTCTGGCTGCAAAACAAGCCAAAATTATCACCTTTCCACCACCATACTTGATAGTTGATATAAGGTTCCTATCATCAAGCATGTTATAAAACCATGTACAAATGTTGACTGTTAAATGATTATCATGATGTAGTTTTTGGGTTGTTTCCAATCCTAGGATTGCATGGCATCCTAGCATCTAAGAATGATGTTTAGTTTTTAAGTGTGATCAAATGTTCCAAGTCTGAAAGGTTTTATATTTTTGAGAAATACACATACAGTGACATGTAAAATTTGGGCACCCCTTGGCAAAATTACTGTAATTATGAACAGTTAAGTAAATGAAGCTTTAATGATCTTTAAAAGGCCTAAAGTTAAAGATGACACATTTCATTTGTATTTTGGCAAAAAAATAGATATATTTTCAAATGTTACATTTTAAAAATTGCAAAAAGGAAAATGGGCTAATGCAACAGTTTGTCACTCTGAATGGTTTGTACTTAGTAGAACCCCTTTTGGAAATATCACATCTTGTAGATGCTATTTGCAGAGTCTTTCAATTCTTGTTTTAGGGATTTTCATCCATTCTTCCCTGGAAAATGTTTCCACTTCTCTGAGATCCTTGGTTATCTTGCATGCAATGTTATTTTAAGGTCTAGCCACAGATTTTCAATGATGTTCAGATCAGGGGACTGTGAGGGCCATTGTAAAACCTTGAATTTGCGTCTTTTGAGGTCGTCTAATGAGGATTTTGATGTGAGTTTAGAATCATTATTCATAGAAGCCATCCTCTTTTCAACTTAAGCTTTTTTAAGGATGGTGCAATGTTTGCATTAAGAATTTGTTGAAGTTTTATTGAATTCATTCTTCCCTCTACCCATGAAATGTTCCCCATGCCACTGGCTGGAACACAACCCCAAATCATGACTGATCTACCCCCATGCTTAATTGTTGTCGAGATGTTCTTTTCCTGAAATTTTGGGTCCGTTTTTCTCCACACATAACTTTGATCATTGAGGCCAAAGAGTTCTATTTTAAACTCATCGGTCCACAGAACTTGTTTCCAAAATTCATCAGGCTTGTTTCGATGTTCTTATGCATACTTCTGTTGCTGAATTTTATGGTGAGGACACAGGAGAGGTTTTCTTTTAATGACTCTTCCATGAAGGCCATATTTGTACAGGTGTCTCTGAAGAGTAGAGCAATGTACCACAACTCCAGAGTCTGCTAAATCTTTCTGAGGGTCTTTTGCAGTCAATCGGGAGTTCTGATTTACCCCTTTAGCAATCCTACCAGCAGCTCTCACTGAAATTTTGCTTGGTCTTCCAGACCTTATCTTCACCTGCACTGATCCTGTTAACTGCCATTTCTTAATTATATTTCAAACCGAGGAAAGGGCAACTTGAAAATGCTTTGCTATCTTCTTATAGCCTTATCCTGTTTTGTGGGCCTCCACCATTTTCATTATCAGATTGCTAAGCAGCTGCTTAGAAGAACCCATGGATGCTGTGTGTTGGCACAAGGTTGGAGGAGGTTGGGTGACAATGAGAAATGAGATATTTACATTACCTGGCCTTTTGTAACGATGATAGTTAAAAATCCTTAACCCTAACAGGCTAAGGTCTTAAACCTTGGTCAAAGTTATCTGAGCACACAAATCTCCAAGGGTGCCCATCTTCTGCATTGGCCCCTTTTACTTCTTTTAATTTTTAAAATAAAAATATGAATTTTTTTTGCCCAAAATACAAAAGAAATGTGTCATCTGTAACTTTAGGCATTTTAGAGATCACTTCATATTCACCTTGCTAAATGTTCACAATAACAGTAATTTTGACCAGGGTGGCCAAACTTTTACATGCCACTGTATGTGTCTCAACAACATCGGTTCTGAATTCTAGTGTGAAGCGCCTCTTTTCCACACATTGAACACTTGTAAAAATTCCATGAATTCCAAGCTTATTTCATAGTTTTTACAAGCATGTTTGATGGCATTGTTTTTTGAGTCATGGACAGAGGCCAATGGCTGCTCATCTACTACCTACTCCGGTGTCTGCCATCTTCTTTATTATTGGAAAAATTAAGTTATTCAACTTATTAAACTACATATTTTGTAGGAAAATATTCAAAGATTAATCTAAAGATCCATTTAAAACGTCAAATAATTTGCTAACCCCCCTGGACACAGCGGATCCATCTGCATGAAATCCTTATGGAAGAAAATAGAGGGCAAATGTCTTAATAATATGGAGGCACATTCCTTGTATGTGGTACTATACGCGGTCCATAAGATGTCTTATGTACAGATATAATAACTTAGAAGCAAAGGCAGTTACTGGGTTAAGAACTTGGTTCTAAAGGTTTAATATTAAGTTGAATTTGTATGTAAGATGGAACAGGTACAGGGCCGGTGAGGTGACACATCCAGAATGTTCAAAACCAAGTATTTTTGAAAGGCAATAAGTTGGAGTTAAGGATATGAGTGCACACATGGATTCTTAGCAGAATGAAAAAATGCAGTCCATGTAGTATTAATATTCTATAAAAACTTTTTACTGTATGCAGTTTCTTTTAGTTACAATTTCAATAACTGTTTCATATTTTGTATATTACCATATACAGATGAAATGTCCTTAATGCTTGTTTGGCAATTGATAACATTTACTTAAGACACAAACGCCGAAAAGATCCAGACTCCAAAACATGTAGCAACCACAGTGTGTCACATCCATGCCAGTGCCTGTCAACCCTTTTCCACTTTGGTTGGTGAGAGGTGCCTCAGTTTGTTACTGGTGATGCAGGTTGGCAGTGTGGAGATCCTGGCTAATTTATGTTTATGTTGGTGCTGCTTATTCAATTAGCTTTGTGGTTAATTCCTGGTTCCTTTGTGAGCCCTGTGCAGAGCTGTTTATATAAAACCCCTGAGCCTCTGACTCCCACTTCAAGTTAAAGTTTCTCTTCATTAGTTCAGTATTGGGTTATCTGCTCAAGCTTGATTGTTGTATTCCTCTTGTCAGGCCGCTGCCTGTTTTCTGACCATTGTATATGTCTTCTGACTTTGTGCCTTGACTGCCCACCTGGTTCTGTCTT
Source organism: Ranitomeya variabilis (assembly GCF_051348905.1). Taxonomy (NCBI): domain Eukaryota; kingdom Metazoa; phylum Chordata; class Amphibia; order Anura; family Dendrobatidae; genus Ranitomeya; species Ranitomeya variabilis. The sequence continues at coordinate 484,643,504 of NC_135234.1, read as the reverse complement.
GGCTACCTTGACTTCTCTTTCCTCTGATTTGCAACTCTGGCCTCTGGCCAGCAGCCCATCTGTGGAAACAATCCAGTGAACCTTGTTGTAATACCAGATCCCTGTAAAAGGGTTAAAGGGTGAATGCCAGGGTTTGCCTGGAATCTTATCGATGGAGTGGATCAAACCAAGTCTCTCAGAGGTAGTGTTTTTGAGTCTGCAGTCTCTGGCAGACAATACAGTTTAACTGGCCAATTAAAATATGGAGGATCAAATGCAACACCAGGCCATGGTTGACCAGGATCTTGCACAGCAATTTCAACATCGTGAAACTTCTCAGGTCCAAGCACCTGTAGCACCTCCTTTGACCATTTCAGAACCCAAAGTTAAAATGACTGACAATTTTCAAGTGACTGTAAGAATTTTTTTTTCCTTTTCGAAAATCTATTGCCTGTACTGCAGTTTCTGACCACATTCCTCTGGTTCTGAGACCCAGCATGCATGACTGATCATTTCCCTACTACAGGGTGAACCCAGGCTTGGGTCTTTTCCCTTTGTCTTGATGTTCCAGAGCTCTTCACAGTTGACTCATTTTTCAAGGAATAAGGACTGCTTTATGATGACCCTGGTCTAGCAGCTTTTGCGGAAAGTAAAATAGCAGCCTTTCGCTATGGGTATTGTCCTGATGAGGATTAATGCACTGAGTTTAGGCTCTGGTCCACTGACTTGCAGTGGAATAAATAAGCACTTTGCCATCAGTTTTGTACTTGACTCTCTGACCAAATCAATGACATGTTTATTAGGTTCCCATCTCCTGACTCAATTGAATCAGCCATGTCCATGGCAATCCATCTTGATAGGTGGATGCATGAATGATGATGGGAATATACGGCTGACCCTGCACCTCCATTTAAGCCTTGTGTGCTTACTACCATTACTGAGGAGCCCATGCAGATTGGGGTGAGTAACTTTCATCAAGAACAAGGGTCCAAGCATCAAATACTGAATTTTGGTATCAACTGTGCAGAGTCTGGAGATCAGATGCATGCCTGCCTAAGACAACTAGAAACACACCAGGTGAGTCCGAGGAAGCCTGCACAGGTATTTCCCTATAATTCTGCAAAATTGTTGCCTTCTGTTTGTTTATCTTACAGTTGTGCACAAAAGTTTACATACCCCAGCAGAATTTTTGCTTTCTTGGGCTTTTTTTTATCAGAGAATATGAATGATAACACCACCATTTTTTCTCCACTCATCGTTATTGGTTAGGTGAAGCCATCTATTGTCAAACTACTGTGTTTTCTCTTTTTAAATCATAATGACAACCCAAAACATCCAAATGACCCTGATCAAAAGTTCATATACCCCATTGCTTAATACCGTGTATTGCGCCCTCTAACATCAATAACAGCTTGAAGTCTTTTGTGGTAGTTGTGGATGAAGTTCTTTATTTTCTCAGATGGTAAAGCTGCCCACTCTTCTTAGCAAAATGCTTCCAGTTCCTGTAAACTCCTGGACTATCTAGCATAAACTGTGCGCTTAAGATCTCCCCTGATTGGCTCAAAGATATTGAGGTCAGGAGACTGAGCTGGTCACTCCAGAGCCTTCACTTTATTCTGCTGTAGCCAATGACAGGTCGACTTGGCCTTGTGTTTTGGATCATTGTCATGTTGGAACATCCAAGTACGTCCTATGCGCAGATTCCGGGCTGATGAGTGCAAATTTGCCTCCAGTATTTGCTGATAATGTGCTGCATTTATCTTTCCTTCAACTTTCACCAAGTTTCCAGTGCCTTTGTAGCTCACACATCCCCAAAACATCAGCGATAAATCTCCGTACTTTGCAGTAGAAATGGTGTTCATTTCATCATAAAACTTGTTGACTTCTCTCCAAAAGTAACGTTTATGGTTGTGGCCAAAATGTTCACTTTTGGTCTCATCACTCCAAATTACCTTGTTCCACAAGTTTTGAGGCTTGTCTCTGTGCTGTTTTGCGTATTGTTGGCAAGATATTTTGTGGCATTTGCGCAGTAATAACTTTCTTCTGGTGACTCAATCATGCAGCCCATTTTTCTTCAAGTGCCTCCTTATTGTGTATCTTGAAACAGCCACACCGCTAGTATTTAGAGAGTCCTGTATTTCAGCTGATGTTGTTTGGGGGTTTTTCTTTGCATCCCAAACAATTTTCCCGGCAGTCGTGGACAACATTTTGGTTGGTCTACCTGACCATAGTTTTGTTTTTACAGAGCCCCTGATTGTCCATTTGTTAATCACAGTTTGAATGCTGCTGACTGGCATTATCAATTCCTTGGATATCTTTTTGTTTCCCTTTCCTGTTTTATACATTTCAACTACCTTTTCCTGTAGATCTGTTGACAATTCGTTTGCTTTTCCCATGACTCACAATCCAGAAATGTCAGTGGCTGGATGAAAGATGCAAGAGTCTCTTTGTATCCCAGAAACTCACTCAGCTTTTATGCACACACACTGAATACAAGCAAACAGGTCACAGGTGAGGATGTTACCATTAGTAGCCATTCAAACCCATTTGTGTCAACCTCTGTGCATGTTATCAGGACAAAATCACCAGGGTATGTGATTTTTTGATCAGGGTCATTTGGATGTTTTGGGTTGTCATTATGATTTAAAAAGAGAAAACAGTAGTTTGACAATAGCTGGGTTCACCCAACCACTAACCAAGAGTCGAGAAAAAGTTTTGGTGTTACATTCATATTCTCTGAAAAAGGCTAAGAAAGTAAAAATTCTGCCAGGGTATGTAAACTTTTGAGCCCAACTTTATATAGGAAAATTTTATTGGTTGCGGTTCCATAGCAAATTTTGGAGATGAAAAAATAGCTAAATATCTTGGTTTACTAAATTATGCTATCATTGTTTGTTGGTACTCTACATTTTGAATATATGTCCTTTTTTTTTTCTGAAAAGCCTGTCTGAGGCTATGGTCTTGGGCATGTCTTGGTGACGTAAAAATACTACGGAAAATGATTGGCAACTTGGTGATATTGTCTGCTGGAAAACTAAGTGTCAGAACAAATGTATGTCTTTATCTGTAATTTTGTCTAAAGCCATACGCAGTGGTTTACCCAATATATTTAGATCTTTCCCTCTCAGAGATTATTATTGCCTCATTGATCTGGTATCAAGCACCCATATCCCCAAGAGTAAAATATATAAGTTTTGTAACCCAGAACATCAAGTCATGAAAGATTATATAGCTAATAGTCTGCAAAAATGACTTCATCAGACTTTATCAGATCTTTCACATCACAAGTATTGTATGTTTATTTTTGTTGGTAAAGATGGCGGTGGTCTAAGAACTTGTATTGACCATTGGGGATTTCACACAATTACTACAAAGAATCAATATCCTCTGCCCCTCTTCCCTGATCTCTATAACCAATTGTTGAGAGCCCATTGGTTAACCAAGCTCAGTATAAGATGTGCATATAAACTGATCCGTATAGGAGAAGGAGATGAGAGGAAGAAGGCATTTAATACACCTGAAGGTATCTTGTGATGATTATTAACTAAGTAAGGCGCCAGTTGTTTTTCAAAATTTTGCTACTGACATATTCAGAGATATAATTGATTAACATGTGGTTGTCTATTTGGATGACATCTTGATTTATTCAGTTAATATTAATACATCTGACATGTATGTACTGTACTACAAACTCTCATAGATAATTTATTTTTGCTAAACTTGAAAAGTTTGTTTTTTTGGTTGAGGAAGTAAATTTTATGGGGAATGACCTAAGGAGGGGGCTGATGTAGTTAACTGGAATCCTGAGGTAATCAGGGCCTTTACTGCGTTAAAGGAAAATTTATTGTCTGACCCTGTATTAGTCCAGCCTGACTTTACCCTTTCATAGTCGGAGTAGATGCTTCAGAGATTGGAGTGGGAGTGGTGTTTTCAACAGTGTACAATGTCTCTCACTCAACGTTGTCCATGTGCCTTCTTTTCACATAAGTTTTCATCTGCCGAAAACAATTGATATCAGTAATTGTGAATTCTTGGAAATCAAGTGGACCTTTGAGGAATGGTGCCAATTCCTTGAAGGTGTCAATACTATCCAACTACTAACCAGGAACTGTTGATGACCAACTATTGTTTGAGACTCTAGAGATTGTTAGGGTTTACGAAACGTGTGCTTCAGCAAAAACACCCCATATTCATCTTGCTGGACTCCTTCAGCACTTGCCCACTCCAAAATGCCCCTGTTCCCACCTCTCCATGGATTTCCTTACTGATATCCCACCCTTAGAAGAGAAGTCTATTATTTGAATAGTGTGGGACAGATTTAGCAAACAGTGTCATTTAGTTTTTTTCTTGGGGTTACGTAACTCTCAAAATAGAAGTTGTTCATCAAACACATTGGGCATCTACATGGAATTCCAGAAAATATTTAATTTCTAAATTATGCAGGGCATTCTATAATAGGATTAATAATAAATTGCAATTTTTATCAGTTTATCACCCAGAGACCGATGATCAGACTGAACATGTCTACCAAACACTAGATCAATATATTGGGTGTTTTGTCTCTGATCACCAGTCTGACAGGGTGAAATACTTGATGCACCCCTTCTGAGGAAGAGACTTTCGAAACGCACGTCAGGGGGTACGTTGTGGCAGTCTGCACTCCTGGTAACTATGTGTATCTACTAGCCTAATATTTACTGTGAACTGTTATTTATCTTATCTCCTAAGCTTGGCTGTGATGTGCAGGGAAATATTCAGCTATAAGGGTACCGTCACACATTGAAATTTCCATCGCTACGACGTTACGATTCGTGACGTTCTAGCGATATCGTTACGATATCGCTGTGTCTGACACGCTACTGCGATCAGACACCCTGCTGAGAATCGTACGTCGTAACAGATCGTTTGGAACTTTCTTTCGTCGCTTGATCACCCGCTGACATCGCTGGATCGTTGTGTGTGACAGCGATCCAGCGATGCGTTCGCTTGTAACCAGGGTAAACATCGGGTAACTAAGCACAGGGCCGCGCTTAGTAACCCGATGTTTACCCTGGTTACAAGCGTAAACGTAAAAAAACAAACCGTACATACTCACCCGTCGGTGTCCTTCAGGTCCCTTGCCGTCTGCTTCCTGCTCTGAGTGCCGGCCGGAAAGTGAGAGCAGAGCGCAGCGGTGCTGCGATCTGCTCTCACTGTACGGCTGCACTCAGAGCAGGAAGCAGACGGCAAGGGACCTGAAGGACACCGACGGGTGAGTATGTACTGTTTGTTTTTTTACGTTTACGCTGGTAACCAGGGTAAACATCGGGTTACTAAGCGCGGCCCTGCGCTTAGTTACCCGATGTTTACCCTGGTTACCCGGGGACTTCGGCATCGCTCCAGCGCCGTGATTGCAACGTGTGACCGCAGTCTACGACGCTGGAGCGATGATTATACGACGCTGCGACGACACGAATCGTGCCGTCGCAGCGATGAAAATTTCAATGTGTGACGGTACCCTAAGGCTCTCCAGCAACTTTGCTCATTACGCATTGTATTATTTAATTGAATTTGTTAGTCTCAGTCCTGTAGAATGTTTTGGGTCCATACGCTCATGTATTTTTGCATGCTGCTTGTTATAAACATTGTGCTTTCTATCTAATTCACCTATGATGGATTATTATTGATACTATTTGCATATTCATTACTATTGTTGGACCTGCTTCACACTGCTGCCCAATGTTTGCGTGTTCTCTCATTCCCTTTTTTTTGTATGATATCTACCCTTTTTTAATTATGTTTTAAATATGGTTTAATAAAATTATATTTTCATATGATCTTCCTGGAGGACATTTTTTGTATGGGTGAAATACTTGCTTTACAAGTTTACAAGTTTTATCATTAACTCCTTCACCTCAAAGCCTATTTCTTGACCAAACCAAATTTTCCAATTCTGACTAGTGTCACTTTACAGTTGCTTCTCACAAAATTAGAATATAAAAAAGGTAATTTATTTCAGTTGTTCAATACAAAAAATTTAACTCATATATCATATAGATAGAATCATTACAAATAGAGTGATCTATTTCAATTGTTTATTTCAGTTAATGTTGATCATTATGGCTTACAGCCAATGAAAACCCATAAGTCGCTGTCTCAGTAAATTAGAATAATTGACAAAAACAACCTGCAAAGGCTTCCTAAGAATTTAAAAAGGTACCCTAGTCTGTTTCAGTAGGCTCCACAATCACGGGAAAGACTGCTGACTTGGCATATGTCCAGAAGGCAGTCATTGACACACTCAAAAGGTAATTGCTAAAGAAGCTGCCTGTTCACAGAGTGCTGTACCGAAGCATATTAATGATTTTCTGGATAGGAAATACCCAGCTGATATTTTAGATCAGGCTGAAAATCGTGTGAAGCAACTCACGCAGGATGAGCTATTAAAAACACGGAGACACAATTTTTGTTCCTCTCATCAAAATAAAAGTAAAGAAAATGGCCAGAAAAGATTTACTTTCACTTTTGCACATAGTCCTATGGACAAAGCGGTGTATGCAGCTATAAATAAGAACTGGCACGTACTTCAAAATGATAGGGAATTGCAGCCCTTAGTTATAAATAGACCACGTTTCGGCTATAAACGCACGAGAAATTTAGGCGACCTAATAGTTAAAAATAGACTCCCTCCGTCGGAAGACAATTGGCTCTTACGAGCGCAACCAATAGGGAATTTTAAATGTGGGAATTGTAAATTTTGCAATTTAAGATACGTGCATAATCCCATACAGATAGGTCCAATATGCCATAATGTCCGACATCTAATCACGTGTAAAACTCAATATGTTGTTTATGTTATCTTCTGCCCATGTCGGTTCTACTATATCGGTAAAACGATACGTCCGATGGTCACTAGATTTAAGGAACACTACATGTCTATCACCTCTGAAAAAGGTTGCCCACGTTTTATTAAACACGTACGTGATTATCATAACGCCAACCCTAATGTACTACGTTTTGCGGGCTTAGAAATGGTTAAAACCCCTGCACAGGGAGGCGATCGCAATAAAATCCTTCTGCAACATGAAGCAAAATGGATACTAGACACCAATGCGCAGGGACCTTTAGGGTTAAACGACAAGCTAGACATGTCAGTCTTCTTATAAATGACAATATATAGTCGTGAACGGTTGTATCAGTTGGCTTCTCCTGCCTTATATTGTTAAATGTTACATTTTATGTATGCTTATTACTACTGTTGTTTGCACACAACTTTTACTCATTGTTTTTATCCTACACCTGTTTGTTTTGCGTCATGTGAAATCCCTATAAAGGATATGACGTTCTTAATGTGCACCTGTGGACCCGTAGAAGCGCATCGGCGTGAAACGGCCGTCGTCCCTTTTTTTTCCTCCGCACACCTTCTCCCGCTCCCAGCCGCCTCTCCACATGATGTTCGTTCATTTTTAAGATGAATAAAGGTTTCTAATACAGCAGTGCCTGTCGGGTGAGTGCCACATTTCTTTCTCATTCATTATGGACATTGTTTTTGGTTTCCATGTTGAGCACCCCCGCTGATGCCTGCATTTTTTTATGCACATGTGACAAATGAACTTTGGTGGCAAAAGAAGATTTTGTGTTAGCACAGCTTGGTGCCGTCCGCACATCTCATCAGTTTGACTCTATACAACTATCATTCTTTGGGACAGAGCACGAGCTGCAACAATTAGCACTTAGATTTGTGCTTTATATGCCACAATGGATATTATCCAAGAAAGTTCTATGGATTCACAAGCAAGTACGTCAATGGAGTGTGGTTTACTGGCTGGGAGGGAGGATGCGGATGATTTCTTTATGAACTGCAACCATAAAGAAGATTTAGTACTAATAAGCACAAAAACATTAGAAAGTAAAATATATTTTTTGGCAGAACGAGAAATAAGGCTGTACTGGACAATTAAGTCACTAAAATCATACGTGGAATGTGGAAGAGTTCCACGTGGTCTTCGTGTGTTTAAAGAAATTTCCCAGTTTGCGGATGATCCCACCTTTCAACAAGCGTGGGATGAAATACACCTACAATGTTCTAGGAACTTATTGGCATTGGTGGTATCACAAAATGAGAAGGAATATATAACTCTTTGCGAACAACTGGAGAAGGCCAAACAAGAATTAAAATCTCGGATTACAGAGGCTCAGAACAATATATTTATAAAAAAACTAGAGAAAAAATTGGTTCTGATTCAAATCGAAACAAAACAACAAAAGAAAGATAAATTCCTTAGAGATAAGAACGATTTTGCGATGGGGCAAATTTTTACCTGGAACAAAAATAAGAACAATATGAGACGAAATTTTCAAAGATATCATCCCTCAAAGAAATTTAATCGGCGTAAACCGCAAAAAGACGGATGGATAACCGACTCTGACTCCAGTGGTGTTGAGGATCCAGGGAATGAGATTGCTGCCCCTGTGTCAATACCTGAAGTAAATGTCCCTTTAGGAAGAAAGTCAGGAGAGGGGGCCGTAAAAAGCCCGCAAAGAAAACGCAAGCAGGTCTCCTGGAGGAAGTGAAGAGCAATGAACTCCGCATCATAAATCTATCGAATAAAGTTTTGTCCCCAGAACAGAAAAAGGTTCTTTCTCTAGGGTTAAATTTCTGTATTCCTGAAGACTTTAATTTTACAAACTTTAAAATTGAGCTCTTCAGAGCCACCAGAAAATTACACCTGCATAAACATTTTTCCAGTAATAAAAATCAGTGCAGCATGCCAAATCTGCGCACTTCTGATGTTCCTGCGTCTATTGGTCCTTTGGGCTTCATAGCTCTCCTTCCATCAAATCCCCAAGATTTGGAAGATGCACGGTTACTTGCCAATCTAGATACATCAATGGAAGCAATTGCTTCTCCAGCTGTTAACGTCATCAATAATAGGGAAACTGAGCCCTTCAAAGGGGGTTTAAGCTCTTCCTACATGCCCCCTATATCTCCGGGCAATTTGATAGATTTGTTCCATGATCTCGTCATAAAAGATGTTGAAGCCCTTTTGTACCATAAACCGAGAAAGAATTTATCCAAGGAGGAGGAACGGGCACTAAAGGAAATGCAGCAGTGGAATGATGTAATCATCAGGAAAGCAGACAAAGGGGGAAATTTAGTTTTACTTAATAAAGATTACTACGTCAATGAAGCCATGTCTCAATTAAATGATAAAAATACCTATACTCTGTTAGATCATAACCCAATGGCGAAATACAAAGAAAAGTTACGGTGCTTATTAAATAAATATGTTTCAAACGGCACTTTGTCAAAAAGTCGGGCAGAAAAGTTATTTCCTCCTCATCCATCTATACCTTATTGGTATAGTTTGCCAAAAATTCATAAAAATGCCTCAGCACCTCCGGGTCGCCCGATCATCTCAGGCATTGGCTCTTTGACAGAACCCCTGTCACATTTCCTTGATTGGTTGCTAAAACCACTGCTGCTACAGATTCCTTCATTTGTTAAGGACTCAGGTGCCTTTCTCTCAGTGCTTCAATCAATGGACTGGCAACCTACTTTTTCATTAACTTCTATCGACGTTGTCAGCCTTTATACACGAATCCCTCAAGATAAAGGCATTGAAGCTGTGAGAACCATCCTCTCTAACACCGATAAAGACAACAATTTTATTTCTTTCATTGTGGAGAGTCTGCACTTTGTTTTGTCCCATAACGCATTTAAATTTGGTGAAAAATGGTTCCTACAACATACTGGAACTGCGATGGGTACGCCCGTCGCATGCGTTTTTGCAAATTTATTTTTAGCCGTTTTTGAGGAAAAATATATCACAAGTGCCACAAACCCTTTTTTGAAACACATTCGTCTCTTTTTGAGATTTGCAGACGACATTTTTATGGTCTGGGATGGCACCCAGAATGAGTTCAACTCATTTGTGACGTATCTTAATAGAGTAAACAGTGAAAATATGCAATTTACGGCGTGCTATGGAGGTAATTCTCTTGAATTTCTGGATGTAAAATTAGATATATCTGATGGGACATTGTGTACAAAAGTGTACAAAAAATCCAGTGCAACTAATAGTTTGCTTCATTTTTCGAGCGCGCACCCTAAACATACTAAAAACGGTCTGCCCTACAGCCAGATGGTACGCTACAGGAAAATTAATAATAATGATGAAATTTTCCATCAGCAAATTACTGATTTAAAATCTGATTTTCTGGATAGGAAATACCCAGCTGATATTTTAGATCAGGCTGAAAATCGTGTGAAGCAACTCACGCAGGATGAGCTATTAAAAACACGGAGACACAATTTTTGTTCCTCTCATCAAAATAAAAGTAAAGAAAATGGCCAGAAAAGATTTACTTTCACTTTTGCACATAGTCCTATGGACAAAGCGGTGTATGCAGCTATAAATAAGAACTGGCACGTACTTCAAAATGATAGGGAATTGCAGCCCTTAGTTATAAATAGACCACGTTTCGGCTATAAACGCACGAGAAATTTAGGCGACCTAATAGTTAAAAATAGACTCCCTCCGTCGGAAGACAATTGGCTCTTACGAGCGCAACCAATAGGGAATTTTAAATGTGGGAATTGTAAATTTTGCAATTTAAGATACGTGCATAATCCCATACAGATAGGTCCAATATGCCATAATGTCCGACATCTAATCACGTGTAAAACTCAATATGTTGTTTATGTTATCTTCTGCCCATGTCGGTTCTACTATATCGGTAAAACGATACGTCCGATGGTCACTAGATTTAAGGAACACTACATGTCTATCACCTCTGAAAAAGGTTGCCCACGTTTTATTAAACACGTACGTGATTATCATAACGCCAACCCTAATGTACTACGTTTTGCGGGCTTAGAAATGGTTAAAACCCCTGCACAGGGAGGCGATCGCAATAAAATCCTTCTGCAACATGAAGCAAAATGGATACTAGACACCAATGCGCAGGGACCTTTAGGGTTAAACGACAAGCTAGACATGTCAGTCTTCTTATAAATGACAATATATAGTCGTGAACGGTTGTATCAGTTGGCTTCTCCTGCCTTATATTGTTAAATGTTACATTTTATGTATGCTTATTACTACTGTTGTTTGCACACAACTTTTACTCATTGTTTTTATCCTACACCTGTTTGTTTTGCGTCATGTGAAATCCCTATAAAGGATATGACGTTCTTAATGTGCACCTGTGGACCCGTAGAAGCGCATCGGCGTGAAACGGCCGTCGTCCCTTTTTTTTTCCTCCGCACACCTTCTCCCGCTCCCAGCCGCCTCTCCACATGATGTTCGTTCATTTTTAAGATGAATAAAGGTTTCTAATACAGCAGTGCCTGTCGGGTGAGTGCCACATTTCTTTCTCATTCATTATGGACATTGTTTTTGGTTTCCATGTTGAGCACCCCCGCTGATGCCTGCATTTTTTTATGCACATGTGACAAATGAACTTTGGTGGCAAAAGAAGATTTTGTGTTAGCACAGCTTGGTGCCGTCCGCACATCTCATCAGTTTGATATTAATGGAAAGTTGAGTGGAAGGAAAAAGTGTGGTAGAAAAAGGTGCACAAGCAACTGGGATAACCGCAGCCTTTAAAGGAGTGTTAAGAAAAGACCATTCAAAAATTTTGGGGAGATTCACAAGGAGTGAACTGTTGCCAGAGTCATTGCTTCAAGAGCCACCACACACAGACATATCCAGGACATGGGCTACAAGTGTTGCATTTCTTGTGTCAAGCCACTCATGACCAATAGACAACGCAAGAAGCATCTTCCTGGGCCAAGGAGAAAAAGAACTGGAGTGTTGCTCAGTGGTCCAAAGTGTTGTTTTCAGATGAAAGTAAATTTTGCATTTCATTTGGAAATCAAGGTCCCAGAATCTGGAGGAAGAGTGGAGAGGCACGCAATCCAAGCTGCTTGAGGTTTAGTGTGAAGTTTCCAGAATCTGTGATGGGGAGTCATGTGATCTGCTGGTGTATTTCCACTGTGTTTTATCAAGACCAAAGAAAACCAGTCGTATGCTTCATGCTTCCCTCTGCCGACAAGATTTTTGGAGATGGAGATTTAATTCTCCAGCCGGACTTGGCACCTGTCCAGACTGCCAAAAGTACCAATAACACAACAGTATCACTGTGCTTTATTGACCAGCAAACTCACCTGACCTTAACCCCATAGAGAATCTAAGGTGTATTGTGAAGAGGAAGATGAGAGACACCAGACCCAACAATGCATATGAGCGGAAGGCTGCTATCAAAGCAACCTGGGCTTCCATAACACCTTAGCAGTGCCACAGGCTGATCGTCTCCATGCCACGTCACATTGTTGCAGTAATTGATGCAACAGGAGCCCCGACCGAGTATTGAGTACATTTACTGAACATACATTTCATTAGGCCAAAATGTCAGATTTTAAAATCATTTCTCAATCTGGTGTAATAAGGTATTCCAATTAAGTGAGATAATGACTTTTGGGTTTTCATTGGCTGTAAGCCACAATCATCAACATTAACAGAAATAAACACTTGAAATAGATCACTCTGTTTGTAATGACTCTATATAATATAAGAGTTTCGCTTTTTGTATTGAACAACTGAAATAAATTAACTTTTTGATGATATTCTAATTTTGTGAGAAGCACCTGTATGTGGTAATATCTGTGGACTGCTTAAACGTATCTCAGTGATTCTGATATTTTTTTTTCGTGACAAATTTTACTTTATGTAAGTCATAAATTTAGGTCAATATATAATTTGTATCTATGAAAATATTGAAAATTTTGCAAAAATGTTGAAAATGTTAAAATTTTCAAGTTTAAAATTTTTATGTCCTTAAACCAGAAAGTTATATAAAATAGTTAATAAGTAATATTTACACATGTCTACTGTATATTCGCATCATTTTCAAAACATATTTTTTTATTAAGAAGTTACAAGAGATAAAAGTTTATTAGCAATTTCTCATTTTTCCAACAAAATTTACAAAACCATTTTTTTAAGACCACATCATGTTTGAAGTGATTTTGAGTGGCTTATAGTAATAAATCACTTGGCACTCAAATGGTTTCTTTCAGATGAAAAAAGTGAACATCCCATTTATTTGTGCATCCAGTTCAAAGATTATTTAAATGTTTTCGGTCAAATCACAAGACCTTCATCAGAAATATCCTTAACAAAACTGAAATACAGACAAAAATCAAATACAGATTAGCGACAATCCTTCATAAGATGCACAAAAGAGAATAACGGATTCATGGTGTATGTGATGACGAATACATCCATCACGTGATGCAGAGAAAGTGAACAACCGTGGCGGTCAGAGTAAATCCAGGATGGTGTTCCGTGAGTCGTGAAGGTATCTGAATCAAAGGCTGATGCTGTGAACAATTGGTAAGGAAAAAACGGCTAGAGAAAGACAAAACATGGTGACAAATAGCTTGAGCCCTATAGAAGGACTCCTGATGTGGCCGTGGCCAATATGGCCTGAAGGATACTGGGTACAGTAGTGATCTGGGTGCTGGAGTGCCGTGCTGTACACAAAGGTACCTAATAGCGACCTATAATAAAGACGTGATATATAGGTTAATACCGTGTCCATAAGTAGCACTGTAAAACATGTGTGAGCCCCGGATGCTTATAGAGAGCCAAAAAACAGGTATCTCTTACACTCACTGGCCACTTTATTAGGTACACCTGTCCAACTTCTTGTTAACACTTAATTTCTAATCAGCCAATCACATGGCGGCAACTCAGTGCATTTAGGCATGTAGACATGGTCAAGACAATCTCCTGCAGTTCAAACCGAGCATCAGTATGGGGAAGAAAGGTGATTTGAGTGCCTTTGAACGTGGCATGGTTGTTGGTGCCAGAAGGGCTGGTCTGAGTATTTCAGAAACTGCTGATCTACTGGGATTTTCACGCACAACCATCTCTAGGGTTTACAGAGAATGGTCCGAAAAAGAACAAAAATCCAGTGAGCGGCAGTTCTGTGGGCGGAAATGCCTTGTTGATGCCAGAGGTCAGAGGAGAATGGGCAGACTGATTCGAGCTGATAGAAAGGCAACAGTGACTCAAATCGCCACCCGTTACAACCAAGGTAGGCCTAAGAGCATCTCTGAACGCACAGTGCGTCGAACTTTGAGGCAGATGGGCTACAGCAGCAGAAGACCACACCGGGTACCACTCCTTTCAGCTAAGAACAGGAAACTGAGGCTACAATTTGTACAAGCTCATCGAAATTGGACAGTAGAAGATTGGAAAAACGTTGCTTGGTCTGATGAGTCTCGATTTCTGCTGCGACATTCGGATGGTAGGGTCAGAATTTGGCGTAAACAACATGAAAGCATGGATCCATCCTGCCTTGTATGGAGCATCTTTGGGATGTGCAGCCGACAAATCTGCGGCAACTGTGTGATGCCATCATGTCAATATGGACCAAAATCTCTGAGGAATGCTTCCAGCACCTTGTTGAATCTATGCCACGAAGAATTGAGGCAGTTCTGAAGGCAAAAGGGGGTCCAACCCGTTACTAGCATGGTGTACCTAATAAAGTGGCCGGTGAGTGTACATCCCCTGATGCAACTACCAAGGATACTGGAGAATGTGAACATAAAAGACCAAACTAGAACAGGTTCAGAAGAGGTAGAAAAATCAAGAGAAATATGTCTATTTTTAACCACCGAGCCAGAGCCAGCTGTCCAGTCACTCCTATGAGTCTTGATAAAGCGCTGTATACCATCTAACTATGGCTAAACTATAATACGGACATGAGTCAATAAACAGGGGTAAGATGAGAAAAACTGGACAAGCACTGTGTACCATCTAAATATGGCTAAACTATAATATGGACATGAGTCAATACACAGGAGTAAAATGAGAAAAACCCGGACAATACCTGGAAGCATAGGACAATGAGGTATATGAGCCTAGGCAACCCGGGATGGAAAGCGCACCTGGAGCGTCTGCAGAAAATTATACAGGTGTGTTGGACCATAAGAAAAAAACTAAGCTAGTGACGCACTGGGTCTGGGCAAAAAAATTTTTTTTTTTTTACCTCAGATCCTTGAAGAGAGAAGGAGGGCGTGTATCCGCCGCTGCATATGGCACTGAGGAGAGAAGCATAAAGGCTCCCATTAGTATCTTGCTGGCGGTATGCAGACTGGGGCCAGAGATAAAAGGTGCTGCCATTACCTTATAGACGTCCGGTCCGTCACGCTGTGTGGAGTAATCCCGGGGGCTGCTGTCTAATGCTGGTACTTCCGGGTTTATGAAGCACTGTGAGAGGGTCATGTGACCCTGCACACTGGAGCTCGGACGAGCTCAAAGGACAATAACTCAGAGGGGGAGACTAGATAATGGAACGCTCCGAGAGCTGTTCATACAGAGCTCACTGAGCAAAGCCAGATAAGTAGCTAACTGTGGCTGTAACTGGTAGAGGGAATATAATGAATTAACCCCTTAATGAAGGGAGGTGTAAGGAGGAAAAGAAAGGGGGTAAGCCCCACAGGTAAAGAAGGTGAAAGCAAGAAAAGAACATTAGACAGAGATGCCAATAGAGCAATAAAACATGGTAATGGTCCCATAGAAGTACATCTATACTGTACCATAAAAAAGTGCCCTGTTACGTCACCCGTGTCACGTGCGTGCCATGAAGCTAACGATTCTATGAGAAAGCATAACATAATTACAATCTTGAAAATATTACATATTCATACATGTAACCCTATATAATCTAAAATTGCATATTGGTACATATTATAGAAAAGCTGCTACATCAAAATCCCTATTGTGTCCCTTAGGCTCTAGGGTCTGCAGGGTAAAGATCCAGAACGCTTCCCTTCTTTTAAGTATTTTTACGCGATTCTGGCCTCTCCTTGAGGGATCTATCTGCTCGAGTACCTGGAATCGGAGTTGGGAAATATTGTGACTTTTTTTAATGAAATGGTTAGGGAGAGGAAGATGAGTTTTTTTGCACCGGATGGTAGATTTATGTTGAGACACCCTGTCCCGGATTGCCTGCGTGGTTTCACCCACATAGGCAAGGCCACACGGGCACTTGATGACATAAATCACAAACGTGGACTCACAAGTGTAAAAACCTTTGATGGGTAAAGCTTTACCCGTTTGCGGATGAAACACAGTGGGACCCTTTTGAACATTGTTACATTGTAAACAATTTAGGCACGGGAAGGTACCCCGTCTCTGCGTTTGGAGAAAAGTTTGCCATGCGAGAGTTGTATCTGGGCCTACATCTGCTTTTACCAGCCTGTCTTTTAAATTTTTTGCACGTCTGAAGCATGAGAGGAAGGGTGATTTAAATTCTGGAATAAGAGGATAGCTTTTAGTTAAGATGTTCCAATGTCTCCTAATGGTAGACTGTACCATACCAGAAAAAGGATGGAAGGTAGTGACAAATGGAATTCTCTTGTTGCCCTTACTGGATTTGTCCTGTGATGTTTTAAATTTGGCTTTGGTGAGAACCCCCTGTGGGTAACCCCTATTGCAAAATTTCTCCTCCATCTCTGATAATCTTATTTCTTTAATATTATCATTGGAGACAATCCTGTCCACCCTTTGAAATTGAGATTTAGGGATGGAGTTTTTTGTGGACGGAGGGTGACAACTGCTGAAATGAAGTAGACCATTACGGTCTGTGGGTTTGGTGAACAAATCTATGGCAAGTGAACCCCCCTCCTCCTTGTAGGTCAGAGTGTCCAGAAAACTGATACGGTTCGTGTCGTGTTGTACAGTAAATTTCAATTCAGGCCAGATATTATTGATATGACTGTCAAAGGTTAGAAGTGACTCGATGGATCCATCCCAAATACAAAAAATATCATCTATATACCTCCGCCAGATTTTACAGTGTTCTATGAACAGTGGATGGGAATAGACATAATCTTTTTCAAAGGCTGCCATGTAGGCCACCGCAAACGGGGGCGCCACATTCGAGCCCATTGCAGTGCCCTGCTGCTGGACGTAGAAGGAGTCCTGGAACATAAAATAGTTCTCTTTTAGTACCATGTCAAGGAGGTCAGCGCAAAAATGTCGAATTTTAATATCAACCCTGGCTTCACTCAGAAGCCTATCTGTGGCCTGCAACCCTTTCTCATGCGTAATGGATGTATACAAACTGTTGACGTCCCAAGTGATCAACAGGCATGTTGGAGATAGCGGACCCAGAGATCTGATGATTCTAATGAAGTCATTAGTATCAAGCAGAAAGGATTGGATGGTTTTTACCAAGGGTGTGAGAATTTTCTCTAAAACAATAGCCAATGGTGAAAGGACCGAGTCTGTCAGAGACACAATAGGCCGGCCTGGTGGTTTAAACAATCTTTTATGTATCTTAGGTAATACATAAAATATTGGGGTGATGGGATCTGTTTTTGTGAGAAAGTCCCTCATCTTGTTGTCAATGGTACCTGCTTCAACATGAACTTCCAGGACCTGTTTAATTTTTTTCTCTATCCGATTAAGAGGATTGGATGATATTTTCTTATATACAGTATGGTCATTAAGCTGTCTAAATACTTCCTCCAAGTAATCAGTTTTGTCCATGATAACAGTGGCTCCACCTTTGTCTGCCGGTTTTATAACCAGCGATTTGTCGGACGACAACTGTTCAAGAGAAAGCCTCTCCGACTGTGTGAGATTGGTTTGGAAGTGGAACTTGCCTTGTTCCACCTCTCTGCAAAGATGATGAGTGTCCCTTTCAACCAGGGAAACAAATGTTTCAACTGGAGGATTGTTTTTAGGAGGCATATAAGAGCTCGGTGTGCGAAGACCAAGTTCACGAAGTCCGAGTAAGGGAACCAGGTCCTGCTTTGAGATTTCCGTGATAGGTTGTTGTTCAGAGAAGTGTACTCGTAGTCTGAGGTTCCTGTAGAACCTCTGTAAGTCCATGCTCAACTCAAAGCAATTGAATTTGTACATAGGGCAGAATGACAAGCCCTTTTGGAGTAATGACAATTGGTGTGTATCCAAGTTCCTGGAGGAAATGTTGATTACCAGTGGTAGGTCCTTACCTGAGATCTGGTTGTCATCTGGTTTCTGGATGTTCACTTTTTTCATCTGAAAGAAACCATTTGAGTGCCAAGTGATTTATTACTATTGGATTGACGGGCTGGAAACCTGACTTGGGCACCACACAGGATCCTTGAGTGCCGTGTGTTTTGTCTTTATTTGAGTGGCTTGTGTTACAGAATATACCAAAAAGTGACATCATTTCAAAAACTACACCCCTCAAAACCGTATTCAAGAAGTTTATTAACCATTCAGGTGCTTCACAACAATTAAAGAAATGTGGAAGGAAAATTGAAAATATTACATTTTCCCACAAAAATTTTAAGAAGGATAACTGAAGAAAATGGACAACAAAATGTGCAATTTCTCCTGAGTATGCTTATACATGTGATAAGCACCTTGAACCCACAAGTGCTTCAAAGAATTTTGCAATGTTGAACCATGAAAATGAAAAAATTTATTATTCTGCAAAAATGTTCTTTTAGCCCTAAATTTTTCATTTTCACAATGGTAGTAAGAAAACATGGATGTCAAATTTGTTATGCAATTTCTCCGGAGCATGCCAATATCCCATACATTGTGGGAAGCTACTTTTTGCACACAGTCAAGCTTCGAAAGGAAGGAGTGATGTTTTGGAGCGCAGACTTTGATGGAATGGTCTGCGAGTGCCATGTCTTGTTTGGAGAGCCCCTGATGTGCCTAAACAGTGGAAAACCCCACAAGTGACCCCATTTTGGAAATTGCTCCCTTCAGGGAATTATTTAGAGGCATAGTTAAAGTAATGATAATAATTCTTTGAGTTTCCCTGGTGTACAAATTAATATTATAGTGGTATGTGTAAGCTTTGCAGAGTACATCAAACTATAAAAGGGTGTTGTGTTAACAGGGTAAAACGAAATGTTATCAATTCATGGATGTGTGGTATGCTTTGAAGCATTCTTTAATCCCTTTCTTCCACTGGACGTACTATCCCGTCCATGTGACCTGGGACTTAATTTCCATGGACGGGATAGTACGTCATAGGCGATCAGCCGCGCTCACGGTGGGAGCGTGGCCGATCGCGGTTGGGTGTCAGCTGATTATCACAGCTGACATCTGGCACTATGTGCCAGGTGAGGTCTGCTCCCGGCACTTTAACCACGGTGGCATTCCGGTGGCATAGGGGAGCATTGCACAGGGAGTGGGCTCCCTGCGTGCTTCCCTGAGACCCTCAGAACAACGCTATGTGATCACGTTGTTCTGAGTGTCTCCTCCGTTCTCCTCCCTGCAGGCCCCGGATCCAAGATGGCCACGGGGGTCCTTGCGGTCTTGCAGGGACGCGGCTTTTCAGTGCCTGCTAAGAGCAGGCGCCGGCAAGCCTCCAGCACTGCCTGTCATATCGCTGATCTGACACAGTGCTCTGCAAAGTGTCAGATCAGCGACCTGACATTGTATAGGGATGTCCCACCCTAGGACAATGTAAAAAAGTTTAAGGCTATGTGCACACGTTCAGGATTTTTCACGTTTTTTTCTAGGCATTTTGCTCTAAAAACGCGATAAAACTGCAAAAAAAGCATACATTAAGCATCCTATTATTAGAATGCAAACCGCAATTTTTGTGCACATGTTGCAATTTTTTCCGCAGCGGAATCGCATTCCGGTAAAAAAAGCAGCATGCTCATTCCTTGTGCGGAATCGTGGGGATTGTGCACACATAGGAATGTATTAATCCACTTACTTTCCAGATGTGGCTATGCCCACCATGCGGGAAGTAAGTGGAACATGTGCGGTTGGTACCCAGGGTGGAGGAGAGGAGACTCTTCTCCAGGCCCTTGGGAACCATATACAGTAATGGTTAAAAAAAAAGAATTAAAATAATAAATCATGATATTCTCACCTTCCAGCGTCCCTCGCAGCGTTCCCACTCCTCGCGATGCTTCCGTTCCCAGTGATGCTTTGCAGCAATGACCTGTGATAACATGCGTCTCGCGAGACTGCTATGTCATCTGAGGTCATTGCCGCTAGGCATTATTGGGAGAACAGCACAACAACCAATATACGGATTGCCAGGGAGGCACCACACAGGAATAGATTATAAAATACCTTTATTTAATTATGATGGCAAAATAAAACAACAAATATCTGTGCGCATAACAGGACAAAGTACATCATATATAGTTGTTTCACAGTTTAGATAGTACTGGTCGATCAAATTCATATATGAATACGTCCCTCAAGTACAAATTGTGCAAAAACAGTAAAAAGAACCAAAAAAGTGCAATGTGCCAAGAAGCAATTCACATCTTAAACTGATGTGAATATGTAACTATATAGTTCAAATAGTTTGCAAGTGCCAAAAACAAATCAAATGAAGCAATATATAGTATCCAAAGTGCAATGTGTAAAGTGGTGCTACCTAGATATACAACAAGTCTTCTAGTGACCAAAAGTGCTAAGTGCAGACTGAGGGAGGAAAGGGTACTCAATATCTACCTGAATAAGTCGCCACGTCCTGTGTTAGCGCATCCCAATTATTGGAAACGGGAGCATCGCGAGGAGCGGGAAAATTGCCGTGGACGCCGGAAGGTAAGAATATCACGATTTTTTTTTTTATTATTATTTTTAACATTAGATCTTTTTACTATTGATGCTGCATAGGCAGCATCAATAGTAAAAAGTTGGTCACACTTGTCAAACACTATGCTTGACAAGTGTGACCAACCTGTCAATCAGTTTTCCAAGCAATGCCACAGATCGCTTGCAAAACGCTAGCATTCTGCAAACTAATTACGCTTGTGAAACGCTAGTGTTTAGCTGGAAAATGCATGCCAATTCTGCAGTTGCGGAATTCCACACGTGTGCAGATAGCCAAAAAAAAAATATTACACTGTAAAAATATTTTTTTAAAAAATCTTAAATAAAGAAAAAAAAAATTGTTCCAATAAATACATTTCTTTATCTAAAAAAAACAATAAAAGTACACATATTTAGTATCGCCGCGTCCGTAACGACCCGACCTATAAAACTGTCCCACTAGTTAACCCCTCCAGTGAACACGGTAAAAAAAAAAATAATGAGGCAAAAAACAATCCTTTATCATCATACCGCCAAACAAAAAGTGGAATAACACGCAATCAAAAAGACAGATATAAATAAACATGGTACCGCTGAAAATGTCATCTTGTCCCGCAAAAAACGAGCCACTATACAGCATCATGAGCTAAAAAATAAAAAAGTTATAGCCCTCAGAATAAAATGATGCAAAAATTATAATTTTTTATATAAAATAGTTTTTATTGTATAAAAGCAACAAAACATAAAAAAATATAAATGAGGTATTGTTGTAATCATACTAACCCGAAGAATAAAACTGCTTTATCAATTTTACAAAACGTGGAACGGTATAAACGCCCCCCCAAAAAGAAATTCATGAATTGCTGGTTTTTGTATAAAAAGAGATCAAAAAATGTCATGTGCTCAAAAATGGTACCAATAAAAACTTCAACTCGTCCCGCAAAAAACAAGACCTCACATGCCTCTGTGGACCAAAATATGGAAAAATTATAGCTCTCAAAATGTGGTGATGCAAAAACTATTTTTTTGCAATAAAAAGCGTCTTTTAGAGTGTGACAGCTGCCAAAAATAAAAACACGCTATAAAAACCTGCTATAAATAGTAAATCAACCCCCCCTTTATCACCGCCTTAGTTAGGGAAAAATAATAAAATAAAAAATGTATTTATTTCCATTTTCCCATTAGGGTTAGGGTTGGGGCTAATGTTAGGGTTAGGGTTGGGGCTAAAGTTAGGGTTAGGGTTGGGGCTAGAGTTAGGGTTAGGTTTACGTTTACGGTTGGGTTAGGGGTGTGTAAGGGTTAGGGGTGTGGTTAGGGTTGGGATTGGGGTTATGGGTGTGTTGGGGTTAAGGGTGTGTTGGGGTTGGGATTAGGGGTGTGTTTGGGTTAGGGGTGTGGTTAGGGCCATTGTTAGGGTTGGGATTATGGTTAGGGGTGTGTTGGGTTTAGCGTTGAAGTTAGAATTGGGGGGTTTCCACTGTTTAGGCACATCAGGGGCTCTGCAAATGCAACATGACATCCGATCTCAATTCCATCCAATTCTGCATTGAAAAAGTAAAACTGTGCTCCTTCCCTTCCAAACTCTGCCGTGCATCCAAACAGTGGTTTACCCCCACATATGGGGTATCAGCGTACTCAGGACAAATTGGACAACAACTTTTGGGGTCCAATTTCTCCCGTTACCCTTGGAAAAATACAAAACTGGGGGCTAAAAAATAATTTTTGTGGAAAAAAAAGATTTTTTATTTTCACGGCTCTGCGTAATAAACTGTAGTGAAACACTTGGGGGTTCAAAGTTCTCACAACACATCCAGATAAGTTCCTTGGGGGGTCTAGTTTCCAATATGGGGTCACTGGTGGGGGTTTCTACTGTTTAGGTACATCAGGGGCTCTGCAAACCCAACGTGATGCCCGCAGACCATTCCTTCTAAGTCTGCATTCCAAAACGGCGCTCCTTGCCTTTAGAGCTCTGCCATGAGCCCAGTGGTTTACCCCCACATATGGGGTATCAGCGTACTCAGGACAAATCGCACAACAACTTTTGTTGTCCAGTTTCTCCTGTTACAGCTCACATAAAAAAACTCAGAAAAAATACATACCATGAGATACGGCCTTCCCAAAACCCTGTCTGATGACAAATGCACACTTAGCAGGATGCAGCAGGCCTCCACTGATAAAGGCTAGGGGCGGCACAGGTGCAAACTACTTGATAAAAACAGCCACCCCCACACCAACCAAACATCGCAGCGGTTGGCTGCCTAGTAGAAAAAAATGCACATTGATATAACTCGCATAGGACGCCAGTCACACTGATAAGTGTGGTGCACAGTGGCTGGTATGCAACCTATTAATGACGCCCCTTGTATTAACAGGCAGGCTGCCCAGCACTATAATATGCAGCACACAGTGACAGATGCCCCAGAAAAACCTAACCAACATAAAGAGGCCGTATCTCACAGTTTCTCCTGTTACCCTTGGGGAAAATAAAAAATTGGGGGCGAAAAATCATTTTTGTGAAAAAATATGATTTTTTATTTTTACGGCTCTACATTATAATCTTCTGTGAAGCACTTGGGGGTTCAAAGTGCTCACCACACATCTATATAAGTTCCTTAGGGGGTCTACTTTCCAAAATGGTGTCACTTGTGGGGGGTTTCCACTGTTTAGGCACATCAGGGGCTCTCCAAATGCGACATGGCATCCTATCTCAATTTCAGCCGACTACGCATTGGAAAGTCAAACGGCACTCCTTCACTTCCAAGCTCTGCCATGTGCCCAAACAGTGGTAGCGCACTCAGGACAAATTGTACAACAACTTTTGGGGTCCAATTTCTCCTGTTACCCTTGACAAAATAATAAACAAATTTAATCTGAAGTAATTTTTTTGTTAAAAAAAGTTAAATGTTCATTTTTTTTAAACATTCCAAAAATTCCTGTGAAGCACCTGAAGGGTTAATAGACTTCTTGAATCTGGTTCTGAGCACCTTGAGGGGTGCAGTTTTTAGAATGGTGTCACACTTGGATATTTTCTACCATATTGACCCCTCAAAGTGACTTCAAATGTGATGTGGTCCCTAAAAAAATGGTGTTGTTAAAATGAGATATTGCTGGTCAACTTTAACCCTTATAACTCCCTAACAAAAAAAAATTTGGTTCCAAAATTGTGCTGATGTAAAGTAGACATGTGGGAAATGTTACTTATTAAGTATCTTGTGTGACATAACTCTGTGATTTAAGGGCATGAAAATTCAAATTTCCATTTTTTTCACAAATAAACGCAAGTAGTGTCAAGGAAATTTTACCACTAACATGAAGTACAATATGTCATGAGAAAACAATCTTAGAATCACTGGAATCAATGCAAGTGTTCCAGAGTTATAACACCATAAAGGGACAGTGGTCAGAATTGTAAAAATTGGCCCCGTCATTAACATGCAAACCATCCTTGGAGGTTAAGGGGTTAAAGCAGATTCCTGGTTTCTCAGAGGATTCTCACAGTAGATTTTGTTTTACTTTATTTCTAAAATGCTGTGATTGGTTGCTCATAATTGACCGACCAATCACAGTGATCGCCAATCTGGGAGGGGGCGGTACAGCCGTCAATGAATATGTGCAGGGATGGTTTGCTGTCAGAGACAGCAGCCATCTTGACTCAGTCACCTAGCAATTCAGCGCAGTGACTGGAACTTGCAGCGCAGTACATGTACAGCAGTTTGCTGGAACACACTTGCCATAGCGCCGTACATGTGTAGGGAGGAGAGCCAGGCTAACGGTCCCTCTTGTGTGTCTGGGCCGGAACTGTTGGGGTTATCACCATTATTCCGGGGGGAAGAGATTTACCAGAGCAGTTAAGGATACCTGACTGATAGGGGCGGGTCTGACTTTAATAGCGGTGTGCGCGGGAAGATGGGGCTTTTGGCAGGGAACCAGTGTGAGATTGCAGAGACGGTTGACTCTCTCTCGACTTACCCACCCCAGCTATCTGCGTCTTCTCACCCGCTTAGCAGTGCCATTCTGACTGACGACCCAGGGCCCAGAGAGATCCCCGCACCATACAGTGACCAGTACGGACTTCAGAGCATCGCTTTGCTCACCATCACAGAGGCACTGCTCAGTCCTGTCCCTTCGGTGCCTACTGAATGCCGGCCTGTTCCTGTGGCCGTGACCGCTGAACTGCATACTACTTCTGTGGCATTGTCTGTTGAACTGTTTTCTATGTCCGCTGTGCCGCAGACAAACACCTCTACAACATCTCATGCCTAGACCAGGAGATCACGTGCTGAAGGACCCGGAGGATTCACCACCGCAAGGAGCCAGTGCATCACCTTTGTCCGGGACCGGATTTGAGACAGCGCTACCGAGGGATCTTCCAGCCACCTCCTGCCAAGGCCCAGAGACTGATAAGTTGAACTATTGTTATCTTTATAATTATACCCCCTTCTTGATTTATTATTCTTACATAAAATCCCTGTTAACCCTTGCTGTGCCTCTTGTGTATCACTGCATCCTACGCACCTGCTAGCATCTTACACATGTATGGCGGATGTCGTAAAGAGGTTAATAATCACTATCAGGAATGCATTAAGGCACCTCTGTTCTTTTGTAACCTTGATATCTTCCTGTTTGCTAGAGTCTGACTGCTTGGACCACCATTGATCCTGAGAACTGGGACTTTGAAGAGCCCTGTGTAAATGAAATGGTGTTCAATCATGTCACCTCCTCTTCATTCATTCTCAATGGGACAACTGATAACTGAGCACAGTGTTAGGCTGGTCTTCAGCACTCCCATTGAGTATGGATGTAGAAGAGTTGCACTGGACGCATAATCACTAAATTCACACAGAGCTCTTCAGACGCCCATGTCTCTGGATTTCTGGGGGTCCCTACAGTCAGACTCCCTGCAATCAAGAAATTATCCCCTATCCATGGAAATAGGGTAGGATACAGCTCCTTTAAAGTAGGATGTAGATAGCTGAAAGAGGTAAATAAGAAATTACAACAAGCAGCAACTTGCTTGAAGACTGAAATTTTCAAGCAACTCAATGAGGCTGATTTATTAATACTATCCTAAATTTAGAGATAGTAATATTGAACTAGCTGCTCAAAATTTATCACAGAGGATCATGCTGAACATGGCCACCATCAGGCCATTATTGCCCTTACTGCTGTATGGGGCCTGGTGAGCAGAAGTACAGAGAATCCCAGACCCAGACTGGGCCCCCCCTCGTGTGCTTTTGCTCACCAGGCTCCAGGGTATGATAAAGTATTGTACGTTAAAGGGCCTCCCTTGGCACAGGATGCCTTCCTGGTGCTACAAAGTCCCTCCGCCTCTTTTGTGACACATGGGCAATGGGGCGTATGTGAAGTTGTCATTGTGTATGTCCCATCATGTACTCACGCCAGTCGCCAGAAGTGAAGCGAGCTGTGCCTGCAGGGGATATTATAAAACCATTTTTTTTTATACAGCAAATTAAACAGGCTTAGGGTGGATGATGATGAATTAAGGATGTGGAACAGTGGATAGTGAATGACATTGTATTGGGGTGGGGGAACACAATAATGATGAATTGGTGTGTGGGACGGGGGACAGTGAATGGCGATGTATTGAGTTGGGAGAGAACAATAATGATGAATTGTGGGAGGGGGCGGGACAGTAAATAACATATTTAGGTGGGGAAGCACAGCAATGATGAATTGGGAATGGGACAGTTAATGATGATGTATTGAGCTGTGGGCAGCAAATGATGAATTGAGGGTAATTAATGGGGGACAGAAAATGATTAATTGAAGGTGAGGGTGGGGAGATCAAATTATGATGAATTGAGGGTGGTGGTGGGAGAGAGAGAGGACATGACATAATGAATTTGGGCAGAGGGGAGCACATAAATATAATGAATGTGAGAGGTACAGAGTGGGGTGCATTAAGGATGCAGAAGTGTGACTGGTATTGAATTGAGGGAAAGAGTACAGGTACTCAGGGCCGCCATCAGTGCATTCCTGCCCTCACTGGGAGAGATGTCACCGGTGAGTCAGTGTGTTACCTGTACACTGACACTATACTCTATATACTAGGTAAAGAGCTCCTGTGTATAAAGTCACTGGTGATCACTGTATTACCTGCACACTGACACTGTACACATTGGATCTGCATTAGTGTTGAGCATTCCGATACCGCAAGTATCGGGTATCGGCCGATACTTAGCAGTATCGGAATTCCGATACCGAGATCCGATACTTGCCGCGTATCGGATACCGGAATCGGAAGTTCCCAGGATTCAAACTGCACAAATTTGCACGAAATCAGCCAATGAGAATGATTCCAAGTGTGGGCACATCCTGTTCAGCATGGAGGGCATGAAACTACTGGCAAGGCTGTGATTGGCTGCTGAAATGATGTCATGATGCAGTTTAAAAGTCGCTGGCGCCATTTTTCGCTCACTCTGCTGTGAATTCAGTTAGTGACAGGACGCTGTTTGCTGACTGAGGGCCAGTTTAGAGATAGCGATTTGATTCTTTGTGCTTTTCCAAGGCTAATTTAGCAACCGCTGTGTTCACCTACTAATCACCTTGCTTTTGCCTTGCAGCGCTGTTTTCACAGCGATCTGCAAGGTCTGTGTGTGTGTGTGTGTGAGTGCAGCCCACTCTCTAGTCTGTGTGCAGCCATAGGCCATCCATAGCTGGTTGTATTCAGTTCAGGGAGGGTGGTTCATTGCCTCATACTGTTCTTTTTTTTTTTTTTTCAAGTAGTGTAGTCTGCTGCTCATTTTTTGTAATAATACCTATTAGTGACTTTCCACCCGTATCCAGCTAACTTGTGGAAAAACACTACATAGGATAAAGTAGAGGAGGTTTTTTGGGCCTTGCAGCGCCGTTTACGGCTGTCTGCACGGTCTCCGTGTGACTGCAGCTCGCCCTGTAGTCTGTGAGCATCCATAGCCTGGTTGTATCCAGCTCGGGGTTGTTCACTGCGTCATACCGTAAAATC
Source organism: Ranitomeya variabilis (assembly GCF_051348905.1). NCBI lineage: Eukaryota > Metazoa > Chordata > Amphibia > Anura > Dendrobatidae > Ranitomeya > Ranitomeya variabilis. Next base: position 484,615,973 of record NC_135234.1, on the reverse strand, counting down.
AATTTTCCTTTTGTTTTAAGTAGTGCAGGCTGCTGCACATTTTTTCAAAAAATTCCTATTAGTGTCTTTCCACCCGTATCCAGCTAACTTGTGGAAAAACACTACATAGGATAAAGTAGAAGAGGTTTTTTGGTCCTTGCAGCGCCGTTTACGGCTGTCTGCACGGTCTCCTTGTGACTGCAGCTCGCCCTGTAGTCTGTGAGCAGCCATAGCCTGGTTGTATCCAGCTCAGGGTTCTTCACTGCGTCATACCGTAAAATCAATTTTCCTTTTGTTTTAACTAGTGCAGGCTGCTGCACATTTTTTCAAAAATTTCCTATTAGTGTCTTTCCACCCGTATCCAGCTAACTTGTGGAAAAACACTACATAGGATAAAGTAGAGGAGGTTTTTTGGGCCTTGCAGCGCCGTTTACGGCTGTCTGCACGGTCTCCGTGTGACTGCAGCTCGCCCTGTAGTCTGTGAGCAGCCATAGCCTGGTTGTATCCAGCTCAGGGTTGTTCACTGCGTCATACCGTAAAATCAATTTTCCTTTCGTTTTAAGTAGTGCAGGCTGCTGCACATTTTTTCAAAAAATTCCTATTAGTGTGTTTCCACCCGTATCCAGCTAACTTGTGGAAAAACACTACATAGGATAAAGTAGAGGAGGTTTTTTGGGCCTTGCAGCGCCGTTTACGGCTGTCTGCACGGTCTCCGTGTGACTGCAGCTCGCCTTGTAGTCTGTGAGCATCCATAGCCTGGTTGTATCCAGCTCGGGGTTGTTCACTGCGTCATACCGTAAAATCAATTTTCCTTTTGTTTTAAGTAGTGCAGGCTGCTGCACATTTTTTCAAAAAATTCCTATTAGTGTCTTTCCACCCGTATCCAGCTAACTTGTGGAAAAACACTACATAGGATAAAGTAGAAGAGGTTTTTTGGTCCTTGCAGCGCCGTTTACGGCTGTCTGCACGGTCTCCTTGTGACTGCAGCTCGCCCTGTAGTCTGTGAGCAGCCATAGCCTGGTTGTATCCAGCTCAGGGTTCTTCACTGCGTCATACCGTAAAATCAATTTTCCTTTTGTTTTAAGTAGTGCAGGCTGCTGCACATTTTTTCAAAAATTTCCTATTAGTGTCTTTCCACCCGTATCCAGCTAACTTGTGGAAAAACACTACATAGGATAAAGTAGAGGAGGTTTTTTGGGCCTTGCAGCGCCGTTTACGGCTGTCTGCACGGTCTCCGTGTGACTGCAGCTCGCCCTGTAGTCTGTGAGCAGCCATAGCCTGGTTGTATCCAGCTCAGGGTTCTTCACTGCGTCATACCGTAAAATCAATTTTCCTTTCGTTTTAAGTAGTGCAGGCTGCTGCACATTTTTTCAAAAAATTCCTATTAGTGTGTTTCCACCCGTATCCAGCTAACTTGTGGAAAAACACTACATAGGATAAAGTAGAGGAGGTTTTTTGGGCCTTGCAGCGCCGTTTACGGCTGTCTGCACGGTCTCCGTGTGACTGCAGCTCTCTCTGTTGTCAGTTCAGCCCCAAAAAAATAAATAAATATTAAAGTTCACCAAACACACCACTTTACATTTGTGTAGACCACATTAGCTCATATTAAAGTCTAGTCCACACTTTAGAAAATTAGTGTTTCCTATACCTGTTAGGACTCGGAGCTGTTCAGGAATAAGCACACAAAGCCGTTAGTACTTTTCTGCTTATCTTTATCAGTCAACCAAGATGAAGAAGGCAGGGAGTAAGGCACGTGGGCGTGGGCGCGGAGCAGGGAGAGGACGTGGGGATTCTGTGCCTGCTGCGGGCACCGGTGACTCCTCAGCACCCAGTTTCACCAGGGAACAGTCGTTCATGCGCAGCTTTGTCGCAGAGCGCCGTACACCGCTGCTGCGTGAAGACCAAATTGAAGCCGTTGTCGGATGGATGGCAGCTAACGCATCGACTTCAATTAGTGCCACATCCTCTCAGACACAGAGCACTGGAGAGCAGCCATCTGTCTCTTCACCACCTGCCAAATTGGCCAGGCAGACAGAGAGCCCAGGACAGGAGCCGTCTCTACTTCTGTTCTCTGAATCTCTTGGCTTGGAAACAGGGGCCAGCCAAGCAGCATTGGAGAAATGGAAGAAGAGGCAGGGTGCAGTGATGCCCAACAGCTTTTTCTCTCTGAGTCTGAATAGGCGGGTGGGCCAGTGCCTCCGGTCACCACATCGCAGGCCGCATCCGCTGATGATGACACTCAGGTGCCACTTTCTGGTGCGTGCTCTGCTGCTGAGACTACCCAGGAGGAGAAGTTGGTGGCAGAGGGTAGTGTAGATGATGAGGTCCTTGACCCATCGTGGCGTGAGGGACAGGAAGGTGGTGGGAGCAGCTCCGAGGAAGAGATTCCTAGAACGGGCCAAAGAGGTAGAGGGAGGGGGAAGACTGCGCAGCCTGTAGCCTCCACTTTGGCACCCGTTAGGAGCATGTCTGTTCCAAAAGCCAAAAAGGGCGCTCCCAAGACTTGCAGTGTCTGGCCCTTTTTTGACACAGTTGCAGATGACATTTGCTATGTCAAATGCAAGGTGTGTCATCACAAAGTCAAAAGAGGGAAAAATGTCAGCAACCTCAATACCTCCAACATGTGGAAACATGTGCGCAACAGACACGCGGCGGAGTTAGAAAAACACACTGAAGAGCTAGGCCAACCAACAGCGGCAGCTACCACCTCTTCAGCTCGTGTTGCCTCTTCCTCCAGCTCACACGCAGCTAGTTCGGCTGCCTCCCAGGATCGCCGTGGAAGAACCTCTGGCCCTGTTGTCCAGAGACCCACTGTAATTCCACCCGCAGCACCACTTTCCCAGTCATCCACACACTCCCAGCCCAGTCTACAGCCATCGGTAGTACAGGCATGGGAGAAAAGGTGGCCTTTCTCATCAAACCACCCACGAGCACAGGCTCTGACTGCAGGCATTGCCAAACTTCTGTCACTGGAAATGCTGTCATTCAGGTGGAGACTGACAGCTTCCGTGACTTGATGTCATTGGCAGTCCCACAGTACAATGTGCCCAGCCGCTTTTACTTCAGCAGGCAAGCTGTCCCTGCCCTGCACAAGCATGTGGAGGGACACTGTTGTGGATTCTGTTTTTGGGCTCCCTCTGGTGGTTACAACTGGTACTGGGTGACTTTGGTGGGTTGCGGTCTCTGGTTTCCACCTGTCCATCTGTGGCTGGGTGTTTCCTATTTAACCTGGCTTTCCTGTCATTCCCTTGCCGGCTATCAATGTATCAGTGTGTCTCTGTTACCTGCTCCTAGGCCTTCAAGACAAGCTAAGTCTGGATTTTCCTGTTTCATGATTGCTTTCATGTTTTTTAGTCCAGCTTGCAGATATGTAATTCTCTGCGGCTGGTTGCTCTAGTGGGCTGAAATTACCACTCATGTACCATGAGTTGTCACATGAGTTCAAGTAATTTCAGGATGGTATTTTGAAGGGTTTTTAAGCTGACCGTGCAGTTCACCTTTTGTATCCTCTGCTATCTAGCTTAAGCGGGCCTCATTTTGCTGAATCTGTTTTCATAACTACGTTTGTGCCTTCCTCTCATTTCACCGTCATTATATGTGGGGGGCTGCTATTTCTGTGGGAATATTTCTCTGGAGGCAAGATAGGTCTATTATTCTTCTGATAGGGGAAGCTAGATCTCCGGCTGGCGCGAGATGTCTAGGGGCCCCCCAGGAACGTTCCCCGGCTGCTGTTAGTTGAGTGTTGAGGTTCAGGATCGCGGTCAGCTCAGGTTCCATCACCCTAGAGCTCGTCCTGTTTTTGCCCGTGTTATGTTGCTAAATTCCCTGCCATTGGGACCATGACAGTATAGCCGGCCCACAAAGTGTTAATTGTTTGGGCTGAAGCAGGAGAAAAAGAAGTGTTGAAGGGAAATTTTTTTTTTTTTTCCCCTCAGAGTTTTCCTGCCTAGCCCTTAATTGCTGTCTAGCTGCTTCTTACCTCCTCTTAACCCTTGAATGGCTCTGACCTTAGCTGTTTAACATAGATGTCCAGAGTTTGGCTTCCAGCCTGAATAATCTTGTTGCAAAAGTTCAAAACATACAGGATTTTGTTGTTCACACTCCTATGTCTGAACCTAGAATTCCTATTCCAGAGTTTTTTTCTGGAGATAGATCTACCTTCCTGAATTTCAGGAACAATTGCAAATTGTTTCTTTCTTTGAAATCTCGCTCCTCTGGAGACCCTGCTCAGCAGGTCAAGATTGTAATATCTTTCCTGCGGGGCGACCCTCAGAATTGGGCATTTGCATTGGCACCAGGGGATCCTGCATTGCTCAGTGTGGATGCGTTTTTTCTGGCACTGGGATTGCTCTATGAGGAACCTAACCTGGAGATTCAGGCTGAAAAGGCTTTATTAGCCCTCTCTCAGGGGCATGATGAAGCGGAAGTATATTGTCAAAAATTTCGGAAATGGTCGGTGCTTACTCAGTGGAATGAGTGCGCCCTGGCTGCAAATTTCAGAGATGGTCTTTCTGAGGCCATTAAGTATATTATGGTGGTGTTCCCTGCGCCTACAGGTCTGAATGAGTCTATGGCTATGGCCATTCAGATTGATCGGCGTTTACGGGAGCGCAAACCTGTGCACCAGTTGGCGGTGTCTTCTGAACAGGCACCTGAGACTATGCAATGTGATAGAATTCAGTCCAGAAGTGAACGGCAAAATTATAGGTGGAAAAATGGATTGTGTTTTTATTGTGGTGATTCAGCTCATGTTATATCAGCATGCTCTAAACGCACAAAAAAGGTTGATAAATCTTTTGCCAGTAGTACTCTGCAGTCTAAGTTCATTTTGTCTGTAACTCTGATTTGTTCACTGTCATCCATTTCCGTCGATACCTATGTGGATTCGGGCGCTGCCCTGAGTCTTTTGGATTGGTCATTTGCCAAACGCTGCGGTTTTAGTCTGGAGCCTCTGGAAGTTCCTATTCCTTTGAAGGGAATTGACTCTACACCATTGGCTATGAATAAAACGCAGTACTGGACACAAGTGACCATGCGCATGACTCCCGTTCATCAGGAGGTGATTCGCTTCCTTGTACTGTATAATTTACATGATGTACTAGTGCTTGGTCTGCCATGGTTGCAAACTCATAATCCAGTCCTGGATTGGAAAACAATGTCTGTGTTAAGCTGGGGATGTCAGGGGGTTCATGATGATGCACCTCTGATTTCAATTGCTTCATCTACTCCTTCTGAGGTCCCTGCGTTTTTGTCTGACTATCGGGATGTTTTTGAGGAGCCTAAGCTCAATTCGCTCCCTCCTCATAGGGATTGTGACTGTGCTATAGAATTAATTCCTGGCAGTAAGTTCCCTAAGGGTCGTTTATTTAATCTGTCAGTGCCAGAGCATACTGCTATGCGGAATTATATTAAGGAGTCCTTGGAAAAGGGACATATTCGTCCATCTTCGTCCCCTCTGGGAGCAGGTTTTTTTTTCGTGGCTAAAAAAGATGGTTCCCTGAGGCCTTGTATAGATTATCGCCTTCTGAATAAGATTACAGTCAAATATCAGTATCCATTGCCATTGTTGACTGATTTGTTTGCTCGCATTAAGGGGGCTAGGTGGTTCACTAAGATAGATCTTCGCGGTGCGTATAATCTTGTGCGGATAAAGCAGGGTGATGAGTGGAAAACCGCATTTAATACGCCTGAGGGCCATTTTGAGTATTTGGTAATGCCTTTTGGACTTTCTAATGCTCCTTCAGTCTTTCAGTCCTTTATGCACAATATTTTCCGTGAATATCTGGATAAGTTTATGATTGTGTATTTGGATGATATTTTGGTATTTTCTGATGACTGGGAGTCTCATGTTCTACAGGTCAGGAAGGTGTTTCAAGTCCTGCGGGCCAATTCTCTGTTTGTGAAGGGCTCAAAATGTCTCTTCAGAGTCCAGAAGATTTCTTTTTTGGGGTACATTTTTTCTCCTTCTACTATTGAGATGGATCCCGTTAAGGTTCAGGCGATTTGTGACTGGACTCAACCTACATCTGTTAAGAGTCTTCAGAAGTTCTTGGGTTTTGCTAATTTTTATCGTCGGTTCATTTCTAATTTTTCCAGTGTTGTTAAACCTTTGACTGATTTGACTAAAAAGGGTGCTGATGTTGCTAATTGGTCTCCTACGGCTGTGGAGGCCTTTCAGGAGCTTAAGCGCTGGTTTTCTTCTGCTCCTGTGTTATGTCAACCAGATGTTTCACTTCCTTTTCAGGTTGAGGTTGATGCTTCCGAGATTGGAGCGGGGGCGGTTTTGTCACAGAGAAGTTCCGATGGCTCGGTGATGAAGCCATGTGCGTTCTTTTCTAGAAAATTCTCGCCCGCCAAGCGCAATTATGATGTGGGTAATCGGGAGCTTTTGGCCATGAAGTGGGCATTTGAGGAGTGGCGTCATTGGCTTGAGGGTGCTAGACATCAGGTGGTGGTCTTGACTGATCACAAAAATCTGATTTACCTTGAGTCTGCCAGGCGTTTGAATCCTAGACAGGCCCGTTGGTCGTTGTTTTTTTCTCGTTTCAATTTTGTGGTTTCATACCTGCCAGGTTCAAAGAATGTGAAGGCAGATGCTCTTTCCAGGAGTTTTGTGCCTGACTCTCCTGGAGACTCTGGGCCTACTGGCATCCTTAGGGATGGGGTAATATTGTCCGCCGTCTCCCCAGACTTGCGACGTGCATTGCAGGATTTTCAGGCGGATAGACCTGATCGTTGTCCACCAGAAAGACTGTTTGTTCCGGATGATTGGACCAGTAGAGTCATCTCCGAGGTCCATTCTTCTGTGTTGGCTGGTCATCCTGGAATATTTGGTACTAGAGACTTGGTGGCCAGGTCTTTTTGGTGGCCTTCCTTGTCAAGGGATGTGCGCACCTTTGTGCAGTCTTGTGAAGTGTGTGCTCGGGCTAAGCCTTGCTGTTCTCGGGCCAGTGGGTGGTTGTTGTCCTTGCCTATCCCGAAGAGGCCTTGGACGCACATTTCCATGGATTTTATTTCAGATCTCCCTGTCTCACAGAAAATGTCTGTTATCTGGGTTGTGTGTGACCGCTTTTCTAAGATGGTTCATTTGGTACCCTTGCCTAAGTTGCCTTCCTCCTCTGAGTTGGTCCCTTTATTTTTTCAGAACGTGGTTCGTTTGCATGGGATTCCGGAGAATATCGTTTCTGACAGGGGATCCCAGATTGTGTCTAGATTTTGGCCGACGTTTTGTGCTAAGATGGGCATTGATTTGTCTTTCTCATCTGCATTCCATCCTCAGACGAATGGCCAGACAGAGCGAACTAATCAGACCTTGGAAACTTATTTAAGGTGTTTTGTTTCTGCTGATCAAGATGCCTTTTTGCCACTGGCCGAATTTGCCCTTAATAATCGGGCTAGTTCTGCTACTTTGGTTTCTCCTTTCTTTTGTAATTCGGGGTTTCATCCTCGTTTTTCCTCTGGTCAGGTGGAGCCTTCGGATTGTCCTGGAGTGGATGTGGTGGTGGATAGGCTACATCAGATTTGGAATCAGGTGGTGGACAATTTGAAGTTGTCTCAGGAGAAGGCTCAGCAGTTTGCTAATCGCCGTCGCCGCGTGGGTCCCCGACTTCGTGTTGGGGACTTGGTGTGGTTGTCTTCTCGTTTTGTCCCTATGAAGGTCTCTTCTCCCAAGTTCAAGCCTCGGTTCATCAGTCCTTATAAGATCTTGGAGATTCTTAACCCTGTATCTTTTCGTTTGGATCTCCCAGCATCGTTTGCTATTCATAATGTGTTCCATCGGTCGTTATTGCGGAGGTATGAGGTGCCCGTTGTTCCTTCGGTTGAGCCTCCTGCTCCGGTGCTGGTGGAGGGAGAATTGGAGTATGTTGTTGAGAAGATCTTGGATTCTCGTGTTTCCAAACGTAAACTCCAGTATTTGGTTAAGTGGAAGGGTTATGGTCAGGAGGATAATTCCTGGGTGGTCGCCTCTGATGTTCATGCGACTGATTTGGTCCGCGCCTTCCATAGAGCTCATCCTGATCGCCCTGGGGGTTCTCGTGAGGGTTCGGTGACCCCTACTCAAGGGGGGGGTACTGTTGTGGATTCTGTTTTTGGGCTCCCTCTGGTGGTTACAACTGGTACTGGGTGACTTTGGTGGGTTGCGGTCTCTGGTTTCCACCTGTCCATCTGTGGCTGGGTGTTTCCTATTTAACCTGGCTTTCCTGTCATTCCCTTGCCGGCTATCAATGTATCAGTGTGTCTCTGTTACCCGCTCCTAGGCCTTCAAGACAAGCTAAGTCTGGATTTTCCTGTTTCATGATTGCTTTCATGTTTTTTAGTCCAGCTTGCAGATATGTAATTCTCTGCGGCTGGTTGCTCTAGTGGGCTGAAATTACCACTCATGTACCATGAGTTGGCACATGAGTTCAAGTAATTTCAGGATGGTATTTTGAAGGGTTTTTAAGCTGACCGCGCAGTTCACCTTTTGTATCCTCTGCTATCTAGCTTAAGCGGGCCTCATTTTGCTGAATCTGTTTTCATAACTACGTTTGTGCCTTCCTCTCATTTCACCGTCATTATATGTGGGGGGCTGCTATTTCTGTGGGAATATTTCTCTGGAGGCAAGATAGGTCTATTATTCTTCTGATAGGGGAAGCTAGATCTCCGGCTGGCGCGAGACTTCTAGGGGCCCCCCAGGAACGTTCCCCGGCTGCTGTTAGTTGAGTGTTGAGGTTCAGGATCACGGTCAGCTCAGGTTCCATCACCCTAGAGCTCGTCCTGTTTTTGCCCGTGTTATGTTGCTAAATTCCCTGCCATTGGGACCATGACAGGACACATAAAACACGCGCTACTGAATGCCGTCAGTAGCAAGGTCCACCTCACCACCGATGCGTGGACCAGTCAACATGGACAGGGGCGATACCTTTCCCTCACTGCCCATTGGGTTAATGTCGTTGAGCCGGGTACAGATCGTGCGAGTGGCGCAGGACGTGTCCTGCCCACTCCAAGGATTGCAGGAATCCATTCTGTACGCATTGACTCCTCCTCTTACACCAGTTCCTCAGAATCATCGCTGCAGGAGCTGTCACAGTCCACCTCCACATGGACCCGTGATGAACGTTTACCTGTTACGACCGACATGAGCACAACCGTGGCCAAACGTCAACAGGCCATCTTGAAATTAATTTCTTTGGGGAATCGAAGCCACACAGCGCAGGAGCTCTGGAATGCCATCAAGCAGGAGAGCGATGTGTGGTTTGTGCCAGCGAATCTCCAGCCAGGCATGGTAGTGTGTGATAATGGCCGAAATCTGGTGGCAGCTCTGGGCCTCGGCAACCTCACTCACATCCCATGTCTGGCACATGTGCTCAATTTGGTCGTGCAGAGTTTTTTGAGGGACTATCCGGATCTTGATGCACTGCTGCACAAGGTCCGCCTAGAGTGTGCTCACTTGCGGTGTTCCAGCACGGCAAAATCGCGCATTGCGGCTCTGCAGCGCCGACACCGCCTGCCGGAACATCGCATCATATGTGACCTACCTACCAGGTGGAATTCCACGTTACATATGTTGGAGCGGTTGTGTGAGCAGCAGCAAGCTGTAATGGAGTACCAGCTGCATCAGGCGCAAAGAAGTCGCACTCAGCGCCGTTCAGACTTCACAACCACAGAGTGGGCCACTATGAAGGACGTCTGCCAGGTTTTGCGTCCCTTCGATTATTCCATGCGGATGGCGAGTGCAGATGATGCACTAGTCAGCATGACTGTCCCCCTTATCTGCCTGCTTGAAAAATCACTGCAAGCGCTAAGGGATGATGTTGTGGAAGAGGTGGAGGATGAGGATTCACCATTTCCATCATCTTCTGGACAGTCAGCGCCACGTGGTTCCTCACAAACGCGTAGGCAGGGGACACTTTGTGATCAGGATGAGGAGGAGTCAATGGATGAGGAAGACATCCGACCAGAGGAGGGAGTTACACAATTGTCCAGTACTCAGTGTGTACAGCGAGGGTGGGGTGATGACGAGCGGGCAGAGATCACGCCTCCAGCAGGGGACAGCGTTTCTTGGCCAATTGGCAGTCTGCAGCACATGGTTGATTACATGCTGCAGTGCCTGAGAAACGACCGCCGCATCGCCCACATTCTCAACATGTCTGATTATTGGGTGTTCACCCTCCTCGATCCTCGCTACCGGGACAACGTAGAAAGCCTCATCACACCGTTGAACCGGGAGCAAAAAATGCGGGAGTACCAAGACACACTGGTGAATTCCATCATCTTCTCCATTCCAACTGAGAGAAGTGCTGCTAGTGCATTACAAAGCAGCTCAGTGCGTCCAGGCAGTGGAGGAGGCTCTGCACAAAGAGGGAGCAGAAGCAGTGCCTCTGCCCAAGGCAAGACGAGTATGGCCCAACTGTGGCACAGTTTTTTGTGCCCGCCACAAAAGTCTACACCATCACAGATGGCTCCAGTCAGCAGGAGGCAACGGTTCCGTCAGATGGTGACAGACTACATGTCTTGCCCCCTTGCTGTACTCCCAGACGGCTCTTACCCTTTCAAGTTTTGGGTCTCAAAGCTGGATACATGGCCAGAGCTAAGCCAGTATGCATTGGAGGTGCTGGCTTGCCCTGCGGCTAGTGTATTATCGGAACGCGTCTTTAGTGCTGCAGGTGGTGTACTAACTGACCGTCGCATGCGACTATCCTCCGATAACGTTGACCGGCTTACTTTCCTGAAAATGAACAAGGCCTGGATCTCGCAGGAATTTGCCACTCCTCTTCCTCATTAAATAATTAGGTGACTGTCTACAGTATCCAGGTCTCCTGTTGTGTTCATCTTTCTACCACCTGAACTTTAATTCCTGGGCTCCAACACCGCCAGTTGAGGCTCAGAAGTGCCGTCTGCACAGTCAAAACATACGACCCAGTGTTCTTGGGTTTCAGTAACGTCAGCTGATCCCCAGCTGTGTAGCCGGCAATGTGTCCTGCGACCGCCACGCTGACACAACAACTGAAATGTAAGGGAACCTGTCCCCCCCCCAAGGTGTTTGTTACTGAAAGAGCCATCTTGTGCAGCAGTAATGCTGCACAAGGAAAAGGTAGCTATTTTTGTTTAGCTCCTTGCACACGCAGAACTTAACACTTATAAAATGTGTCCACTGATACCGTAAAACCGTCCCGGAGGTGGGACTTTCCTTCGTAATATGACGCAGCACAGCTGTCATTCCTACCCCCTTGGCGCCATGCCCCGGCTCCTCAGCGTTGTTTGATTCCGTCCCGGAGCCTGCGCTGTTATGTTATCCCTTGGCCAGGCACACTTAGCGCTGCCCCTCTTCTGACATCATTTGGTGTCAGGCTGGCTGCGCCTGTGCGGCCGCGCTGGCCGAGAGCCCGCCTCGCAGTGTTTTCTGATTTAATCCCACTGGGGGCCTGAGATCCATGGACATGCGCAGTGCATATCTGAACCTCCGCCTCACACTCATCTCCCTACGCCTTCTTCAGACTGTGTGCCGTCAGCTGATCCCTAATAGCATGCCGCGGCCGTGACGCCGCACAGTCTGAAGAAGCCGTAGGGAGGGGAGTGAGAGGCGAGGATATGCACTGCGCATGGCCACGGATCCCAGGCCCGCGGTGGGATTACATTAGACGACACTGCGAGGCGGGCTCTCAGCCAGCGCGGCCGCACAGGCGCAGCCAGCCTGACACCAAAGGATGTCAGAAGATGGGCAGCGCTAAGTGTGCCTGGCCAAGGGATAACATAACAGCGCAGGCTCCGGGACGGAATCAAACAACGCTGAGGAGCCGGGGCACGGCGCCAAGGGGGTAGGAATGACAGCTGTGCTGCGTCATATTACGAAGGAAAGTCCCACCTCCAGGACGGTCTCACGGTATCAGGGGACACATTTTATAAGTGTTTAGTTCTGTGTTTGCAAGGAGCATAATGAAAAGAGCCACCTTTTCCTTTTGCATCCTTTGTGCTGCACAAGCTGGCTCTTTCAGCTACAAACGCCTTGGGGGGGGGTTAAAGGTTCCCTTTCAACTTTCTCCAATCAGGCTTCAGCCTACACTGTGTTCCTCTGCTCCTCCTGCTGTCCCTGGGCTCCAACACCGGTAGTTGCTGCCTGGTAGTGCTGTACGCACAGTCAACAGTCGCTCCTCTGTTATTGGGGTTCAGTAACGTCAGCTGTTCCCCAGCTGTGTGTGTGGCAATCCCTCCTCCCTCCTCCACCTCCTCCTCCTGCTGTCCCTGGGCTCCAACACCGCTAGTTGTTGCCTGGTAGTGCTGTCCGCACAGTCAACAGTCGCTCCTCTGTTTTTGGGGTTCAGTAACGTCAGCTGTTCCCCAGCTGTGTGTGTGGCAATCCCTCCTCTCTCCTCCACCTCCTCCTCCTTCTGTCCCTGGGCTCCAACACCGCTAGTTGTTGCCTGGTAGTGCTGTACGCACAGTCAACAGTCGCTCCTCTGTTATTGGGGTTCAGTAACGTCAGCTGTTCCCCAGCTGTGTGTGTGGCAATCCCTCCTCTCTCCTCCACCTCCTCCTCCTTCTGTCCCTGGGCTCCAACACCACTAGTTGTTGCCTGGTAGTGCTGTACGCACAGTCAACAGTCGCTCCTCTGTTATTGGGGTTCAGTAACGTCAGCTGTTCCCCAGCTGTGTGTGTGGCAATCCCTCCTCTCTCCTCCACCTCCTCCTCCTGCTGTCCCTGGGCTCCAACACCACTAGTTGCTGTCCAGAAGTGCTGTCCGCACAGTCGACAGTCGCTCCTCTGTTATTGGGGTTCAGTAACGTCAGCTGTTCCCCAGCTGTGTGTGTGGCAATCCCTCCTCTCTCCTCCACCTCCTCCTCCTGCTGTCCCTGGGCTCCAACACCGCTAGTTGCTGTCCAGAAGTGCTGTCCGCACAGTCAACAGTCGCTCCTCTGTTATTGGGGTTCAGTAACGTCAGCTGTTCCCCAGCTGTGTGTGTGGCAATCCCTCCTCTCTCCTCCACCTCCTCCTCCTGCTGTCCCTGGGCTCCAACACCGCTACTTGCTGTCCAGAAGTGCTGTCCGCATAGTCAACAGTCGCTCCTCTGTTATTGGGGTTCAGTAACGTCAGCTGTTCCCCAGCTGTGTGTGTGGCAATCCCTCCTCTCTCCTCCACCTCCTCCTACTGCTGTCCCTGGGCTCCAACACCGCTACTTGCTGTCCAGAAGTGCTGTCCGCACAGTCAACAGTCGCTCCTCTGTTATTGGGGTTCAGTAACGTCAGCTGTTCCCCAGCTGTGTGTGTGGCAATCCCTCCTCTCTCCTCCACCTCCTCCTCCTCCTTCTGTCCCTGGGCTCCAACACCGCTAGTTGTTGCCTGGTAGTGCTGTACGCACAGTCAACAGTCGCTCCTCTGTTATTGGGGTTCAGTAACGTCAGCTGTTCCCCAGCTGTGTGTGTGGCAATCCCTCCTCTCTCCTCCACCTCCTCCTCCTGCTGTCCCTGGGCTCCAACACCGCTAGTTGTTGCCTGGCAGTGCTGTCCGCACAGTCAACAGGCGCTCCTCTGTTATTGGGGTTCAGTAACGTCAGCTGTTCCCCAGCTGTGTGTGTGGCAATCCCTCCTCTCTCCTCCACCTCGTCCTCCTCCTTCTGTCCCTGGGCTCAAACACCGCTAGTTGTTGTCCAGAAGTGCTGTCTGCACAGAGCCAAGCACCTCGCCAATGTGTTAGTGGTGTTCAGTAATGCCTGCTGTTCCCCTGCTGTGTATACGGCAACGTGTCATGCGACCGCCACGCAGGCACAGCAACTTAAATTTAAGGGAACCTGTCCCCCCCCCCCAAGGCGTTTGTTACTGAAAGAGCCACCTTGTTCAGCAGTAATAATGATGCAAAAGGAAAAAGTGGCTTTTTTTGTGGTGCTCCTTGCACACGCTGAACTTGACACTTATGAAATGTGTCCCCTCACACCGTTAAACCGTCCGGTCGGAGGGACTTTCCTTTGTCATGTGACGCAGCACAGCTGTCATTCTTACCCCCTTGGCGCCGTGCGCCGCCTCCTCAGCGTTGTTTGAATCTGTCCCGGAGCCTGCGCTGTTATGTTAGCCCTTGTCCATGCACACATTTTGCGCTGCCCATCTTCTGACATCATTTGGTGTAAGGCTGGCTGCGCCTGTGCGGCCGCGCTGGACGAGATCCCGCCTCATAGTGTCTTCTGATTTAATCCCACTGCTGGCCTGTGATCCATGGACATGCGCAGTGCATATCTTAACCTCCGCCTCTCTCTCATCTCCATCAGCCTTGTTCAGACTGTGCGCCGTCAGCTGATCCCTAATAGCATGCCACGGCCATGACGCCGCACAGTCTGAAGAAGCTGGAAGGAGGGGAGTGAGAGGCAAGGATATGCACTGCGCATGCCCATGGATCACAGGTCCGCAGAGTGATTACATTAGATGACACAGCGAGGCGGGATCTTGGCCAGCGCAGCCACACAGGCGCAGCCAGCCTGACACCAAATGATGTCAGAAGATGGGCAGCGCAAAATGTGTGCATGGACAAGGGCTAACATAACAGCGCAGGCTCCGGGACAGATTCAAACAACGCTGAGGAGGCGGCGCACGGCGCCAAGGGGGTAAGAATGACAGCTGTGCTGCGTCACATGACAAAGGAAAGTCCCTCCGACAGGACGGTTTAACGGTGTGAGGGGACACATTTCATAAGTGTCAAATTCAGCGTTTGCAAGGACCATAATTAAAAGAGCTAAGTTTACCTTTTCCAGCATTAGTGCTGTACAATATGGCTCTTTCAGCTACAAACCCCTGGGGGGGGGGTTAAAGGTCCCCTTTCAACTTGCTCCAGTGCAGGCTTCGGCCTACACTATGCTCCTCCTGCTGACCCTGGGCTCTAACACCGCCAGTTGGTGCCCAGATGTGCCTCGCTGCACAGAGAAAAACACCAGCCAATGTGTCAGTGGGGTTCAGCACCGCCAGCTGTACCCCTGCTGTGTAGCCGGCAACGTGTCCTGCAACAGCCACGCAGACACAACAGACCTAAAACTGCCACCAGTGCAGGCTTCGGCCTACACTCCACTCCCTCTACTCCTCCTGCTGACCCTGGGCTCTAACACTGCCAGTTGGGGCCCAGAAGTGCTGGCTGCACAGAGCCAAACACCTCGCCAATGTGTCAGTGGGGTTCAGCACCGCCAGCTGTTCCCCTGCTGTGTAGCCGGCAATGTGTCCTGCAACAGCCACGCAGACACAAGAACTGAAATTGAAGGGAACTTGTCCCCCCTCCCCCAGGCATTTGTATGTTTCACAGCCACCTTGTACAGCAGTAATGCTGTATGTGTGCAAGGTGGCTCAGAAACTTATTCCCCTTGCACACGTGGAACTGAACACGTCTAAAATGTGTCCTCTGTGACCATTAAACCGTCCCTGAGGTGTGACTTTCCTTTGTAATTACACGCTGCAACCCCCTTGGTAGCGCTGCCCGTCTTCTGGCATCATTGTTTGGCTGGCTGCACCTCTGTGGCCGCCCTGGCCCACACAACGCCCCTCGGTGTCTTATTTATTTTGACTGCGAGGGTGTGATTGACGGGCATGAGCAGTGCATATCTTCGCCAGGCTGTCCCTCATCTCCTTCGGCCTTCTTCAGACTGTGCGGCTTCATGGCCGTGGCATGCGACAAGGGATCAGCTGACGCCGCACAGTCTGAAGCAGGTGTAAGGACCCGAGTGTGAGAGGCGAACATATGTACTGCGCCAGGCCATGAATCCCAGCCCCGCAGTGTGAAACACTGTAAAGACACTGCGGGGCTGTGATTCATGGTCATCGCGAACCGCACCGTCCAACATTAAATGATGTCAGAAGATGGGCAGCGCTAACAGCGCAAGGCCAAGGGATAACACGACAGCGCAGACTCCTGTACAGCAAAATGCAATGCTCAGGAGGCCGCGCCCAGCACCAAGGTGGTATTTCTGCCAGCTGTGCTGCGTCTCATTACAAAGGGAACTCACGCCTCCAAAACAGTTTGACTGCTTAAGGGCCTAAATGTTATACGTGTTTCTTTCTGCGTGTGCAACGAGCAAAATTAAAAGAGCAACCTTTGACTTGTGCAGCATTACTGCTGCCCAAGCTGTGGCTCTTGTAGTTTGTAACCCCTGAAGGGGGGTTAATGGTTACCTTTAAAATCGGTTCAATTAGGCTTCGGCCTACACTCTGCTCCACCTGCGGAGCCCGGGCTCCAACACCGCAAGTTGCTGTCCGGAAGTGCTGGCTGCACAGAGAAAAACACCAGCCAATGTGTCAGTGGGGTTCAGCACCACCAGCTGTTCCCCTGCTGTGTAGCCGGCATTGTGTCCTGCAACAACCACGCAGACACAAAGCTGCCGCCAGTGCAGGCTTTGGCCTACACTCTGCTCCCTCTCCTCCTGCTGACCCTGGGCTCTAACACCGCCAGTTGGGGCCCGGTACTGCTAGCTGCACAGAGAAAAACACCAGCCAATGTGTCAGTGGGGTTCAGCACCGCCAGCTGTTCCCCTGCTGTGTAGCCGGCAACGTGTCCTGCAACAGCCACGCAGACACAAAGCTGCCACCAGTGCAGGCTTCGGCCTACACTCTGCTCCCTCTCATACTGCTGACCCTGGGCTCTAACACCGCCAGTTGGGGCCCGGTACTGCTAGCTGCACAGAGAAAAACACCAGCCAATGTGTCAGTGGGGTTCAGCACCGCCAGCTGTTCCCCTGCTGTGTAGCCGGCATCGTGTCCTGCAACAGCCACGCAGACACAAAGCTGCCGCCAGTGCAGGCTTCGGCCTACACTCTGCTCCCTCTCCTCCTGCTGACCCTGGGCTCTAACACAGCCAGATGGGGCCCGGTACTGCTAGCTGCACAGAGAAAAACACCAGCCAATGTGTCAGTGGGGTTCAGCACCGCCAGCTGTTCCCCTGCTGTGTAGCCGGCAACATGTCCTGCAACAGCCACGCAGACACAAGAACTGAAATTGAAGGGAACCTGTCCCCCCTCCCCCAGGTGTTTGTATGTTTTACAGCCACCTTGTACAGCAGTAATGCTGCATGTGTGCAAAGTGGCTCATAAACTTATTCTCCTTGCACACGTGGAACAGAACACGTCTACAATGTGTCCCCTGAGACCATTAAAACGTCCCTGAGGTGTGACTTTCCTTTGTAATGACACGCAACAACCCCCTTGGTAGCACAGCCCTTCTTCTGACATAATTGTTTGGCTGGCTGCGCCTCTGCGGCCGCCCTGCCCGACACAACGCCCCTCGGTGTCTTATTTATTTTGACTGCGAGGGTGTGATTGACGGGCATGAGCAGTGCATATCTTTGCCAGGCTGTCACTGAGCTCCTTCCGCCTTCTTCAGACTGTGCGGCTTCATGGCCGTGGCATGCGATAAGGGATCAGCTGACGCCGCACAGTCTGTAGCAGGTGTAAGGACACGAGCGAGAGGCGAACATATGTACTGCGCCAGGCCATGAATCCCAGCCCCGCAGTGTGAAACACTGTAAAGACACTGCGGGGCTGGGATTCATGGTCATCGCGAACCGCACCGTCCAACATTAAATGATGTCAGAAGATGGGCAGCGCTAACAGCGCAAGGCCAAGGGATAACACGACAGCGCAGACTCCTGTACAGCAAAATGCGATGCTCAGGAGGCCGCGCCCAGCACCAAGGTGGTATTTCTGCCAGCTGTGCTGCGTCTCATTACAAAGGGAACTCACGCCTCCAAAACAGTTTGACTGCTTAAGGGCCTAAATGTTATACGTGTTTCTATCTGCGTGTGCAACGAGCAAAATTAAAAGAGCAACCTTTGACTTGTGCAGCATTACTGCTGCCCAAGCTGTGGCTCTTGTAGTTTGTAACCCCTGAGGGGGGGTTAAAGGTTACCTTTAAAATTGGTTCAATTAGGCTTCGGCCTACACTCTGCTCCACCTGCAGAGCCCGGGCTCCAACACCGCAAGTTGCTGTCCGGAAGTGCTGGCTGCACAGAGAAAAACACCAGCCAATGTGTCAGTGGGGTTCAGCACCACCAGCTGTTCCCCTGCTGTGTAGCCGGCATCGTGTCCTGCAACAGCCACGCAGACACAAAGCTGCCACCAGTGCAGGCTTCGGCCTACACTCTGCTCCCTCTCCTCCTGCTGACCCTGGGCTCTAACACCGCCAGTTGGGGCCCGGTACTGCTAGCTGCACAGAGAAAAACACCAGCCAATGTGTCAGTGGGGTTCAGCACCGCCAGCTGTTCCCCTGCTGTGTAGCCGGCAACGTGTCCTGCAACAGCCACGCAGACACAAAGCTGCCGCCAGTGCAGGCTTCGGCCTACATTCTGCTCCCTCTCCTCCTGCTGACCCTGGGCTCTAACACCACCAGTTGGGGCCCGGTACTGCTAGCTGCACAGAGAAAAACACCAGCCAATGTGTCAGTGGGGTTCAGCACCGCCAGCTGTTCCCCTGCTGTGTAGCCGGCAACGTGTCCTGCAACAGCCACGCAGACACAAGAACTGAAATTGAAGGGAACCTGTCCCCCCTCCCCCAGGTGTTTGTATGTTTTACAGCCACCTTGTACAGCAGTAATGCTGCATGTGTGCAAGGTGGCTCATAAACTTATTCTCCTTGCACACGTGGAACAGAACACGTCTACAATGTGTCCCCTGAGACCATTAAAACGTCCCTGAGGTGTGACTTTCCTTTGTAATGACACGCAACAACCCCCTTGGTAGCACAGCCCTTCTTCTGACATCATTGTTTGGCTGGCTGCGCCTCTGCGGCCGCCCTGCCCGACACAACGCCCCTCGGTGTCTTATTTATTTTGACTGCGAGGGTGTGATTGACGGGCATGAGCAGTGCATATCTTCACCAGGCTGTCACTCAGCTCCTTCCGCCTTCTTCAGACTGTGCGGCTTCATGGCCGTGGCATGCGATAAGGGATCAGCTGACGCCGCACAGTCTGTAGCAGGTGTAAGGACACGAGCGAGAGGCGAACATATGTACTGCGCCAGGCCATGAATCCCATCCCCGCAGTGTGAAACACTGTAAAGACACTGCGGGGCTGGGATTCATGGGCATCGCGAACCGCACCAGCCGACATGAAATGATGTCAGAAGACGGGCAGCGCATGGCCAAGGGATAACGCAACAACGCAGACTCCTGTACAGCAAAATGCGATGCTCAGGAGGCCGCGCCCAGCACCAAGGTGGTATTTTTGCCAGCTGTGCTGCGTCTTATTACAAAGGGAACTCCCGCCTCCAAGACAGATTGACTGTATAAGGGCTAAAATGTTGTACGTGTTTCATTCAGCTTGTGTAAGGAACAAAATTAAAAGAGCAACCTGTGACTTGTGCGGCACTACTGCTGCATAAGGCGTGGCTCTTCTAGTTTGTAACACCTGAGGGGGGGTTAAAGGTTACCTTTAAAATTGGTTCAATTAGGCTTCGGCCTACACTCTGCTCCCTCTCCTCCTGCTGACCCTGGGCTCTAACACCGCCAGTTGGGGCCCGGTACTGCTAGCTGCACAGAGAAAAACACCAGCCAATGTGTCAGTGGGGTTCAGCACCGCCAGCTGTTCCCCTGCTGTGTAGCCGGCATCGTGTCCTGCAACAGCCACGCAGACACAAAGCTGCCGCCAGTGCAGGCTTCGGCCTACACTCTGCTCCCTCTCCTCCTGCTGACCCTGGGCTCTAACACCGCCAGTTGGGGCCCGGTACTGCTAGCTGCACAGAGAAAAACACCAGCCAATGTGTCAGTGGGGTTCAGCACCGCCAGCTGTTCCCCTGCTGTGTAGCCGGCAACGTGTCCTGCAACAGCCACGCAGACAGAACAGACCTAAAGCTGCCGCCAGTGCAGGCTTCGGCCTACACTCCGCTCCCTCTACTCCTCCTGCTGACCCTGGGCTCTAACACCGCCAGTTGGGGCCCAGAAGTGCTGACTGCACAGAGCCAAACACCTCGCCAATGTGTCAGTGGGGTTCAGCACCGCCAGCTGTTCCCCTGCTGTGTAGCCGGCAATGTGTCCTGCAACAGCCAAGCAGACACAAGAACTGAAATTGAAGGGAACTTGTCCCCCCTCCCCCAGGCGTTTGTATGTTTCACAGCCACCTTGTACAGCAGTAATGCTGCATGTGTGCAAGGTGGCTCAGAAACTTATTCCCCTTGCACACGTGGAACTGAACACGTCTAAAATGTGTCCTCTGTGACCATTAAACCGTCCCTGAGGTGTGACTTTCCTTTGTAATTACATGCTGCAACCCCCTTGGTAGCGCTGCCCGTCTTCTGGCATCATTGTTTGGCTGGCTGCGCCTCTGTGGCCGCCCTGGCCCACACAACGCCCCTCGGTGTCTTATTTATTTTGACTGCGAGGGTGTGATTGACGGGCATGAGCAGTGCATATCTTCGCCAGGCTGTCCCTCATCTCCTTCGGCCTTCTTCAGACTGTGCGGCTTCATGGCCGTGGCATGCGACAAGGGATCAGCTGACGCCGCACAGTCTGAAGCAGGTGTAAGGACCCGAGTGTGAGAGGCGAACATATGTACTGCGCCAGGCCATGAATCCCAGCCCCGCAGTGTGAAACACTGTAAAGACACTGCGGGGCTGGGATTCATGGTCATCGCGAACCGCACCGTCCAACATTAAATGATGTCAGAAGATGGGCAGCGCTAACAGCGCAAGGCCAAGGGATAACACGACAGCGCAGACTCCTGTACAGCAAAATGCGATGCTCAGGAGGCCGCGCCCAGCACCAAGGTGGTATTTTTGTCAGCTGTGCTGCGTCTCATTACAAAGGGAACTCACGCCTCCAAAACAGTTTGACTGCTTAAGGGCCTAAATGTTATACGTGTTTCTTTCTGCGTGTGCAAGGAGCAAAATTAAAAGAGCAACCTTTGACTTGTGCAGCATTACTGCTGCCCAAGCTGTGGCTCTTCTAGTTTGTAACCCCTGAGGGGGGGTTAAAGGTTACCTTTAAAATCGGTTCAATTAGGCTTCGGCCTACACTCTGCTCCACCTGCAGAGCCCGGGCTCCAACACCGCAAGTTGCTGTCCGGAAGTGCTGGCTGCACAGAGAAAAACACCAGCCAATGTGTTAGTGGGGTTCAGCACCACCAGCTGTTCCCCTGCTGTGTAGCCGGCATCGTGTCCTGCAACAGCCACGCAGACACAAAGCTGCCACCAGTGCAGGCTTCGGCCTACACTCTGCTCCCTCTCCTCCTGCTGACCCTGGGCTCTAACACCGCCAGTTGGGGCCCGGTACTGCTAGCTGCACAGAGAAAAACACCAGCCAATGTGTCAGTGGGGTTCAGCACCGCCAGCTGTTCCCCTGCTGTGTAGCCGGCAATGTGTCCTGCAACAGCCACGCAGACACAAAGCTGCTGCCAGTGCAGGCTTCGGCCTACATTCTGCTCCCTCTCCTCCTGCTGACCCTGGGCTCTAACACCGCCAGTTGGGGCCCGGTACTGCTAGCTGCACAGAGAAAAACACCAGCCAATGTGTCAGTGGGGTTCAGCACCGCCAGCTGTTCCCTGTTGTGAATTTGGATTCTGGGCTCCCCCGGTGGCTACTGGTGGAATTGAACTGGTGTCTTCATCTTGGGATGGGATACACCCCCGAGTACTGCAGGAACTAAGTACAGTCATTGATAGACCATTATTTTTAATCTTTAAAGAGTCCATAATAACAGGGTCTGTACCACAGGACTGGCGTATAGCAAATGTGGTGCCAATATTCAAAAAAGGGGCAAAAACTGAACTCGGTAATTATAGGCCAGTAAGTTTAACCTCTACTGTGGGTAAAATCCTGGAGGGCATTCTAAGGGATGCTATACTGGAGTATCTGAAGAGGAATAACCTCATGACCCAGTATCAGCACGGGTTTACTAGGGACCGCTCATGTCAGACTAATTTGATCAGCTTCTATGAAGAGGTAAGTTCCGGACTGGACCAAGGGAACCCAGTGGACGTAGTGTATATGGACTTTTCCAAAGCTTTTGATACGGTGCCACACAAAAGGTTGATACATAAAATGAGAGTAATGGGGATAGGGGAAAATATGTGTAAGTGGGTTGAGAGCTGGCTCAGGGATAGGAAACAAAGGGTGGTTATTAATGGAGCACACTCGGACTGGGTCGCGGTTAGCAGTGGGGTACCACAGGGGTCAGTATTGGGCCCTCTTCTTTTTAACATATTTATTAATGACCTTGTAGGGGGCATTCAGAGTAGAATTTCAATATTTGCAGATGACACTAAACTCTGTAGGGTAATCAATACAGGGGAGGACAATTTTATATTACAGGATGATTTATGTAAACTAGATGCTTGGGCTGATAAATGGCAAATGAGCTTTAATGGGGATAAATGTAAGGTCATGCACTTGGGTAGAAGTAATAAGATGTATAACTATGTGCTTAATTCTAAAACTCTGGGCAAAACCATCAATGAAAAAGACCTGGGTGTATGGGTGGATGACAGACTCATATTCAGTGGCCAGTGTCAGGCAGCTGCTACAAAGGCAAATAAAATAATGGGATGTATTAAAAGAGGCATTGATGCTCATGAGGAGAACATAATTTTACCTCTATACAAGTCACTAGTTCGACCACACTTAGAATACTGTGCACAGTTCTGGTCTCCGGTGTATAAGAAAGACATAGCTGAACTAGAGCGGGTGCAGAGAAGAGCGACCAAGGTTATTAGAGGACTTGGGGGTCTGCAATACCAAGATAGGTTATTACACTTGGGGCTATTTAGTTTGGAAAAACGAAGACTAAGGGGTGATCTTATTTTAATGTATAAATATATGAGGGGACAGTACAAAGACCTTTCTGATGATCTTTTTAATCATAGACCTGAGACAGGGACAAGGGGGCATCCTCTACGTCTGGAGGAAAGAAGGTTTAAGCATAATAACAGACGCGGATTCTTTACTGTAAGAGCAGTGAGACTATGGAACTCTCTGCCGTATGATGTTGTAATGAGTGATTCATTAATTAAATTTAAGAGGGGACTGGATACCTTTCTGGAAAAGTATAATATTACAGGGTATATACACTAGATTCCTTGATAAGGCGTTGATCCAGGGAACTAGTCTGATTGCCGTATGTGGAGTCGGGAAGGAATTTTTTTCCCCATGGTGGAGTTACTCTTTGCCACATGGGGTTTTTTTGCCTTCCTCTGGATCAACATGTTAGGGCATGTTAGGTTAGGCTATGGGTTGAACTAGATGGACTTAAAGTCTTCCTTCAACCTCAATAACTATGTAACTATCTTCTCTGTTCACCTGTTCCCATCAAGATGTGGGAGTCGCTATATAACCTTGCTGCTCTGTTAGTTGCTTGCCGGTCAACAATGTTATCAGAAGCCTCTCTGTGCTTGTTCCTGCTCCTAGACAACTACTAGATAAGTTGGACTCTTGTCCATGTTTGTTTTTGCATTTTGGTTCCAGTTCACAGCTGTAGTTTCGTTACTGTGTCTGGAAAGCTCTTGTGAACAGGAATTGCCACTCTGGTGTTATGAGTTAATGCCAGAGTTTTAAAGTAATTTCTGGATGGTGTTTTTGATTAGGGTTTTCAGCTGACCATGAAAGTGTCCTTTCTGTCTTCTGCTATGTAGTAAGTGGACCTCAAATTTGCTAAACCTATTTTCATACTACGTTTGTTATTTCATCTTAATTCACCGCCAATACATGTGGGGGGCCTCTGTCTCCTTTTGGGGTATTTCTCTAGAGGTGAGCTAGGACTAATATTTTCCTCTGCTAGCATTATTTAGTCCTCCGGCTGGTGCTGGGCATCTAGAATCAACGTAGGCATGCTACCCGGCCACTGCTAGTTGTGTGTTAGGTTTAGTTCATGGTCAGCTCAGTTCCCATCTTCCAAGAGCTAGTTCCTATATATGCTTATGCTATGATCTCTTGCCATTGAGATCATGACAGTTTGACCGGCCCACTAAAGGGTTAAAATCCTTGGCTGAGAAAGGAGAGAAATAAGTAGTCTGCTGAAATTTTTTTTTTTTTTTTTTCTCTCCTTTGAATGGCTCTGTGTCCACCTGTTTGTAATGGATCTTCAGAGTGTAACTGCAGGTTTGAATAATCTCGCCACGAAGGTACAAAATTTGCAAGATTTTGTTTGTCATGCACCTGTATCTGAGCCGAGAATTCCTTTGCCGGAATTTTTCTCGGGGAATAGATCTGGGTTTCAGAATTTTCGAAATAATTGCAAATTATTTTTGTCCCTGAAATCTCGCTCTGCCGGAGACCCTGCACAGCAGGTCAGGATTGTGATTTCCTTGCTCCGGGGCGACCCTCAAGACTGGGCTTTTTCATTGACACCAGGGGATCCTGCGTTGCTCAATGTGGATGCGTTTTTTCTGGCCTTGGGGTTGCTTTATGACGAACCTCATTTGGAGCTTCAGGCAGAAAAAACTTTGATGTCCCTATCTCAGGGGCAAGATGAAGCGGAAATTTACTGCCAAAGATTCCGTAAATGGTCTGTGCTTACTCAGTGGAATGAGTGCGCCCTGGCGGCGACTTTCAGAGAGGGTCTCTCTGATGCCATTAAGGATGTTATGGTGGGGTTCCCTGTGCCTGCGGGTCTGAATGAGTCCATGACAATGGCTATTCAGATCGATAGGCGTTTGCGGGAGCGCAAACCAGTGCACCATCTGGCGGTGTCCACTGAGAAATCGCCAGAGAGTATGCAGTGTGATAGAATTCTGTCCCGAAGCGAGCGGCAGAATTTTAGACGGAAAAATGGGTTGTGTTTCTATTGTGGTGATTCTACTCATGTTATATCAGCATGCTCTAAGCGCACTAAAAAACTTGGTAAATCTGTTTCCATTTGCACCTTACCGTCTAAGTTTATTCTATCTGTGACCCTGATTTGCTCTTTGTCATCTATTACCACGGACGCCTATGTCGACTCTGGCGCCGCTTTGAGTCTTATGGATTGGTCCTTTGCCAAACGCTGTGGGTATGATTTAGAGCCTTTGGAGACTCCTATTCCTCTGAAGGGGATTGACTCCACCCCATTGGCTAATAATAAACCACAATACTGGACACAAGTAACTATGCGTATTAATCCGGGTCACCAGGAGATTATTCGCTTTCTGGTGCTGTATAATCTACATGATGATTTGGTGCTAGGATTGCCTTGGCTGCAATCTCACAACCCAGTCCTCGACTGGAGAGCTATGTCTGTGTTGAGCTGGGGATGTAAGGGGGCTCATGGGGATGTACCTGTGGTTTCCATTTCATCATCTATTCCCTCTGAAATTCCTGAGTTCCTGTCTGACTATCGTGACGTCTTTGAAGAATCCAAGCTTGGTTCGTTACCTCCGCACCGAGAGTGCGATTGTGCCATAGATTTAATCCCGGGTAGTAAATACCCAAAGGGTCGTTTATTTAATCTGTCTGTGCCTGAACATGCTGCTATGCGAGAATATATAAAGGAGTCCTTGGAAAAGGGACATATTCGTCCATCGTCATCTCCCTTAGGAGCCGGTTTTTTCTTTGTGTCAAAAAAAGACGGCTCTTTGAGACCATGTATTGATTATCGGCTTTTGAATAAAATCACTGTTAAATATCAATACCCATTGCCGTTGCTGACTGATTTGTTTGCTCGCATAAAGGGGGCCAAGTGGTTCTCTAAGATTGACCTTCGTGGGGCGTATAATTTGGTGCGAATCAGGCAGGGGGATGAGTGGAAAACCGCATTTAATACGCCCGAGGGCCACTTTGAGTATTTGGTGATGCCTTTTGGTCTTTCAAATGCCCCTTCAGTCTTCCAGTCCTTTATGCATGACATTTTCCGCGATTATTTGGATAAATTTATGATTGTGTATCTGGATGATATTCTGATTTTTTCGGATGACTGGGACTCTCATGTCCAGCAAGTCAGGAGGGTTTTTCAGGTTTTGCGGTCTAATTCTTTGTGTGTGAAGGGTTCTAAGTGTGTTTTTGGGGTACAGAGGATTTCCTTTTTGGGATATATTTTTTCCCCCTCTTCCATTGAAATGGATCCTGTCAAGGTTCAAGCTATTTGTGATTGGACGCAGCCCTCTTCTCTTAAGAGTCTTCAGAAATTTTTGGGCTTTGCTAACTTTTATCGTCGATTTATTGCTGGTTTTTCGGATATTGCTAAGCCATTGACCGATTTGACTAAGAAGGGTGCTGATGTTGCTGATTGGTCCCCTGATGCTGTGGAGGCCTTTCGGGAGCTTAAGCGCCGTTTTTCCTCTGCCCCTGTGTTGCGTCAGCCTGATGTTGCTCTACCTTTTCAGGTTGAGGTCGACGCTTCTGAGATCGGAGCTGGGGCAGTGTTGTCGCAGAAAAGTTCTGACTGCTCCGTTATGAGGCCTTGTGCCTTCTTTTCCCGTAAATTTTCGCCCGCTGAGCGGAATTATGATGTTGGGAATCGGGAGCTTTTGGCCATGAAGTGGGCTTTTGAGGAGTGGCGCCATTGGCTTGAGGGGGCCAGACATCAGGTGGTGGTATTGACTGACCACAAAAATTTGATTTATCTTGAGACCGCCAGGCGCCTGAATCCTAGACAGGCGCGCTGGTCATTATTTTTCTCTCGGTTTAATTTTGTGGTGTCATACCTACCGGGTTCTAAGAATGTTAAGGCGGATGCCCTTTCTAGGAGTTTTGAGCCTGACTCACCTGGTAACTCTGAGCCCACAGGTATCCTTAAGGATGGAGTGGTATTGTCAGCCGTTTCTCCAGACCTGCGGCGGGCCTTGCAGGAGTTTCAGGCGGATAGACCTGATCGTTGCCCACCTGATAAACTGTTTGTTCCTGATGATTGGACCAGTAGAGTCATCTCTGAGGTTCATTATTCTGCGTTGGCAGGTCATCCTGGCATTTTTGGTACCAGGGATTTGGTGGCAAGGTCCTTCTGGTGGCCTTCCCTGTCACGAGATGTGCGAGGCTTTGTGCAGTCTTGTGACGTTTGTGCTCGGGCCAAGCCTTGTTGTTCTCGGGCTAGTGGATTGTTGTTGCCCTTGCCTATTCCTAAGAGGCCTTGGACGCACATCTCGATGGATTTTATTTCAGATCTGCCTGTTTCTCAGAAGATGTCTGTCATCTGGGTGGTGTGTGACCGTTTCTCTAAGATGGTCCATTTGGTTCCTCTGCCCAAGTTGCCTTCTTCTTCCGAGTTGGTTCCTCTGTTTTTTCAAAATGTTGTTCGTTTGCATGGTATTCCTGAGAATATCGTTTCTGACAGAGGGACCCAATTCGTGTCTAGATTTTGGCGGGCATTCTGTGCTAGGATGGGCATAGATTTATCTTTTTCGTCCGCTTTCCATCCTCAGACGAATGGCCAGACCGAGCGGATTAATCAGACCCTGGAGACATATCTGAGGTGTTTTGTGTCTGCTGACCAGGATGATTGGGTTGCTTTTTTGCCATTGGCGGAGTTCGCTCTCAATAATCGGGCCAGCTCTGCCACTTTGGTGTCCCCGTTTTTCTGTAATTCGGGGTTTCATCCTCGATTTTCCTCTGGTCAGGTGGAATCTTCGGATTGTCCTGGAGTGGATGCTGTGGTGGAGAGATTGCATCAGATCTGGGGGCAGGTGGTGGACAATTTGAGGTTGTCCCAGGAGAAGACTCAGCTTTTTGCCAACCGCCACCGTCGTGTTGGTCCTCGGCTTTGTGTTGGGGATTTGGTGTGGTTGTCTTCTCGTTTTGTCCCTATGAGGGTCTCTTCTCCTAAGTTTAAGCCTCGGTTCATTGGTCCGTATAAGATATTGGAGATTCTTAACCCTGTTTCCTTCCGTTTGGACCTCCCTGCATCCTTTTCTATTCATAACGTTTTTCATCGGTCATTATTGCGCAGGTATGAGGTACCGGTTGTGCCTTCCGTTGAGCCTCCTGCTCCGGTGTTGGTTGAGGGTGAGTTGGAGTACGTTGTGGAGAAAATCTTAGACTCTCGTGTTTCCAGACGGAGACTCCAGTATCTGGTCAAGTGGAAGGGATACGGCCAGGAGGATAATTCTTGGGTGAATGCATCTGATGTTCATGCCTCTGATCTGGTTCGTGCCTTTCATAGGGCCCATCCTGATCGCCCTGGTGGTTCTGGTGAGGGTTCGGTGCCCCCTCCTTGAGGGGGGGGTACTGTTGTGAATTTGGATTCTGGGCTCCCCCGGTGGCTACTGGTGGAATTGAACTGGTGTCTTCATCTTCTCTGTTCACCTGTTCCCATCAAGATGTGGGAGTCGCTATATAACCTTGCTGCTCTGTTAGTTGCTTGCCGGTCAACAATGTTATCAGAAGCCTCTCTGTGCTTGTTCCTGCTCCTAGACAACTACTAGATAAGTTGGACTCTTGTCCATGTTTGTTTTTGCATTTTGGTTCCAGTTCACAGCTGTAGTTTCGTTACTGTGTCTGGAAAGCTCTTGTGAACAGGAATTGCCACTCTGGTGTTATGAGTTAATGCCAGAGTTTTAAAGTAATTTCTGGATGGTGTTTTTGATTAGGGTTTTCAGCTGACCATGAAAGTGTCCTTTCTGTCTTCTGCTATGTAGTAAGTGGACCTCAAATTTGCTAAACCTATTTTCATACTACGTTTGTTATTTCATCTTAATTCACCGCCAATACATGTGGGGGGCCTCTGTCTCCTTTTGGGGTATTTCTCTAGAGGTGAGCTAGGACTAATATTTTCCTCTGCTAGCATTATTTAGTCCTCCGGCTGGTGCTGGGCATCTAGAATCAACGTAGGCATGCTACCCGGCCACTGCTAGTTGTGTGTTAGGTTTAGTTCATGGTCAGCTCAGTTCCCATCTTCCAAGAGCTAGTTCCTATATATGCTTATGCTATGATCTCTTGCCATTGAGATCATGACAGTTCCCCTGCTGTGTAGCCGGCATCGTGTCCTGCAACAGCCACGCAGACACAAAGCTGCCGCCAGTGCAGGCTTCGGCCTACACTCTGCTCCCTCTCCTCCTGCTGACCCTGGGCTCTAACACCGCCAGTTGGGGCCCGGTACTGCTAGCTGCACAGAGAAAAACACCAGCCAATGTGTCAGTGGGGTTCAGCACCGCCAGCTGTTCCCCTGCTGTGTAGCCGGCAACGTGTCCTGCAACAGCCACGCAGACACAAGAACTGAAATTGAAGGGAACCTGTCCCCCCTCCCCCAGGTGTTTGTATGTTTTACAGCCACCTTGTACAGCAGTAATGCTGCATGTGTGCAAGGTGGCTCATAAACTTATTCTCCTTGCACACGTGGAACAGAACACGTCTACAATGTGTCCCCTGAGACCATTAAAACGTCCCTGAGGTGTGACTTTCCTTTGTAATGACACGCAACAACCCCCTTGGTAGCACAGCCCTTCTTCTGACATCATTGTTTGGCTGGCTGCGCCTCTGCGGCCGCCCTGCCCGACACAACGCCCCTCGGTGTCTTATTTATTTTGACTGCGAGGGTGTGGTTGACGGGCATGAGCAGTGCATATCTTCGCCAGGCTGTCACTCAGCTCCTTCTGCCTTCTTCAGACTGTGCGGCTTCATGGCTGTGGCATGCGATAAGGGATCAGCTGACGCCGCACAGTCTGTAGCAGGTGTAAGGACACGAGCGAGAGGCGAACATATGTACTGCGCCAGGCCATGAATCCCAGCCCCGCAGAGTGAAACACTGTAAAGACACTGCTGGGCTGGGATTCATGGGCATCGCGAACCGCACCAGCCGACATGAAATGATGTCAGAAGACGGGCAGCGCATGGCCAAGGGATAACGCAACAACGCAGACTCCTGTACAGCAAAATGCAATGCTCAGGAGGCCGCGCCCAGCACCAAGGTGGTATTTTTGCCAGCTGTGCTGCGTCTCATTACAAAGGGAACTCCCGCCTCCAAGACAGATTGACTGTATAAGGGCCAAAATGTTGTACGTGTTTCATTCAGCTTGTGCAAGGAACAAAATTAAAAGAGCAACCTGTGACTTGTGCGGCACTACTGCTGCATAAGGCGTGGCTCTTCTAGTTTGTAACACCTGAGGGGGGGTTAAAGGTTACCTTTAAAATTGGTTCAATTAGGCTTCGGCCTACACTCTGCTCCCTCTCCTCCTGCTGACCCTGGGCTCTAACACCGCCAGTTGGGGCCCGGTACTGCTAGCTGCACAGAGAAAAACACCAGCCAATGTGTCAGTGGGGTTCAGCACCGCCAGCTGTTCCCCTGCTGTGTAGCCGGCATCGTGTCCTGAAACAGCCACGCAGACACAAGGGGGAGTATGTTTCTGTTGTGGCAAGAAGGGTCATTTTGTAAGCAGATGTCCTGTTACTGTTATGGTGCTGGTGGTTAGGAACACTTGGAATGACCTGATAGGTAAACCAGAAATATAGGACAAGCTCTGGGGACGTGGGAACTTTACTGACCGCAAACCTGATCCTATCACACACACTATAGGCAGCCGTGGAGCGTACCTAACTCTCCCTAGATGCCTCTTCACAGCCTGAGAGCTAGCTACCCCTAGAGAGAAACAAAAGCCTCACTTGCCTCAGAGAAATTTCCCCAAAGTAAAGTCAGCCCCCCACAAATAATGACGGTGAGATAAGAGGAAAATACAAACATAGGAATGAAAACAGGTTTTAGCAAAAGAAGCCCACTAGTACTAAATAGTATGAAGATAGCAAGGGAACTGTGCGGTCAGTATAAAATACTACAAAATATCCACGCAGAGAGTACAAAAGACCCTCACACCGACTCACGATGTGAGGGAGCAACTCTGCTCCCCAGAGCTTCCAGCTAGCAAGAAAATAGCATATAAGCAAGCTGGACTGAACTTATCATATACTGAGAAACATTTTCCAAAAGCAATGAGCAAAAATGAACTAGCATGAACTTAGCTTCTCCAGGAGGAGACAGGTCACACATGAAGTCCCAGAGAGAACTGAACCAATACTGAATACAATGACAGCTGGCAACAAGTAAAGATCTAGGTGGAGTTAAATAGGCAACCAGCACTGCAGAAAACGAGGCAGCTGGAGCCCAGCTAAAGACCAGCAGTATCACTCAAAGCCACCAGAGGGAGCCCACGAACAGAACTCAACAAAGTACCATTCACGACCACAGGAGGGAGCCCGAGAACGGAATTCACAACAGTACCCCCCCTTGAGGAGGGGTCACCGAACCCTCACCAGAGCCCCCAGGCCGATCAGGACGAGCCAAATGAAAGGCACGAACCAAATCAGCAGCATGGACATCAGAGGCAACAACCCAGGAATTATCCTCCTGACCATAGCCCTTCCACTTAACCAAGTACTGAAGCTTCCGTCTCGAGACACGAGAATCCAAGATCTTCTCCACCACATACTCCAATTCTCCCTCAACCAACACCGGAGCAGGAGGACCAACAGATGGAACCACAGGCACCACATACCTCCGCAACAATGACCTATGGAACACATTATGGATGGCAAAAGATGCTGGGAGGTCCAAACGAAATGACACAGGATTGAGGATTTCAGAAATCTTATAAGGACCGATGAAACGAGGCTTAAACTTAGGAGAGGAAACCTTCATAGGAACATAACGAGAAGACAACCAAACCAAATCCCCCACACGAAGTCGGGGACCCACACAGCGACGGCGGTTACAAAGCGCTGAGCCTTCTCCTGTGACAGTGCCAAATTGTCCACTACGTGGTTCCAAATCTGCTGCAACCTGTCCACCACAGAATCCACACCAGGACAGTCAGAAGGCTCAACCTGCCCTGAGGAAAAACGAGGATGAAAACCAGAATTACAAAAAAAAGGCGAAACCAAAGTAGCAGAACTAGCCCGGTTATTGAGGGCGAACTCAGCCAATGGCAAAAAAGTCACCCAATCATCCTGATCAGCAGAAACAAAACATCTCAGATAAGTTTCCAAGGTCTGATTAGTTCTTTCGGTTTGGCCATTTGTCTGAGGATGGAAAGCCGAAGAAAAAGACAAATCAATGCCCATCTTAGCACAAAAGGACCGCCAAAATCTGGACACAAACTGGGACCCTCTGTCTGACACAATGTTCTCCGGAATACCATGCAAACTAACCACATTCTGAAAGAACAGCAGAACCAAATCAGCAGAGGAAGGTAATTTAGACAATGGCACCAAATGGACCATCTTAGAAAAACGATCGCAAACCACCCAGATGACAGACATCCTCTGAGAGACCGGAAGATCCGAAATAAAATCCATGGAAATATGCGTCCAGGGCCTCTTTGGGACAGGCAAAGGCAAAAGCAATCCGCTGGCACGAGAACAGCAAGGCTTGGCCCGAGCACAAATCCCACAGGACTGCACAAAAGAACGCACATCTCACGACAAGGAAAGCCACCAAAAGGACCTAGCCACCAAATCTCTGGTCCCAAAAATCCCAGGATGACCCGCCAATACTGAACAATGAACCTCGGAAATAACTCTACTGGTCCATCTATCAGGGACAAACAGTCTCTCCGGTGGACAACGGTCAGGTCTATCGACCTGAAACTCCTGCAGCACCCGCCGCAAATCAGGGGAGATGGCAGACAGAATCACCCCCTCTCTGAGGATACCAGCCGGTTCAGGAACTCCCGGAGAGTCAGGCACAAAACTCCTAGAAACGGCATCAGCCTTCACATTCTTAGAGCCCGGAAGGTACGAAACCACAAAATCGAAACGGGAGAAAAACAGCGACCATCGAGCCTGTCTAGGATTTAGCCGCTTGGCAGACTCGAGATAAATCAAATTCTTGTGATCCGTCAAGACCACCACACGATGCTTGGCTCCCTCAAGCCAATGTCGCCACTCCTCAAATGCCCACTTCATTGCCAATAACTCCCAATTGCCAACATCATAATTACGCTCGGCAGGCGAAAACTTTCTAGAAAAGAAAGCACATGGCTTCATCACAGAGCCATCAGAGCTTCTCTGAGACAAGACAGCCCCTGCTCCAATCTCAGAAGCATCAGCCTCGACCTGAAAAGGGAGAGAAACATCCGGCTGACGCAAGACAGGAGCCGAAGAAAATCGACGTTTCAGCTCCTGAAAGGCCTCAACGGCCGCAGGAGACCAATTCGTCACATCAGCACCCTTTTTGGTCAGATCAGTCAAAGGCTTAACCACACTAGAAAAATTAGTGATGAAGCGACGGTAAAAATTAGCAAAGCCCAGGAACTTCTGAAGACTCTTCACAGATGTAGGTTGAGTCCAATTATAAATGGCCTGGACTTTAACTGTATCCATCTCGATAGTAGAAGGGGAAAAAATAAAGCCCAAAAAGGATACCTTCTGGACTCTGAAGAGACATTTAGAGCCCTTCACAAACAAAGCATTAGCACGCAGGACCTGAAATACCATCCTGACCTGCTTCACATGAGATTCCCAATCATCAGAAAAGACCAGGATATCATCCAGGTATACAATCATGAATCTATCCAGATACTCTCGGAAGATGTCGTGCATAAAGGACTGAAACACAGAAGGGGCATTAGAAAGCCCAAATAGCATCACCAAGTACTCAAAATGGCCTTCGGGCATATTAAATGCTGTTTTCCATTCATCGCCCCGCTTTATACGCACAAGATTATACGCTCCTCGAAGATCTATCTTGGTGAACCAACTAGCCCCCTTAATCCGAGCAAACAGATCGGACAGCAGAGGCAAAGGGTACTGAAATTTGACCGTGATTTTATTAAGAAGGCGATAATCAATACAGGGTCTCAAAGAACCATCCTTCTTGGCCACAAAAAAGAACCCTGCTCCCAATGGTGACGAGGACGGGCGAATATGTCCTTTCTCCAAGGACTCCTTTATATAACTCCGCATAGCGGTATGCTCTGGCACAGACAAATTGAACAGTCGACCCTTAGGGAGCTTACTACCAGGAATCAAATTTATAGCACAATCACAATCCCTATGAGGAGGTAGGGCACTGGATTTGGGCTCATCAAATACATCCTGGTAATCCGACAAAAATTCAGGGACTTCAGAAGGAGTAGAAGAGGCAATTGACACCAAAGGAACATCACCATGTACCCCTTGACAACCCCAGCTAGACACAGACATTGATTTCCAATCCAATACTGGATTATGAACCTGCAGCCATGGCAACCCCAACACGACAACATCATGCAAATTATGTAACACCAGAAAGCGAATATCCTCCTGATGTGCAGGAGTCATGCACATGGTCACTTGAGTCCAGTACTGAGGCTTATTCTTGGCCAATGGCGTAGCATCAATTCCCCTTAGTGGAATAGGAAACTGCAAAGGCTCCAAGAAAAAACCACAGCGCCTGGCAAATTCCAAATCCATCAAATTCAGGGCAGCGCCTGAATCCACAAAAGCCATAACTGGGTAGGATGACATAGAGCAAATCAAAGTAACAGACAAAATAAATTTAGGCTGTACAGTACCAATGGTGACAGACCTAGCGAACCTTTTAGTGCGCTTAGGACAAACAGAGATAGCATGAGTGCAGTCACCACAGTAAAAACACAACCCATTCTGACGTCTGTGATTTTGCCGTTCAATTCTGGTCAGAATCCTATCGCATTGCATAGACTCAGGCTTCTGCTCAGAGAACACTGCCAGATGGTGCACAGGTTTGCGCTCCCGCAAACACCGATCAATCTGAATGGCCAAGGACATTGAATCATTCAGACCCGCAGGCGTGGGGAACCCCACCATAACATCCTTAAGGGCTACAGAAAGACCCTTTCTGAAAATCGCTGCCAGGGCACACTCATTCCATTGAGTGAGCACAGACCACTTCCTAAACCTCTGGCAGTAAACCTCCGCTTCATCCTGACCCTGAGACAGAGCCAGCAAAGTCTTTTCTGCCTGGTCTACTGAATTAGGCTCCTCATAAAGCAATCCAAGTGCCAGAAAAAATGCATCTACATTTAGCAATGCAGGATCTCCTGGCACCAGGGAGAATGCCCAGTCTTGAGGGTCGCCACGTAACAAAGAAATAATAATTTTAACTTGCTGAGTAGGGTCACCAGAGGAGCGGGGTTTCAGAGCAAGAAACAATTTGCAATTGTTTTTGAAATTCAGAAACTTAGATCTATCTCCATAAAACAAATCAGGAATTGGTATTCTAGGCTCTAACATAGGATTCTGAACTACAAAATCCTGAATGCTTTGTACCCTTGCAGTGAGATGATCCAAACTAGAGGACAGACTTTGAATGTTCATATCTGCAGCTGAGTCCTGAACCACCCAGAGATTAAGGGGAGGAGAGAAGCAAAACACACTGCAGAGAAAAAAAAATTCTCTTATCCCTCTTTTGTGAGGCATTAACACTTTCGGGCCAGCTGTACTGTAACTGTTATGGTGCTGGTGGTTAGGAACACTTGGAATGACCTGATAGGTAAACCAGAAATATAGGACAAGCTCTGGGGACGTGGGAACTTTACTGACCGCAAACCTGATCCTATCACACACACTATAGGCAGCCGTGGAGCGTACCTAACTCTCCCTAGACGCCTCTTCACAGCCTGAGAGCTAGCTACCCCTAGAGAGAAACAAAAGCCTCACTTGCCTCAGAGAAATTTCCCCAAAGTAAAGTTAGCCCCCCACAAATGATGACGGTGAGTTAAGAGGAAAATACAAACATAGGAATGAAAACAGGTTTTAGCAAAAGAGGCCCACTAGTACTAAATAGTATGAAGATAGCAAGGGAACTGTGCGGTCAGTATAAAATACTACAAAATATCCACGCAGAGAGTACAAAAGACCCTCACACCGACTCACGATGTGAGGGAGCAACTCTGCTCCTCAGAGCTTCCAGCTAGCAAGAAAATAGCATATAAGCAAGC
Organism: Ranitomeya variabilis; assembly: GCF_051348905.1. Lineage (NCBI taxonomy): Eukaryota > Metazoa > Chordata > Amphibia > Anura > Dendrobatidae > Ranitomeya > Ranitomeya variabilis. Next base: position 484,580,281 of record NC_135234.1, on the reverse strand, counting down.
TGGACTGAACTTATCATATACTGAGAAACATTTTCCAAAAGCAATGAGCAAAAATGAACTAGCATGAACTTAGCTTCTCCAGGAGGAGACAGGTCACACATGAAGTCCCAGAGAGAACTGAACCAATACTGAATACAATGACAGCTTGCAACAAGTAAAGATCTAGGTGGAGTTAAATAGGCAACCAGCACTGCAGAAAACGAGGCAGCTGGAGCCCAGCTAAAGACCAGCAGTATCACTCATAGCCACCAGAGGGAGCCCACGAACAGAACTCAACAAAGTACCATTCACGACCACAGGAGGGAGCCCGAGAACGGAATTCACAACAATGTCCTACCTGTCATTTGCTTAAACAACCACCGGAAGACTAGAGGGCCCGGGTTGCGGGGAGGTTGGCAACTAGGGTGTACTTGTAACCTTGGTGGGAAAGACTCATTTTATTCTTCCAGCTATGTTATACATGGGTGAAAATGTGGGGGATGTTTCCACATTCTTGGACAGTGGGGCAGGGTTTAATTTGGTTGACGCTAGGTTTGTCCGGGACCAAGGCCTTGTACCACATACCTTGTCCAGACTGATACCCATTAGCTATCAATTCTGGCCCTCTAAAACAGGGGCACTTCATGCAGGTGGTCCTTGACTTGCGGCTACAGGTGGGGGCCATACACTCTGAGGTGTTAAACTGCTATGTGCTTGAGGGTCTGCCCTCACCTTTGGTGCTGGGTCTTCCTTGGCTCCCTCTGCACAATCAGGTAATTGATTGACAGACTCAGGAAGTGGTAAAGTGGAGTACATACTGTCAGTACACTGCTTGGGTACCCAGTTGGCAAGGGTGGTTACCCAGTCAGTGCCCCGCTACCTGTCAGACTTCAAGGATGCGTTTTCTGAGCAAGGGAGCCAAGAGCTTCCCCCTCATCGTCCTTATGATTGTGCCATTAATCCGGTTCCTAGTGCCAAGCTGCCCAAGAGCAGACTCTATAACATCTCAGGTCCAGAAAGGCAGGCCATGAAGGACTATATTAAAGAAAGTCTGGCTAATGGTCATATCAGACCATCCTCTTCTCCCCTTGCTGTGGGGTTCTTTTTTGTCAAGAAGAAGGATGGGGGGGTTACGTCCTTGCCTGGATTTCCAGGAACTGAATGCGATCACTGTCCATGATCAGTATCCGCTACCTCTGATCCCTGATCTCTTTAATCAAATTGTTGGGGCAAAATAATTCTCTAAGAATGACCTCAGGGGGCATATAACCTCATCCTCATTAAGGAGGGGGATGGCTGCGTTCAATACGCCTGAAGGATACTACGAGAATCTAGTGATGCCTTTTGGGTTGACGAATGCGCCCACTGTCTTCCAGCACTTTATTAATGACATATTTAGTCACCTTGCAGGCACTAGTAGGCAGATTTGTTGTTATCTACCTGGATGATATTTTTCTATATTCACCTGACCTTGAGTCACACCAGCGACATGTCAGGCAAGTCCTACACACACTTCGTGACAATAAATTGTCAAGCCCGAGAAGTGTATATTCACAGTTGAGGAGATACCTTTCCTTGTATACATATTATCTGCCACCGGCTTTCGCATGGATACTGAGAAAGTCTGGGCTGTATTGGAGTGGTATTATCCTGAGGATTTGAAGGCCTTACAAAGGTTTTTAGGTTTTGCCAACTATTACCGTAAATTCATAAAAATCATTTCTGTAGTAGCCAAGCTGCTCACTGATAAGACCAAGAAGGGGATGGACTTCTCCAGGTGGTCCAGCCCTGCCAGGGAGGCATTTGACACATTGAAAAAGTGTTTTGCTTCTGTGCCAATTCTTATTCAGCCTGATGTCATTCAGCCTTTCATTATGAAGGTGGATGCATCTGAGGTGGGGGTGGGGGGAGTATTACCGCAGGGTGTGTCTCATGGTAAATGGCAACCATGTGCATACTTTTCTAAAAAACTTTCGCCAGTTGAGAAAAACTATGATATTGGTAATAGGGAACTCTTAGCTATCAAATGGGCATTTGAAGAGTGGCGTTATTTCTTAGAGAGAGTGGTTCACCCAGTGATGGTGATCACTGATCATAAGAATCTTGTTTACTTGAAGTCGGCAAAACATCTTACACCACGTCATACAAGATGGGCATTATTTTTTACCAGGTTTAACTTTTTTGTTACTTTTAGGCCGGGGAGCAAAAATGTGAAGGCAGATGCTTTGTCCCATTGCTTTCCTGGGAGAGGCGATAAGTCCAATCCGGTAATTCTACAAAAAGGGGTAGTGATGGCGTCTATATGCTCCAATCTTGAAAGAGAGATTGTTGACACTCAGGCGGACACCCTTGCTACCTGTCCACTTGGTAAACTGTTTGTTCCAGTCAATCTCCATCTTAGAGTCCTTACTGAACATCATGATACAGTGCTGGCTGGACATCCAGGGTATAAGGCCACCTCGGATCTACTTACTCGGCGGTTTTGGTGGAAAGGTGCTCATAAGGATGTTTGGGAGTATATGGCCACGTGCAATATCTGTGCGCATTCTAAGACCTCAAATACTTGTCCGTCAGGGGCTCTCCAGCCATTGGAGATTCCCAGCAGACCTTGGACTCATTTGTCGGTGGATTTTATTACAGATCTTCATGTGTCTGCAGGGAACACTGCAATCCTGGTGGTGGTGGACAGGTTCAGTAAAATGTCTCATTTTATTGCTTCCCCAGCTTTGCCTAACGCCAAATTTCTGGAGCAAACCTTCATCAGGGAAATAATCAGACTGCAAGGGATTCCTACAGATATTGCTTCAGATCCAGGGGGTGCAGTTTATTTCCAAATTCTGGAGGATGTTTTTTACACATCTGGGGATCCATTTGTCTTTTTCTTCAGCTTTTCACCCGCAGTCTAACAGGCAGACTGAACGGGTTAATCAGAATTTAGAGGCATATCTTAGATGTTTTGTATCTGAGAATCAGCAGGACTGGGTGCCCTACTTACCATTGGCTGAATTTGCAGTTAATAATCACTGTCAGGAATCAACCGGTAAGTCCCCGTTTTTATGGGTTCCATCCGCAGTTTAGTTCATTCAATAGTGATCGTCCTTCTGGTTTACCGGAGGAGGAACAGTTTTCTTCTTCTATTTCTACTGTATGGCAGGGGGTGACTAATAACTTGTGAAAGATGGATTCCAAGTATGAATGTGGCTGATCGGAAACGTTTGATTGGTCCGAACCTGTGTGTTGGTAACTTACTATGGCTGTCCTCTAGCAACATTAAACTGAAGGTTCCATCTTGGAAATTAGGTCCCAGGCTTATTGGTGCTCATAAGATCTTAGCCGTCGTCAATCCGGTAGCATTCCGCCTTGCTCTGCTACCAACCTTTAAAATCCATAATGTTTTTCACCGTTCACTTCTCAAGAAGTACGTGGCATCTGCAGGACCTTCACCTCTGCCACCTTCTCCTGTCATTGTCGATGGCAATCTGGAGTTCCAGATAGCAAAGATCGTAGACTCTCGTCTTGTTCGTCAGTCATTTCAATACATGGTACATTAGAAGGGGTTCGGTCCAGAGGAGAGGATGTGGGTTCCAGCTTCTGACATCCATGTGGCCAGATTGGTTCGGAACCTTTCATGTGGCACACCCGGACAAACCAGGTCCAGAGGTTCCAGAGGTCCCTCGTAGAAGGGGGGTACTGTCACGGGGTTACTGCGTCAGAGCAGAGCCAGAAGACCGCAGCGTCTGATGGCTCCTGCTTCTCAGCTGAGAAGAAGCACTTCTCTGGTGTATTAAATGTGTTTGTTTTCTTTCAGCGGGACAGGGGTTAATCGGCCATGTGGAAATCCCTGCATTCAGCTGTACTCAGTTAACCACTCCTCTCTCCTATAAAAGCTAGGCTTGCAGGGCAGGTCCTTGTCTGAGTTAGCACTTGCTACAAAGATTTTGAGAGGGAGAAGCTGGTGTTTGGAGAGCTGGAGGAGTTTATTGTACGACTGTTGCTTGGTTTGTTCACTTGGAAATTCTTCATCCTTATCTGCCTTATTTTCTTCCCCCCTTCCTACACACCCTGGTGAATACCTCTGTTAATTGTGAGAGTATATTTTGCTTGAGTGGAGTTTTCTTTTACCCTTGTCTTGGTTCCCCTGTTTGACAGGTTGGTGTACTGCGGTACACGGTAGCGCCTCTCATCCCTGGGTGGGGTAAAGGGATTATCGCAGGGCTGCAGCTAGGAGACAGGGCAAATGCGGAGGCCCCGGCATCCTCACCATCTGAGGTATCCCGGGGAACAGGGCGAGTTACGGCGCCCCCTAGTGTTAGGGCCAGGAAAGGTGCCCCTGGTCCCAGTTTACTCGCCAGTCCTATCGTGACATGAAGTTTTCCAAGAGTGGGCTGGGGGACTGTGAAAGGTTTGAAGGGTGGAGGCAGAGCTGGGGTGGAGCCTGGGCACAGTCTCAAGGGGACCCAAAAATGTTGAATGTATGGGACCTTGAAATTCCTGGTAGCAGCCCTGATGCTGGATGATAAATTTGGCTCATGCTTAGGCACTTTTGACTACCTATATAATGCCTCTTGCTTTTCTTACTTTGGACAAGGTTTTTGTGAAAAAATTTGGGTGAATTGTGTGCATCCTTATCCATTCTCCATTCTCACTGTCAGACCCTCTTGTTATGCAAGTCACAGACAGCCCCTAGAACAATAAATGTTTTGAATAATAAACCTGCCCCAATATGTTTCTATGAACAGTTTTATTTTTTTAGTAAATTGAACACAGTGTTGTTCTGCCACAGAAGCCAGGAATTACATTAGATTGATTGAGATCTAAATCACATAATATTTTCATGCCATACCGTGATATGTTTTGTTTTCGTGTAACCATATTTTTCTATTGAAGTCAGTAGAAATAAAAACACTGTATGAAACTTCACATGTAACAATGAGAATAATAATTATATTATTTACAAAATCATATACTAGGAACAATATTCTGCCAATATTCCTAAATGTAAATGTTGCATACAAATTGCACCAGTTTGTGTGGTAGTGGTGCAGCTTTTTTCATACATTGTATTACCTGTATTAAAACATACTGTACTTTAATAAACATTATTATGTGCTGTAATGCATACAGTATTATCACTTTCCTTTCTGTTTAACATTTTTTGATGACATTGTATGTTCACAGTGGTAAAAAGTAATGTCTTTTCTAGGAAGAATGTACTGATTTGTGAAGCTTTGATAAAGGTTAATTTGCACCATATATTACCCAGGAGCCCCTAGAGCTACTATTGTTACTGGCTTGATGGTCCACTTGGTCTTAACTGCGTCTCAACAGTTAATGAATGCTATGATTAGATTTGCATTTGGAGTACATTTAACATGGAAGAAAAAAACTGTTCTCACAATTTATTTCTGCATCTCCGTAAGAAGCAAGGTGAATGCTAAGAGCTCATCTACAAGTCAGTGAGGGTGTACTCACTTATGCTGAGCGCATCTTCTGTGGAATACCATACTACCAAATACAGCTGTGCTCAAAAGTTTACATACCCCAGCAGAATTTTTAATTTCTTAGCCTTTTTTCAGAGAACACCAAAACGTTTTCTCCAACATGGTTAGTGGTTAGAGCCTTTTATTGTCAAACTACTGTGGTTTCTCTTTATAAATCATAATGACCCTGATCAAAAGTTCACATACCCTGGTGATTTTGGCCTGATAACATGCACAAAAGTTGACACAAATGGGTTTGTATGGCTACTAAAGGTAACATGCTCACCTGTGACCTGTTTGCTTGTAATCAGTGTGTGTGCATAAAAGCTGAGTGAGTTGCTGGGATCCAGGCAGACTCTTGCATCTCTTATAAAGCCACTGACATTTCTGGGTTGTGAGTCATGGAGAAAGCAAAATAATATTCAATGGATCTACGGGAAAAGGTATTTGAACTGTATAAAACAGAAAAGGGATACAAACAGATATCCAGGGAATTGATAATGCCAGCCAGCAGCGTTCAAACTGTGATTAATAAATGGAAAATCAGGGGCACTGTAAAAATCATGGTCAGGTTGACCAACAAAAATTTCATCTACAACTGCCAGGAAAATTGTTTGGGATGCAAAGAAAAAAACCCAAATGACATCAGCTCAATTACAGGACTCTCTGAAAACTAGCAGTGTGGCTGTTTCAAGATGCACAATAAGGAGGCACTTGAAGAAAAATGGGCTGCATGGTCGAGTTGCCAGAGAAAAACATTACTGCACAAATGCCACAAAGTATCTCGCCTACAATACGCAAAACAACACAGAGACAAGCCTCAAAACATCTGGAACAAGGTAATTTGGAGTGATGAGACCAAAATTGAAAAAAGGCCTATGATGAAAGGAACACCATTCCTATTGTACAGTGCGAAGGTGGATCACTGATGTTTTGAGGATGTGTGAGCTACAAGGCACTGGAAACTTGATCAAAGTTGAAGGATATATAAATGCAGCACGTTATCAGCAAATACTGGAGGCAAATTTGCAATCATCAGCCTGGAAGCTGCACCTGGGATGTACTTGGACATTCCAACATGACAATGAACCAAAACACAAGGCCAAGTCAACATGTCATTGGCTACAGCAGAACAAAGTGAAGGTTCTGGAGTGGCCATCTCAGTCTCTTGACCTCAATAGCATTGATCCACTCTGAAGAGATCTCAAGCGACCAGTTCATGGTAGACAGCCCAGGAATTTACACTAAATGGAGGCTTTTTACCAAGAACAGTGAGTAGCTTTACCATCTGGGAAAATATAGAACTTCATCCACAACTACCACAAAAGACTTCAAGCTGTCATTGATGTTAGTGGGGGCATTACACGATATTAAGAAATGGGGTATGCAAACTTTTCATAAGGGCCATTTGGATGTTTTGGGTTGTCATTATTATTTAAAAAGAGAAAACACAGTAGTTTGACAATAAATGGATTCACCTAACCATTAACCATAAGTGGAGAAAAAGTTTTGGTGTTGTCATTCATATACCCTGAAAAAAGGCTAAGAAAGCAAAAATTCTGCCGGGGTATGTAAACTTTTAAGCACAACTGTATTACCACAAATGAGAGCCATTGATTGCAAGCAAGATTTCTTATTTTGCACTCCCAAAAAAGTAATTTTCCAAACAAATTAATTCAAGACCATGTTGCAAAGATGAGTACACCCCAATGAAAGACTTAGGACCAAACTAAAATTTAGATTACAAAATTGAGGAGGGCTGAAGAAAATTGAAATGCAAGTTCACTTCAGTAAGCTAAAGAAGTAAAAAGTAGTCTGCCTACATTTTGCAAAGGCCCATGCTGGAAAATAAGAAGACTACTGGCACGCTTTACTCTGGAGTCATGAGACCAAGATAAACGTTTTTGAAACTGATGGCTTCAAAATCATATATCATTGTAAAGGTAAGGAATACAGAGAAAAATGCATGTTGCCTACAGTGAAGGATGGTGGTGGCAGTGTCCTTATGTGGGGGTGGATGAGTGCCGCTGGTATTGAGGAGGTACATTTCATTGATGGTATCATGAATCCACATTTGTACTGCTCTATATTGAAAGTTCATCCAACATCCAGGCTCTAAGGCTACGTTCACATTAGCGTTGCGTCAGGCGCAGCCGCGGCGACGCATGCGTCATGCGCCCCTATATTTAACATGGGGGGCGCATGGACATGCGTTGCACTTGCGTTTTGTGAAGCATGCGTCACTGTGGTGCATGCGTCAGGGCGCAAAGGACTCTGCATGATGCAGTTTTTTCTGGGCCAAAAACCATGCAAAAGTGGACGCATGCGTCACAAAACGCTGCGTTGTGCATGCGTTTACATTTGCGTTGTGCATTGCGTCGCCGACACTGCACCGCACAACGCAAATGTGAATGTAGCCTTAGACAGGTCATTCTTGAAAAACGGAATAAATACTGTAGATGTTGCAATAAGTTACCAACTTGTTCATTCCATGCCTAAAAGACGTGGTGTCCTTAACTCCTTCACCCACCAGCCATTTTCACTTTTCTGTTTTTTGCTCCCCTTCTTCCTAGAGTCATAACTTTTTATTTTTCCATTAATATGGCTGTGTGAGGGCTTGTTTTTTGCAGGACGAGTTATACTTTTGAACAACACCAATGATTTTACCATATAATGTACTGGAAAATGAGAAAAAAAGACGGATATAAATAAACATGGTACCATTGAAAAGGTCATCTTGTCCCACAAAAAAACAAGCTGCCATACAGATCCATCAGTGGAAAAAAAAAGTTATAGCTCTCAGAATAAAGCGATGTAAAAATAATTATTTTTTCTATAAAATAGTTTTTGTTGTGTAAAAGTGCCAAAACATAAAAAAGATATAAATGAGGCATCACTGCAATAGTACTGATCCAAAGAATAAAACAGCCTTATCAATTTTACCACATGCAGAATGACATAAACCCCTCAAAGAAAATCCTGTGTCTGAAAATGGTACAAATAAAAATGTCAACTCGTCCCACAAAAAACAAGCCCTCACATGACTCTGTGGATTAAAATATCGAAAAAGTATAGCTCTCAAAATATGGTGATGCAAAAAACTAGTTTTTGCAATAAAAAGCATCATTTAGTATGTGACAGCAGACAAACATAAAAGCATAAATCGCACCAACCCAAAGAATAGTCGCCTAATCTCTTATACCGCACGAGGAATGGTGTATAAAATATATTAAACTAATTCTTCTACTGCTGTTGATTATTTCACTCTGCCTCCCAATGATTGCAGTAAGGCTCGGCACATAGTTATCCTACGCTCTGCCCTGAGCGCTTACACCGGGGTTTCCGTGTAAGTCTCTGAAATACAAGATTCAGGCAGAACCTTCGATGTAAGATTCCCTATAATGAGGCACTGTAGACACCATCTGACCTATGGTGGTGTCCGTCTTTTAGGATTGCATAAAAGTGCCGTCGGCCATAGTTTTGTGCACTTCTGAAAAGAAGAATACCTCTGAACAGAGGCCAGACGGAGTCCAGAGTAACTCTGCTGTCTAATAATAGTGAATGGATCCCTCACGAGTTTCATCTGTATCACGTCGCTCAGAGATTTAGATGGAAACCCCAAAGTAAGTGCTCAGTGTAGAAAGCAGGATAAATGTGATCCCAAACATTATGTAAAATGTTCCCAATAAAAGCTTCAACTCAATCCACAAAAAAAGTAAGTCCCCAGTCAGGTCTGCCATCTGTTAACGGAAATATAGGGGGCTTCCATGTTACTGGTAGTACAAAGACTCTGGAAAAGAGAAATGACTCCTCGCTGTTAGGGCTGGAGGAACGCACCGAGTATATTTAGATATAATTATTGGTCGGTTCTCAGCCCGGGGTCCACCGTGCAGGAGACTGCACATGCAGGGAATGAACTGGCAATAGTAATTAATGAACCCCATAAAGCGCTGCACCGCTTTGAGAGAATGGGTTTCCTGCCAGTCCATCACAGCCTGTAGCTTGGCGGGATCCATAGCCAATCCTTGGGCCAAGATGATATAGCCCAGGAAATGCAAAGACTCCCACTCAAACACACATTTCTCCATCTTGGCACAGAGGGAATTTGAATAGGATGTTGAAGACTTTGCAAACATCTCTCTGGTGGGAGTCTATATCTGGAGAGTAGATGAGAATATCATCCAGGTAGACTACAACCGAGGTGGAGAGCATATCTCGGAAGATATAGTTCACAAAGTCTTGGAAAATGGCCGGGGCATTATAGAGCCCGAAGGGCATCACCAGATATTCATAGTGTCCATCCCTGGTGTTAAAAGCTATCTTCCATTCGTCCCCCTCACAGATGCGAATCAGGTTGTAAGCACCCCGCAGATCTAGTTTAGTAAACAGCCTTGCTCCCTGAAGCCTATCAAAAAGCTCTGATATCAGGGGCAATGGGTACTTGTTCTTAATGGTGATGGTGTTAAGACCCCTGTAATCTATGCATGGACGTAATCTCAGTTCTTCTTCTGCACGAAGAAGAACCCAGCCCCTGCATGCAACACTGAATTCCTAATGAATCCCCTTGCCAGATTCTCCTGGATGTACTGAGACATCACCTCCATCTCTGGGAGAGACAATGGGTAGACTCGACCCCGGGGAGGCTCAGCACCAGGCAAAAGGTCAATAGGACAGTCATAGGGGCGGTGAGGCGGAAGGGTCTCCGCAGCCCTTTTGAAGAACACATCCGCATAGGGCCAATATTGCTTGGGGAGAGAGGAGAGATCTGTGGGTACCTCAATAGTAGCAACCTGAACGCATTCCCTCTGACATCTACCCCCACAAGATTCACTCCATCCCAAAATCCTGCCTGTGGACCACTCAACATGAGGAGAGTGGTACCGTAGCCAAGGTATCCCTAACAGGACCTCATCAATTCCCTCAGGAATGACGAGCAGAGATATTATCTCCTGATGAGATGGCGACATGGATAGAGTAAATGGGATGGTCTGGTGTGTAATCTGTGAGGGCAGTGTCGACCCATTCACCACTCGTACGGTCACTGGTTGGGCGAGCATCACCAGAGGTATTGCGTGTCGTTGGGCGAAGGCAGAAGACATAAATTTGTCCTCCGCCCCGGAATCCATGCAAAGCTCTAACGAATGAGTGGATGGGCCATTGGTAATTGTCCCCTTAAAGGGCAATTTGGACGCAAACATCGCCGTGTCTAGAGTACCTCTAAATACTACCACTAGATGCTGACGTTTCCCTGACCGCTGGGATCATCTGGTGGAAAGATGTCCTGACTGCCGGCAAACATGACAGACCCTAAGTGCACGAGCGGTCCAGGACTTAGATCCTGCTCGTGACACCTCCAAGGCCTCATGTGACTCAGGCTCCTGGACCGGAGATTCCAAAAGTTTGGCCAAGGTGGGAGCCAAACGAAATCTCTGCCTACACTGGGCCCGCTCTAACCTCCACTCGTTAAAACAGAGGTCAATACAAGTAGACACAGCTATTAGCTCCTCCAGTGTCGCGGGATTCTCCCTAGTGGCCAGAGCGTCCTTAACATGGTCAGCCAGCCCCCTCCAAAATATAGGAATCAGGGCTTTATCCAACCACTCCAGCTCAGATGCTAAGGTGCGGAAGTGGACGGCAAAATGGCTGACCAAGGACGAGCCCTGAGTCAATGCCAACAGTTGGAGCGCCGTATCATGGGTGACTCGAGGTCCTAAGAGGACCTTTTTCAGAGTGCTCAGGAACAGCAAAGCACTCTGCACCACATGATCGCCACTCTCCCACAGTGGCGTAGCCCACTCCAAGGCCCTGTCCGACAGGAGAGACATAATGAATCCCACCTTTGCCCGCTCTGTAGGGAAATGTGCATCCAGGAGCTTGAGGTGTATAGAGCACTGGCTCACGAAACCCCTACAAGATTTGCCATCATCAGAAAATTTTTCAGGCAGTGGGACGTGAGATAAAGTCAGAGCAGAGGTGGCAGTGGACAAAGTTGCTGCAGCCACGCTAGCAGCCTGAACAGCTACTGCGGTAACATCCACAGCTGAGGTTGTGTGCTCGAGAGCCGCCAACCTGCCCTCCAGCTGCTGGATGTACCGCAAAGATTGCTGCTTTACTGCCATTGCTAGCCAGACCCTGGCGCTAGGATTGTGTTAGGGCTGGCGGAACGCACCGAGTATATTTAGATATAATTATTGGTGCGTTCGCAGCCCGGGGTCCACTGTGCAGGAGACGAACCTGCTGCTAGCAAATGGCGGCACAATATGGTGGTATAAGCAAACTCTGTTACTTCTCAGAGTCGCACAGAAGGGAAAACGCTGTGCCCTGTTAGCGTCACAGGGGAACACAGCTGCCTAACAGAGCAAAAGCAATCAGTTGTCAGGGAGTAGCAAGCACACAAACACCTCCTCTCCGGTGGAGCCGGAATTCTAATGGCTTTATGCCAGCCCTGAATTCACCATACAAAACTCCTCTCCGGAGGTGCTGGTATTCTAGTGGCTTATTTCAGCCGGACCCTGACCACAGGCAGACAAGACCACTGAATAGCAAAAGCTCATGACATAAGCTGTTCCTAGCGCATGGCCGTGCGGCCATGCAAACCTGTTATAGCTGCAGCAACTTCAGGACCTTCCTAGAGGACCAATGGGAGCTGCCACAGTACCTCAGCAACTTCAGGACCTTCCTAGAGGACCAATGGGAGCTGCTGCAGTACCTGAGCATGTGACCACTGACCTCCAATGAGAGGTCTTACCTTGGGCATGCTCAGAAGGGGAAAAGCAGGACTTAGTCCCAGAGAAGTCTGCTTGCTGCTGACCAGTACTGGCTACAATGGCTGAGCCAGGAAAGGCAGCAATAACCATCCACACAGTATCAGGCTGAGCCAGACTCCGAGACCGACATCTCCGCTCGGCAGGCTCCACTGCGGCTGGAGAAGAATGGGAGACCGCAGAGGAGATGGTTTGAGACTCCCCCCGTGCAGAGGTGAGAACTCGACCCCTAACACTCACCCTCCAAAAGAAATTCAGCAAATTCTCTGCTCCCAAAACCAAGTGCCCCCTCCCTTCTGAGCCCCACAGTGTACCTAAACCACATATAGCATCCACATGTTTGGCATTTCTGAAACCTAACTTAAGGGTGCATGGCTCCAGAAGCATGGGCATAACATACTGGTGACTGAAATATACTCATCACTACAGCACACTCGTCACTACAATGGTAGTTTGCAGTTTTCACTCACCAACATTCATTGCTGCTTGTTTCTGGAAAATATATATGGAGTCAAGATCGTCACTACACCTGTACATAAATTCCCAAGGGGGTATAATTTCCAAAATGGAGTCTTCTAGCACTTATGGGCTCTGTATATGGAGTCCGCAAACTGTTCCTAGGCAAATCTGCGCTCCAGGAGGCAAATTGCGCTATGTTCCCATATGGCTAAGTGGTACTGTACAGCCACATATGGGGTATAGCCACATTCAGTAGAAATTCTGGGGCAAATTATGGTGCAATTTTTACCCACTTCATTTGTGAAAATCTAAAATCTGGGGATACAACAACATTTTGGTGGTAAAAATATAGTTATTTCGTTCTTCACTGCCCATTGGTAGAAATTTCTGTGACGCACCAGTGGTGTCAATATGATCACCCCTAGATGAATTCATTGAGAGGTGTAGTTTGTAAAAGGGGGTCACTTATGGGGAGGTTCTGCTGTTCTGGCACCTCATGGTTTGCGTATTTCTCGCAAGTCACATGGCTGGTCTGTGTGGTGTCCGAGTTTTTCTCACACCCAAAGACTTGGATTGGTGAGACTTGGACGATATACTCCTAAAATCACATGCTGAATATGCCTGAGAAAAAAACGGTGATGGGAGCTGCCTCATAGATTAATACTGGTCCAAGTGCTATGCAATGTTTTCTCGCATAGCACTTGTCCTTATTCTACGTACGTTAGTGTGACTCCGGCCTTATATGGGGTATCAGTGTACTAAGGAGAAATTGCAATACAAATTGTATGGTGCAATTTCTCCCGTTACCCTTATGAAAATGAAATATTTGGGGCTAAAAACATATTTTGGGGGAAAATGTGATTTCTTTTATTTTCATGGCTCAATGTTATAAACTTCAGTGAAGAATCTGAGGGTTCATTGTGCTCACCACACATCTTGATCAGTTCCCTGAGGAGTCTAATTTCCAAAATGGTGTCACTTGTGGGGGATTTTCACTGTTTACGCACATCAGAGGCTCCCCAAACGTGACATGGCATCTGCCAACTGTGTCAGCAAATTTTGCATCCAAAAAGTCAACTGGCGCTCCTTCCATTCCGTGTTCTGCCTTGTGCCCAAACAGTGGTTTTCTCCCTAACATGTATTGGCATGCCCAGGAGAAATTACACAACAAGTTTTGGGCTTCAATTTTTTCATGTTACCCTTGGTAAAATAAAAGAAATTTGGATCTGACATAAATTTTTTAGTGAAAAAAAGTTAAATGTTCATTTTTTTTCACAATGCAAAAATTCCTGTGAAGTTTAAAAATTGCTAAAATTTAAACAATGTTGCCAAATTTCCTTTTTTTTCACAACTAAACGCAAATCACATCAAAAATTTTTTAGCACTATCATGAAAGACAATATGTCATGAAAAAACATTCTCAGAATCATCAGGATTTATTGAAGCGTTCCAGAGTTATTATTACCTCATGACAGTGGTCTGAATTGCAAAAATTGGCCTGGTCATTAGTATTCAAACCACCTTCGGGGGTAAAGGGGTTAAAAGAGTAGTATTTAAAATGAATGGGACTATTCCAACAAGTGCATTTACTACCTTTTCCCACTTGTTAGTAGCATAGATGTAAAACTGTCTTTGAACAATCTCCACCGCAATCAATCATTGAAACCAATGTGAAGACAGCATTAGACATGGTGAATAAACATCACCCGCATTACATTAGTGGTAAAAGAGCTTTGAAGTTGCAGCTCAGCAGTTGGCAGAGGACTAACATACTTGAAACACACTGTGATTTATACAGATCACAGGCACATACCGTAATAAGTTAAAATCTCAGAACCTAAAAGATTCTCTTACTGAATTTAATCTTTGTATGATCAGATACTTGCTATCTAACCATACTTTAACATTCTGATTTTACATTTCTTTATGAGACTAGGGTCAAGTAATTTAGCTAATCGACATGTGGATTACATGCATTTGTGGTTGAAGACTGTGAAAATGATTTATAATTTTGTACCTAAAGAGCATAAAAGCATAGCAATCGCTAAGGGAAGCCATATGCCTCTTCAAAGCTTGCCTGCTTAGGAAACTTATGAACCAGGATGAAATACTGCTCCATTAGTCATGCCACATACTGATTGGTGCAGGTATTATATATATTTGAAACGAATGGCTTCATCTCGAAAAGCCTTTTGACAGTCAAAGCGCAGCATCCAGATATCCATCATGATACTATAAATGTGTGCATTTTGTGAATTGGTAGTCATACAGCACTATTGATTATGGCATGCTATTCAAAGGCTATACACACCAAAACACATAATGTTTTTCTTATTATCTTACGCTGCTTAAATGTAAAATGAAAGGATTATTCCCCAAATCACAGTGTTGGCTTATAAAAAATACACTGATTCATTTATTCAGTTTTGACAATATAAATAATTTTAAATCTCCTTCATTTTGCACATTTCACCCCTTAAAGTCTGCCCCTCTAGTACATCTATTTACCCTCCAATTTCCATTAAACTGTCCTTTAATAGTCCCAGTGTCCACAGTTGATCATGTGCAGTGCAATCTCTCTCATTTGCGATATGCGGGCAAAATTCTGTTCTGTGACTTGTCTGGAGTGGAGCTTTTACTGACAGGGATTCAATTTCATTGAATCCATTCTTCCCTCTACCCATGAAATGTTCCCCGTGCCATTGGCTACAACACAACCCAAAAGCATGATTATTCCACCCCCATGCTTAATTGTTGGCGAGATGTTCTTTTCCTTGAAATTCTGTGCCCTTTTTTCTCCACACATACCTTTGATCAATGTGGCCAAAAAGTTCTATTTTAACCTTATCGATCCACAGAACTTGTTTGTAATATGCATCAGGCTTGTTTAGATGTTTTTTGCATACTTCTGATGCTCAATTTTATGATGAGGATACAGGAAAGGTTGCCTTTGATGACCCTTCCATGAAGTCCATATTTGTGCAGGTGTCTCTGAACAGTACAACAATGTATCACAACTCAGGAGTCTGCTAAATCTTTCTGAAATCCCTTTGCAGTCATGCAAGGGTTCTGATTTGCCTTTCTGTCTTCTTATAGCCTTCTCCTGCTTTGTGGGCCTCCACCATTTTCAGTTTCAGAGTGCTAGGCAGCTGCTTAGAAGAACCCATGGCTGCTGTTTTTTGTCACAAGTTAAGAGGAGGCTGGGTTTTTATAGAGCTGGGAAATTTGCATCACCTTGCCTTTCCTGCCAATAATAGTGAACACGCTATAACCCTAAAGGGCTAATTAAGGTCTGAAATCTTGGTCAAAGTTTTCTAAGCACACATCTCTAAACTTTTGCAACAGCCCATTTTCCTTTTTAGAATTTTTAGAATCAAATTTATTAAAAAATAAAAACTGAAATATCACATGGTCATAAGTATTCATACTCTTTGCTCAGTATTGAGTAGAAGAACCCTTTTGAGCTAGTACAGCCATGAGTCTTCTTGGGAATGATGCAACAAGTATTTCACACGTGGATTTGGGGTTCTTTCCTTGCATTTGGCGTTCCTTCCTTCCATTCTTCCTTGCAGATCCTCTTCGGTTCCGTCAGGCTGGATGGTGAATGTTGGTGGACAGCCAGTTTCAAGTCTCTCCAGAGTTGCTCAATTGGGTTTAGGTCAGGGCTTTGGCTGGGCCAGTCAAGAATAGTCACATAAGCCACTCCTTTGTTATTTTAGCTGTGTGCTTAGGGTCATTGTCTTGTTGGAAGGTGAACCTTCAGCCAAGTCTGAGGACCAGAGCACTCTGGAAGAGGTTTTCATTCAGGATATCTCTGTACTTGGCCGCATTCATGTTTACTTCAATGGGAACCAATCATCCTGTCCCTGCAGATGAAAAACACCCTCATGGCATGATGCTGCCACCACCGTGTTTCACTGTTGAGATTGTATTGGGCAGGCAATGAGCAGTGCCTGGTTTTCTCCATACATACCAGAACAGTGGTAGGGAGCCAGTCTTTGATGGCTGCATATGGCTCTCAGACAAATCATTAACAAAAAAATAATGAAGGAAAATGCTGATTTCCGAAATGCGTAGGATAATTTTGGTCCTCACAGCGCCTTGTACCTGCGGCAGTCACATGGGCTACACGTGACCACTGACGTCATGCAGGTCCTGCAATCTCCGGTCACCATCCTTCCACAGAACTCGACCGCAGCACGTGAACATCCACGCCTGCCCAGTAGAGCCGGGACAGCGCTCTGCTCCTCTCCATGCCTCATCTACTCCACAGCAATACCTACAAACAGCATCTCCTCACCGGATTTATTCAAGTCTTTCACTGAGTTCAGTAAAGAAAAAATTCTACCATTGGATAAACTTATTTCGGTGTGTACTGATGGTGCTCCGTGCATGGTGGGGAAATCCAAAGGATTTGTAGCACTTCTTCGTGAACATGAAAAGAGACCTATCCTAAGTTTTCACTGCATCCTACATCAAGAGGCGTTTTGTGCTCAGATGTGTGGCGAGCAGCTTGGTATTGTGATGTTGCTGGTCATTCAGGTAGTCAACTTCACTGCTGCCCGAGCTTTAATTGATCGCCAGTTTAAAACACTGCTGGATGAAGCTGGGAATAACTATCCTGGTCTGCTTCTGCACAGCAATGTGCATTGGTTGTCAAGAGGGAAGGTGCCGAGCCATTCGTAGCTTGTCTAAGTTAAATCCGGACTTTTCTTGAAATGAAAAATGTCGAACATCCTGAGCTACCTAACACTGAGTGTCTCCTGAATTTCTACTATCTTGTGGAAATGGCTGAACATCTGAACAGCTGTAACAACTCTGCTGGCATCACTGCATGGCCTCCCATCCCCCACCTGCATTACACTCAAACTCACTTACTTCTCTGGGCCTTGTTGTGACTTCTCTCTGCTGCCAGCATCATGCTGTGTGCCTCATGTCTGCTGTTTGCTCTGTGCATGCTCTGTCTGTGTGTATAGGGGGGCGGAGCCGGCAACTCCTGTTTCTTATAGAGACTGTGTGCACCTTGCTAAGGTGTCCCTGGCCAATCACCATGAGGCTTCCTGTATTTAAGACATCCCCACCCATTGGTGGGGGCCTGTGCAACTTACTCCGTCAGTCAGTTCTTAGCTGCTGAGGTGCCAGGCCCTGTCTCACTTACTCTCATGTCCACCACCCAGGGGGGCGTTGTACCCTGGTCTGTTTTCTGTGTAGCCACCCAGCGGGGCTTCGTACCCTGGTCTATGTCAGCCACCCAGCGGGGCTTTGTACCCTGGCCTATGTCCGCCACCCAGAGGGGCGTCATACCCTGGCTTGTGTCCATGTCTCTGTGCCTTGTCTCGTTCCTGATTCTGTCTTAGTCTAGTCTGGTTTGCTTTTTCTGCTGTGCGTACTTTGTGTCTTGCTTTCCCCTGCTCTGCCCTCTGTGTCTTGCTTTGCCCTGCTTTCGGGTCCGCTCTTTGCAACCTTGCTTTGCTCCTTGCTCTGCATTGGGACCTTGCTCTGCACTCTGTGGTTTTGCTCTCGGCTCTGCACTCTGTCTTGCTCTGCACTCTGACTTTGCTCTGCTCTCAGCTCTGCACTCTGTGGCTTTGCTCTCAGCTCTGCTCTCTGTAGCTCTGCTCTCTGTAGCTTTGCTCTGCACTTTACTCTGTACTCTGACTTTGCTCTGCACTCTGTGGCCCAGCTCTGCGGCTCCGCTTCTTGTGGTTCTACCTGGCTCCGCTCCTTGCGGTTCTACTTCTCCCGCTCTTGGCCCCGCCTCCTGCGTTTCTGCACTTGGCTCTGCCTCCAGCTCTTGGCCCCGCCTCCTGCGTTTCTGCCCTTGGCTCCGCCTCCAGCTCTCAGCCCCGCCTCCTGCGTTTTTGCACTTGGCTCCCCCTCCAGCTCTTGGCTCCGCCTCCTGCAGTTCTGTGCTTGGCTCTAGCTCCTGTGCTTTCACTTTGCATCCGCTCTCACGGTCTTTCTCTACCTATTCTTAAATCCTCCTGTCTGAACAGGTTCTTGCCTGTTTTACATACCTGCCGGCAGACCGGTCCCTACCGGTTCTTCTAGTGTACCAGTCTTGTCCGTCTGTCTTGCCAGAGATCCAGCCATACCTGCCTGCCTACCAGAAAGCCAGCTGTACCCGCCTGCCTGCCAGTGTCTCTGTTGTACCCATCTGCCTGCCTGTGTCGCAGCCGTGCCCGTCTGTCTGCCAGAGTGCCAGCCGTGCCCGCTTGCTTGTCTATGTTCCGTTCCCTGGTGGGATCAGCAGCCACAGCCAGACACCACCCTGGGGTGGTACCTGGTAGCTTCCTATTGCACAAGTCTGACCTCACCATCAGAGGCTCCAGCGAACACCTAGGAAGCTACTTAGATATGCCCCTTCCAGGGAAGTTTGGTCTGTGGTCCAGTGGGGCCACACCCCCGCACGCCCGCGCCGACTAGTCTGGGCACGAGCGTGACAACAGCTCAATGTGAAAATGCAAGGTGTTGGAAATACAGTCTTATCCATTCATCAAGCAGAGTTTGCATTTGAAAACAAGTTAGAACTCTTCATGGCCGACATTGAAACAGGTCGTTTACTACACTTTGAAAAACTGAGAGAGCTTAAAGGTTCATGCACAGTAAGTGACCCTGCTTAATATCTTGATCTTCAGCAGCTAGCAGGCTTCACATCTAATTTCCTGCAGTCATTCATAGTGAAACACCCATCAGGGCCATGGGGTACTCGGTACCGGGTCCGGTACTTAAAGGGATGTGTCACCGCGGCGGCAGCGGTGGCCCGGTCCGTGGCCCTGGGCGCTCATGTTAAAGAGATAGTCTTTAAAGGGATTTGTAAAATAATAAATGTTCATGACGCCACCTGTGGTATTCGGTTAGAGATGACCAATGCTGCTTAATGGGGTCCTCTGGGGTGATGTTATGGCAGCCAGATGGTATAACTTCCCACAGGTGAAGTAGGTCCCCAGGGCTCCTGGTGAATAGATGGAAGATGTTGAGTGGTGTAGTAAAGAACGAAGGACGCAGTTATGCAGTCTTTTTACCTGGTTTACTAATGGTAGCAGGAAGCCACAGTCCAGGGCACCAGATCACAGGTACAGGCAGGGTCCAGCCGGCTTGGAAGTGAGTTCAGAGTTCAGCTTTGCCAGGTGAAGTGAAAAACCTTTCTTCTAGCTCTGTGGTGTAGTTCCTTATTGCCTATGGCTTCTTAGCAAGGTCCTCTCAGTTATATCTGTCATTTATTGAAGTGGGACGCAAACCCGTATGACAGGTGACTCGAGCCTTTTTACAGGGTCTCTATCATGACCCGGGCTCTATGTGTCACTATGTCTCCTGGGTGTTAGGGCGGACAGGTGACGTGAAGTCCAGCTGTCATGCTGGTTTCGGCTGTAAGTCTTGAAGTCCCTCACAACCTCGATCTTCCGGCTACCGGATTCTGCGCTCTGCAGGGAGGTAGCCCAAATGTAGCTGTCCTCCCCAGTTGTCACTTGCCTGTGCTTCTTCCTCCTTTCAGTCTCTTTACAAGTTGTTCTGCTTTTTTTCCTTCCCAGGAGCTGCAGAATCGCTCTTCTGCACGGCCCCAGCTTTCCTTCCTCACTCCTCGCTCTCCTCTTACCAACTGTCTAACTCTAACTGCCTAGTAACTGCCTAACAGCTGACTCCTCCTCCCAACCAGAGAGAGCAGCTCCCCTGAAGTCGGGTGTAGAGCTCCCCCTTCTGGCCTGGAGTCAGAATGGTGTTGTATGTGCTGAATACCTGTCAAAGGGATCCTTCTCGCTTCCAAGCATGACATCACTTTCCTCGTGAGGAAAGCAATGCCACTGTAACAACCAGGACCCTGGGGTGTTACACCAGCGCACTTTGGAGAATTTTGTGAGTGCACTCGTCTTTTTAAGTTCATCACCCATCCACACGAGTGTGCAGTGGATAGCGCCGACCTGAGTTACATCTCCAGTGTCTCCGTCAGAGATTTTGAGCTACAAGCTGCTGACATGAAGGTCTCAGACATGTGGGTGAATAAGTTCAAGTCACTGAATGAAGACTAGGCTGGGGTCACACTTAACGTATGAAAAATCTGTCCAAGTCTCCCTGCCGAGAGTCGCAGAAGTGTTCTCCATATGGTCATCTGTGTGTAATGCGTTTGCAATGCGATGATGCGATTTTCTCTCACCTACGCATCCGTATGACATCCGTTTGACATGCGTATGGCCTTACATTTCTCACTGTTTTTCCCCATTGAATTTAATGGCTCAATAGGCTGAAATGAGGAAAATGTGTGCGTATTTGTCGCAAGCTAGACGTATGGTCTGTGTGGTGTCCGGGTTTTTCTCGCACCCATAGGCTTGCATTGGCGAGTCTCAGACGATATACACAAAATCTAACATAACTGCTGAATAAACTGTACTAAAATATATATATATATATATATATATTTTTTTTAAACGTACTGTATTTTGAAGGCTCCTAGTGCATAAATTGTGTTTGCATATATATATATATATATATATATATATATATATATATATATATATATATATATACACAAGGGTGTTTTAATTAGCTCTGGTTCCTACCAGCCCATTTAAATGTGTAGGTTTGTAACCCAGCATGTTTGCCCATTCACACTGTAGGCTTAAAGCTGAAGAGATTCATGTTTTAGATGATTGGACCCATCAGAAAGGTGTCACCTAGTCGCGGTTAATGGGCTCACATGAATTGGCCAATTTATGTGCTAAGAACCTTCATTTTTGTAAGTACTTATTCAGCAATTATGTTAGATGTTGTGTTTGCATATATATTGGCCTCTACAGAGTGCTGCAGCATCCCTCTTTTTTGCAATGTATGCAGTCATTGCAGCGGGCACCTGTTCACATTATATGGAGGTGCTGGTCAGGCTTTTTGTTCTATGCATTTTGCAATTGGAGATTGTGACTGCCTTCTTTCTGATTCTGCACTCCACCCATCAGCCCAAGGGTGTTTTTAATTAGCTCTGGTTCCTACCAGCCCATTTAAATGTGTAAGTTTATAACCCAGGAGAGGCATGTTTGCCCATTCACACTGTAGGCTTAAAGCCCAAGAGAGACATGTTTAGATGATAGCACCCATCAGAGAAGTGTCACCTTGTCGCGGTTGATAGGCTCATATGAATTGGCCAATTTATTCGCTAAGAACCTTCATTTTTGGAAGTACTTTTTTTTTTTTTTAAATGTATTTTGTAGAGTTTATTCAGCAATTGTTAGATTTTGTGTTAGCATATATGTTGGTCTGTACAGAGGGCTCCTACGTCACTCTTTTTTGAAAGTGAAATGCATGTCAGTTTTGCACTGTGTACAATAATGTATATAGGCTCTCTTCTACTATAATATGTTCTAATTTTCCTGGATTCAGAAAGAATGAACCACAGTAACTGGCAATATCAATGTGTTTGAATATGCTGAGACAGGACAAATGAATAGCAAGCTTCTGGGGGGCAATCACAGAAAATGTGTGCTGTCATAGGCCAGGAAGAACCTTGTGCTGGCTGGAAGAATAGATCTTGGTGACACAACACACTCCATCACTGTGGTGGTAGGAGGGGACTAAGGAGAGCTTATAAATTGTAAACGTTTGATTCAAGTTTGAAAGATGTGAGATTTTTCACATGGCGTGCTAGACTGGATATTGCTGTTCTAAGCAAAATGTTATGCCAAGACCTTGATTGTTGGAGTAGTGACTTGTTCCATCGGAAAGAGGCGCAGTGCAAAAGAGACATTGCTGATTTGGCATGAGGAACCGGAGGAGGTAACTTGTTCTAAAATGTAAGCAAGTCACTTAGTGGACAGTGCAGGAAAACTTGAAAGAGCAGATGCTGTGTGATTAGTTATGTGAGTTTGCTTGGGCAGTGGAAATAATAAACTTTGGCAAAAGCTGACTATATTAGAAGGGTGCTATGTTTACACCCGAGGAGATTGTAGTCATGTGCTATCAAAGGGAGATCAAAAATCAGTTTGGGCCAATAGGGACTATAATAGTGATCTAGATAAACAACCAGAGCACAAAACGCGATCAAAGAAGGGCAAAAAGATTATAAAAAATTGAAAAAACTTTATTACACATATAATTAGGCAGGAAAATAGCAGTGGGTACAACCACAAAACAGTTGTGTTATCAAACATGAGAAAAAACGCGGGACATGGACTGATGGCGGCACATAGATAATATTAGATATTTAACAATTGTAACCCTCATGGCAATAAACATTGTAGTAAGTCAAAGGAAGCACCAAGGACAACCAACAGGAGGCAAGTAGAAAATATAGTGGTGTCACCGATGAATGATTAAAACAATGCAGACACAAATAGTTAAGAGATATGGCATACCTGTGTGGCTATCCACCCCGTTGGGGTGACGTGGGCTTCATTATCGGCTCCCTCTTGCAATATTCCGGTGATCCTTGGATAGCCACACAGGTATGCCATATCTCTTAACTATTTGTGTCTGCATTGTTTTAATCATTCATCGGTGACACCACTATATTTTCTACTTGCCTCCTGTTGGTTGTCCTTGGTGCTTCCTTTGACTTACTACAATGTTTATTGCCATGAGGGTTACAATTGTTAAATATCTAATATTATCTATGTGCCGCCATCAGTCCATGTCCCGCGTTTTTTCTCATGTTTGATAACACAACTGTTTTGTGGTTGTACCCACTGCTATTTTCCTGCCTAATTATATGTGTAATAAAGTTTTTTCAATTTTTTATAATCTTTTTGCCCTTCTTTGATCGCGTTTTGTGCTCTGGTTGTTTATCTATATAAGTTGCGATTGGGCCTATAATATGTGCATCCCTTCTGCGGCTATTTAAGTGAAAAGATGGATTCTTCCTCTTTATGATAATATCTTGTTTGATATAATGCTGCTTAATGGTTCATTAAGATTTTCTCTGATTATAATAGTGATCTAGTTGCTCAGTAGGCCTGAACTATTTCCTGGGAACATTGTGTGTGTGTGTGTGTGTGTGTGTGTGTGTGTGTGTGTGTGTGTGTGTGTGTGTGTGTGTGTGTGTGTGTGTGTGTGTGTGTGTGTGTGTGTGTGTGTAACTTTGTCTGAACATCTTGTGGCTGGAGTGTCAATAAGTGCAGTTGATGAGAAAAACATAGGAGGGAACTCTTTAAATTCAGAGAACTGTAGTACCCAAACTAGGCTATTGTGAACCGAAACTCTTCCGTCAGAGACACAGTGATATAGGGCAGGTGTGTGGAAACTCTGGCCCTCTGTCTGTTTACGGCCAGCGACATCCTTTTCTCTGGCCTCCAGGCAGATTCCTAGGGACAGCAATGTTAGGGCCAATAACTGCCAGCAACTGGCTCTTTAATTGCAACTGACACTGCGTGCACATGGAATAAAGGATTATGTCCTGTGTCAGGATATACTTTATAGACAGAGTCAGAGCGCTTCACACTCCAATCCCACCTGGCGATAGCAGCATTGGCAGCTCATGCACCTCCTGTAATGTATATATCTGGCATCTCCTGTGATTAATATGCCCTCGATGTCTCCTGTGAAGTATATGCCTTCAGCGTATCCTGTGATGTATATGCCCCCGGCATCTCCTGTGATGTACGTCGAGAGACTGAAATTCTTTCCCATTCTTCCTTGGCAAACAGCTCAAGCTCAGTGAGGTTTGATGGAGATCGTTTGTGAACAGCAGTTTTCAGCTCTTTCAACAGATTCTCGATTGGATTGAGGTCTGGACTTTGACTTGGCCATTATAACACCTGGATTCATTTATTTGTAAACCATTCCATTGTAGATTTTGCTTTATGTTTGGGATCATTGTCTTCTTGGAAGACAAATCTCGGTACGAGTCTCAGGTCTTTTGCAGACTCCAACAGGTTTTCTTCAAGAATGGTCCTGTATTTAGCTCCTTCCATCTTCCCATCAATTTTAACAATCTTCCCAGTCCCTGCTGAAGAAAGGCAGGTCCAAACCATGATGCTGCCATGACCATGTTTGACAGTGGGGATGGTGTATTCAGGGTGATGAGCTGTGTTGCCTTTACGCCAAACATATCTTTTGGCAAAAAGTTTGATTTTGATTTAATCTGACCAGGTGGCTTGTTGCAAACATTAAACAACACTTTTTATGGATATCTTTGAGTAATGGATTTCTTCTTGCCACTCTTCCATATAAAGGCCAGATTTGTGCAGAGTATGACTGATTGTTGTCCTATGGACAGACTGTCCCACCTCAGCTGTAGATCTCTGCAGTTCATCGAGAGTGATCATGGGCCTCGTGACTGCATCTCTGATCAATCTTCTTGTTTGAGATGAAAGTTTAGAGGGACGACCGTGTCTTGGTAGATTTGCAGTGGTATGATACTCCTTCCCTTTCAATATGATTGCTTGCACAGTGCTCCTTGGGATGATTAAAGTTTGGAAATCATTTTGTATCCAAATCCAGCTTTCAACTTCTCCACAACAATATCGCAGACCTGCCTGTTGTATTCCTTGGTCTTCATGATGCTCTCTGTGCTTCTAACAGAACCCTGAGACTATCACAGAGCAGGTGCATTTATACGGAGACTTGATTACACACAGGTGGATTATATTTATCATCATTAGGCATTTAGGACAACATTGGATCATTCAGAGATCCACAATGAACTTCTGGAGCGAGTTTGCTGAACTGAAAGGGGCCAAATAATATTGCACACCCCACTTTTCAGTTTTTGAATTTCCACAAAAATTTAAAATAACCAATACATTTCATTCAACTTCAACCACTTGTTGTTGATTCTTCACCAAAAATGTACATTTGGTATCTTTATGTTTGAAGCATGATATGTGGGAAAAGGTTGAAAAGTTCCAGGGGGCCGAATACTTTCGCAAGGCACTGTATATACCCTCAGAGTCTACTGTGATGTGCATGCTCCCAGAGTCTCCCATGATATATGTGAAGGCAGGTACAGGGATGCAGTAACGGTCGGAGACAGAACAAGGGTTAACAGAGGGATTTAATGTAACATCGTTTCTCCACACGGGGAGAGGATAAATGGAGTGGAGGATGAACAGGCTATATTGGGTAAACTTAGGGGCAACGGTTGTAAGATTGGGTAGGGGAGAGTTCAAAGGTGTTAAACATATCTGTCTGGCATAGGTGAGGAACAGTCTCTGCGACGATGGCGGAGGGGTCCTGGCTTGAAGGGTCCGTAGTTGTCCTGATCCGGAAGAGGTCCTAGGTCCCGATGCTGTCGGTGATCCTGGGATGTCCAGTTGCGGGTCCTGGATCCAAGAAGGGAACCGCTGGAGAGGTGACAGTCCTTTCTTTTAAGCGCCGGCACAGCGCTGCAATATGCAGGAGCAGATATGTCAGGCCGCCGTTTTATGTCTGAGGTCTGGTTATCCAGTCTCAAGGTACGCCCCTTGCGGTTGGGTCGTGAAGGAGAATCACTTCTGCTCAGTGGCGTTACGGGAGTGGGGACTGTCAGGGATACCGAGAGGTGTCACCGTCTATAGTCTCTGGTAAGTCTCCATGGGCCCCTCAGGCTTGTGCCTACGTTGTCCTGACTGAACAGCAAGGGAGGACTCACAGTCGACCTCCATGCACTACTGCTTCCTGCTGCCAGTCTGCTGGTTCCCACGCACTGTCGCCCATTTACATCCTCCGCACTCCATGGTCTCAAGTTCAAAGGTCTGTCCAGAGAACTAAGCTTACCCTCCTGCAACTCGGGTGACAGTACCAATAGTTCCGGACTTGTCCCGGACAAGGCACACCAGGGCCGGCTCTCCTCCTTACTCATGTACCCCCCTGGTGTCTCCTGTGATATATATGCCCTCAGCCCCTTATGTGATATATGCATCTGCAGCGCCCCAGAGTCCTGGTCATTGCAGTATTGTCGCTCTTCCACAAGGGGGAGTGATGGTACGTCTGATGGCACTAAAGGAGTTCACCTGACCAGGTATCACAGTCACACACTACACTTCACACTCCGGCCACCAGGGGGAGCAAAAGGTTCTATGTATTAGGCCACTCCTCACACTCTGGTAAAACTGGGAGTTGGATAGGAAGTTAGAGATAAGCTGACTGGGTTTTGCCCAGGTAACATCTAGTGAGAGAGAGAGTTGCTTGGGAAGACTCAGGGAGGTCCCTGTCAGGGGTGGGATCCTGGCAGTGGCCTAGCACGAGACAGATCGTTACAGAGCCATGCCTGCACCTCATTGCAGCGGCATCCTAAGAAAGGACACGAAGCAAAGTATATTGTGGAGAAGTGAGAAACGAGATCACAGCACAAAGGAGATAGAACCAGGAGGAGTCGTGCCCCAAGATTGGCAACATCCTTCTGAGGCGCGTAGCCGGCGGCCGGAATGCCAAGGAAGTAATAGGCTCTACGCATTACTTTGAACTATGGCAGGGCAGTTAACTCTAGGTTGGCTGTCTCACCTTTACACCTAATGAAGACAACGGAGGCTATTGTGGGAGAGGGGCATCTCTAGGGTCCCTATAAAATAGCTCCAGGCCTACCCCGTCATACGGGTCGTCCTATCCAAACCATGTGGGGGATGGAGAGAAAGAACAGAAACATACACGACAGTTGTGAGGACTATCCCGTGGTGCTCAGCAGTGAAGTACTACAACACACAGGCGCTAGTAGGAAGGCTACTGATTTCCACCTGCAAAGGGAACTCTGGATGTGCCTTCGGACCGGCCGGTCTCAGCCAGCCCTGTTAGCAGTGCTCTGGATTGTGGATGCCGAAGCGTTCAGTAAAAAGGTAAAGAGACTGCAACCCTGTGTCCTCGTCATTTACTGCGACCTACACCATTACCATCTACTCATCAAGGGAAGCCCTGGGGACATACTTCACCTGTGGGAAGTTACAACATCTAGCTGCCATTCCATCACCCCAGCAGACCCCTAGAAGCGTCAGTCACCCTGACCGAATACCACAGGTGGCGTCACGAACACTTGACAAACTCTCATCTACACATTTATTTGGGTGCCCCTTAGCAGGGCCATGGACCGGGTTGGGCCACCGTGACACCCCTAGAACTGAGACCGAGGGACCCGGTACCGAGTACCCCGCTGCCCTGCGTTTGGGGGCCGCTCCACATCCCCCACCCCTGCTGTACTGTATATTCCCCAGCGTCTCCTGTGATGTATATGCCCTAGCATCTCCTGTGATGTATGTGCCCCAGCTTCTCCTGTGATGTATATGCCCCCAACATCTCCTGTGATGTATGTGCCCCCAGCATCTTCTGTGATGTATATGTCCCCAGCCTCTCCTATAATGTATATGTCTCTTGTTAATTAAATGTTTGACCAAATACAGCAGGACAAGTTTCAAGTTGATAATTTTGTATGGCCCCTGAGCGATGGTCTAAATATCCAAATGACCCCTGGCAGAAAAAAAAGGTTCCCCACTCTTGATATTGTAGGTGTGGACATACAGTGCTCATACTGTAGGGAGGAGAAGGAAGGCATATGAAAGCCTGATGAGTGGCGGGAACGAAACTGAACCTGTGACATAGACCTAATTTAAGGTTTGTGCATTTTGAGCTTGTATTTTTTTATTCTGCAATGCTTACCTATTACCCTAAACTTATTGTTGTAAGCAATATGCATTTAGTACTTATTGATGGTACCAGTAAGCATTCTGGCACCAGTATGCAGCGGTGTGCAGTGAAATTTAAATGCCTCCATTAAAGTGATCAGTAATTGTTGTTGTTTTTTTTTCAAATGGGAAACCATACTACCAGACCCATCTTACAAATCTGCATAACTTTTTTGTATTGTATATAGTATGTGTCTACCATGTCGCAGTGTATTGTGCCTATATTAGACTATGTATGATAAATTTGTCACAATTTAGGTCAGTTTTACCCTTTTATACATTTGCACTTCTAACAACATAACTGATAAATCTTCTTCTGTTCTTCCCATGTGGTTGATTTTTCTACTAACTGAGTTAGAAACATATATTAAGTTACCTTTCTATAAACGTTTTAGAAGATGTTCGATTTTTGTACATTTTAGAGTAAAGAAAAGGAGAACAAATGCTCATTCAAGCTATCTTTCCTAACCCCCACATACATATGAACGCTTGGCAAAGCACTCCTGTGTTTTCTATGCGAGAGAAGCTGACAGTGGGCTTATCTCCACTCCAATCAAAGTGATAGGAAATTTAAAGGTAATCTGGCAGAAGATTTTTACCACCAAATCTGAGAGCAACATGATGTAGGGGGACAGACCATGATTCCACTGATTTGTCACTTAATGGGCTGCTTGCCTTAGTTTTGTTAAAATCACTGTTTTATCAGCAGGAAATTATCACTAGAAGATAAGTAAACCCGTTGTCTTGTCATCCTCTATATTCTTGAGCTCTTCATAGTCATGCCCCCAGAACTGATTGGCAGCTTTCTGTCTATGCATAGTATACACAGAAAGTTGCCAATCAGCGATGTTGACGGGGTTATACAGAACTCTGCATTCAAAGAACTGGTAGATCTGCAGTGCGAAAATCAGTGATAGATTCCCATGAAATTCAATGTCATTTTCAGGTTAATTGGGAGGTCTACATATATATTAGACTGTTGACCAATCCCAACAATTTTAGCAGGTTCAGCAAACTTTTGATTACCTGCTATGAAGATTTAAATTGGGATTTTAAGTTATGAAAGTTGCTCAGCATTTTACGGCTTCTTGGTTTCTCAGTGTTATTGCTTCCTCCAGTGATAACAGTAAGCTGTAATATGGATGTGACGAAGCTTCTTGTACAGACCAGAAAGCACAGTTTTCCCTTTCTGTATATCCTGACATTTGACAAATGTTGACAGAGCCTCAAGGTGGTAGGAAATTTTCATGTTGTTAGTTTTGTTATTTGATATGTATGTGACATTGTTGGGAAAGATCTGAAAAGAACTTATAAACCTTTTTGAATGTTGCTCTTGCCTGCTTTCCTTGCCCTCCTGCTGTGAGCTAAGATGAATGTGTTATTGTGAGGTTAATGGTAGCAACTAGTAATAGGAAAGTGACAGCATATGAGTGCAATAAAATTGGAACAGAAAATGAGGCTTACTGCCCAAATGCTGCTGGTCTTAGCCTAGTCGGATCTCAATGTACTTTCCTACTTGGCTAAACTATTATGAAAAGCAAATATCACAAAACACCCATGGCTGTCAAATTTACTTCAATAAAATTTCTAAATAAGAGTTTTCCATTGATGTGTATGTGAATTAGAGTTGAATAGCTGGCATGTCCACAAGTCTGAATTACACAGAGATGAGCAGCACCTAGGTATTGCTAAACTTTTAACATGAAAGACAGTTTGTGGTAGGAGATTCCCGACTCCTCCAACAGTACAGGAAATTGGTTGTGAGAGTCCACCAACAGGTCTTTCACCATTGGCAAAGACTACAGAACTAGGACACTAAGTAGGGAAACTAAGGCTAGCATCAATAATGAATGTGGCTGTCAATAAGATTATTTTGGCTGACATTAGTGAGGCTTATTGTTTCTGGCTTGCGTTATGGAAGCACAAAGTAAGGGCTAATGCCACTGCCTACGACTGTATTTTCAGTCTGGGTGCGATCTGACAAAATATTGGATCTCAGCTTGACCACTGTTCTTCTATGGAGCTGTGCACATTTTCGACTTTTACCTTGGACAATGTCTGTCCTAGGAAAAAATTGCTGCATGCCTGCGTTTGATCAGATCTTCGGATCGCACTTGACCATGCATGTCAATGAGTCCGTGGGAAACATTGCACTACATGGAGATTTTTTTTTTCTCTATCTTCTCCTCATCCAAGAGAATCAGCGCACACTATGCTAATACACTGTGATCAAACTCTGATCAGAGTTTGATTAGAGTGTTGTTTGCAAAATTGACCTGATGCTCTCGGATGAGAGAATCTACGGCCGTCTGTCAGTCCTAATTCCATTGTATTTGGTAAAGC
The DNA here is from genome assembly GCF_051348905.1 of Ranitomeya variabilis. NCBI lineage: Eukaryota > Metazoa > Chordata > Amphibia > Anura > Dendrobatidae > Ranitomeya > Ranitomeya variabilis. The sequence goes on along the minus strand of NC_135234.1, from coordinate 484,549,684 downwards.
TGGCACTTTGAAGGGCTGGTAATGTATGAGGAAAATTGCCATATGGTTGGTTGTTCATGTTTTTCAATTAGGTATTGACTTGAAATGTATTTCTTATTCAGAAAGAGGTCTATGGCAGCTGTTTTATGCTATGTGGAATAAGGTGTTTGAGGAATTTCTTAGTTCGTAGCTTCATGTTTGGTATGGCAAGAGAAAATAAACATTATCAATATAAAGGCTGTTGCATCCCCATATCTAAGTAATGGAACGTGATGGACTCACTCTGACAGCCATTGGGGTATTTATACATGTTATAAGTAGTTCTGAGTAGGAATGAGAGAACATGCTCAGTTATCACTTGAGTATCATGGTGCTCAGATTTATTCGTATTGGGTGGTGCTCTATGTAAAGCTCAAATCCCCGCCCTGCATGTTTGGCGCCAATTACACAGTCAATAAGCATGTGGGGGTATCCAGCACACCACTGTAAGGCCGGGGTCACACTAAGTGTATGAAAATACGCTCCGTTTTTTACGGTCGTAATACGCAGAAATGTTCCTGAAATAGTGTTCTGTATTCAATGCGAGGATGCGATTTTTTCTCACAAATTTATCCGTGTGTCATCCGTATGGCATCCGTATGGCTTCCACACGGCGAGATTTTCTCGCAGGCTTGCAAAACGGACATAGAATGGATCCATGGGCTCAAATATTAGTGAAAACATACTGTATATACAGTCTATAAATATATATGCCATTGAGACACATATATATATATATTTAATACAGCGCTAGATAGCAGAAAAGCCGGTATTTCAATTGCCGGCTTTTGCTATCTCCTTCACAAACCCGACAGGATATGAGACATGGTTTACATACAGTAAACCATCTCATATCCCTTCATTTTTTTACATATTCCTCTTTACTAATGTTAGAAGTGTATGTGTGTAAAATTTGGGGGCTCTAGCTGTTTAAATAAAGGGTTAAATCACGGAAAAAAATGGCGTGGGCTCCCGCGCAATTTTCTCCGCCAGAGTGGGAAAGCCAGTGACTGAGGGCAGATATTAATAGCCTAGAGAGGGACCATGGTTATTGCCCCCCATCCTGGCTAAAAACATCTGCCCCCAGCCATCCCAGAAAAGGCACATCTGTAAGATGCGCCTATTCTGGCACTTAGCCTCTCTCTTCCCACTCCCCTGTAGTGGTGGGATATGGGGTAATGAAGGGTTAATGTCACCTTGCTATTGTAAGGTGACATCAAGCCAGGTTAATAATGGAGAGGTGTCAATTAAGACACCTATCTATTATTAATTCAATAGTAGTATATGGTTAATAAAGCACACACACATTAGGAAAAAGTATTTTAATGAAATAGACACATGGTGTTGTAATATTTTATTATACTCTCAGTCCAACTGAAGACCCTTGTCACCTGTATCAAAGTTAAATAAAAAATCAACAATATCCCATACCTTCCGTCATTACAGTCAAGTCCCAAGATGTAAATCCATCTGAAGGGGTTAAATTAATTTACAAGCAGAAGCTCTGCTAATGCAGCTGTGCTCCTGCCTGTAAATGTTGGGGAATGAATGGAGTGCAGGGGAACGTAGTTACTAGTGTTGAGCATTCCGATACCGCAAGTATCGGGTATCGGCCGATACTTGCGGTATCGGAATTCCGATACCGAGATCCGATACTTTTGTGGTATCGGGAATCGGAATCGGAAGTTCCCAGTGTATGGTTCCCAGGGTCTGAAGGAGAGGAAACTCACCTTCTGGCCCTGGGATCCATATCCATGTAAAAAATAAAGAATTAAAATAAAAAATAGGGATATACTCATCCTCTGACACGCCCTGGTAGTAACCGGCAGCCTGCTTTGCTTAAAATGAGCACGTTCAGCACCTTCCATGACGTCACGGCTTCTGATTGGTCGCGTGCCGCTCATGTGACCGCCACGCGACCAATCACAAGCCGCGACGTCATTCTCAGGCCCTAAACTCCTCATTCTAGGTGTCCCATTGACTTGTATTGGTATCGGGTATCGGTATCGGCGATATCCGATACTTTTCGGGTATCGGCCGATACTATCCGATACCGATACTTTCAAGTATCGAACGGTATTGCTCAACACTAGTAGTTACCTAGACTCTCGGTGCTGTGCCCCCTGCTGGCATAAACTCATATGAACTCAAGCATGGGAACTTTTCTGAATATTTTCCCACGCTCGAGTTCATCCATTACATGCTTTGTGTAACTTTTTTGTGTTATGTAAACCGCCAAAAGTATTTGAACATTTTTCCTGTGTTAAATTTCTTACCCATACATTCTTCTGTGCTTTGGGGTAAAAAAAATGTTATATATAACTCCACAAAATCGTTTAAAAATTTGGCTTGATTAAATTTGTCACCCATATAGTTTAATGTGGTCTGTGGAACATTTCTGTGATATCTAACACTCCAAAAAAGTGTTAAAAAATTAGCTGGATGACATTTCTCACCTCTACACTATTCCGTGTTCTGGAGGATATTTTTGTGATATCCAACATTCCAAAAAGTGTTAAAAAAATTAGCTGGATTATATTTATTACCCATACACTATTCCGTGGTCTGGGGTACATTGCTGTGATATTATCTAACACTCCAAAAAAGCATTACAAAATTGTCAGGATTACAGTTCTCATCCATACACTATTCCATGGTCTGGGGTATATTACTGTGATCTACAAAACTGAAAAAAGCGGTAAAAATTTTTGCAGAATTAAATTTCTCAGCCATACATTATTACATGGTCTGGGGTACATTTCTGTGATATATAACACTCCAAAAAAAGCACTTAAAATTGTTGCTGGGTTAAATTTCTCATCCATACAGTATTACATGCTTTGTGGTACATTTCTGTAGCGTTTTATGCTCAAAAAAGTGTTGAAACATTTTTCTGGATTGAATTTGATTGTCCATCATACATTTTTGCGTTCTTTCTGTTACATTATGGTGGAATTAAATTCCCCAAAACTGCTCTGCAGGTGAACATTTTTTTTATTAAAATAAACTCTGCTTCAAGAGACCTAGCAAATACAGGAGTAAGAAGTGTGGTAAGGGCCAGGGAAGTTGAAGTGCTGATGATGTTGAATGCAGATGCTGAGGACTTGGGGCTTGTGCAACTACACCTGTTGCTGGAGCACAAGAAACACGCCCATCCACGACAGTTCGCTTCCTGTCCCACTTTGCACGGAGGCATGGCACACCACTTCTGAAGCTAGAGCTGTGCGATCAGGTATTCGGTTTGATAGCAGATAATGCTACGTCATGTTGAGACCATGTTGAGTCCCAGGAGACTAGTCATCCCACACTAGTACTGTTCTGCCCATTAATGTGCAGCAAGTTAATTCACAATGTAGAACCAGTTGTCACCATTAGAGGTCATTAGGTACACATTTATCCTGTTCTGTATCCAGGAGCTTATTGATTTAAGTCTGTGTTCTGACTAGAACCGCCCCCCTGGTTTCCCGGGCAAAGTAGCCATTTTCCCCCTGGACCTTGAGTCTTAAGGTACCTTCACACTAAACGACTTTGCAACGATAACGATAGCGATCCGTGGCGTTGCAGCATCCTGGATAGCGATATCATTGTGTTTGACACGCAGCAGCGATCTGGATCCTGCTGTGATATCGCTGGTCGTTGCTGAAAGTCCAGAACTTTATTTGGTCGTCAGATCGGCGTGTATCGTCATGTTTGACAGCAAAAGCAACGATGCCAGCAATGTTTTACAATGGTAACCAGGGTAAATATCGCGTTACTAAGCGCAGGGCCGCGCTTAGTAACCCGATATTTACCCTGGTTACCATTGTAAATGTAAAAAAAAAACAGTACATACTCACCTTCTGATGTCCGTCAGGTCCTTGGCCGTCTGCTTCCCGCACTGACTGTGAGCGCCGGCCGGCCGTAAAGCACAGCACAGCGGTGACGTCACCGCTGTGCTCTGCTTTTACTTTACGGCCGGCCGGCGCTCACAGTCAGTGCGGGAAGCAGACGGCCAGGGACCTGACGGACATCAGAAGGTGAGTATGTACTGGTTTTTTTTTACATTTACAATGGTAACCGGGGTAAACATTGGGTTACTCAGCGCGGCCCTACGCTTAGTAACCCGATGTTTACCATGGTTACCCGGGGACTTCGGCATTGTTGGTCGCTGGAGAGCTGTCTGTGTGACAGCTCTCCAGCGACCACACAGCGATGCTGCAGCAATCGGCATCGTTGTCGATATCGCTGCAGCGTCACTTAATGTGACGGTACCTTTACACATATGTTCCTGGCTCTCTCTTCCTGCAGATCATTGCTCTTGATAAGCGGATTCCGGTGAGGCACAAATGTACTTACATGTGTGTGTTATTTTAGAACAGTTATGCAGCCACTGTGTAGCAGAGTGTGTAGATAGGCATGTTGTGCTTTATTTCATATTGCTGTTTCTCTGTATACAGATAGATGTTTGCCTGTATAAAGTAATACAATGCTGACAGCCTGAACCTGTCCTAAGATAACCATGATAACTGTGCATCTGCCTTATCCTGTGTTCAGTGTTAGCTTTCTAATCTCTCTGTTATTCATGTTATTGCATCTTGTAACATGCTGTAATATGCCAAGTAGGGTTGAGCGACTTTTACTTTTTTGGGGTCGAGTCGGGTTTTGCCAAACCCGACTTTGTCAAAAGTCGAGTCGAGTGAAGTCGGCCGATTATCGCGAAAAGTCGGGGATCGACTGAAACATGAAACCTAATGCAAGTCAATGGGGAAGCATAGTCGGCAGTGAGTGGAGGCCAGGAAAACACCTACAGTGCCCATTTTAATGGCAAAAACATCCATTCTTGTTACTGAAGCTAGTCAATCTTAATTCACTTTATAATAATAGATAGGCATTGGAAATTGGGGGTCATTTGGGGGGTAGGGCTGGTTCAAGTTTTTAGTGGGCCCAGGAAACGTGGACTACGTCACAGCGGTGGAGCAGTGAGAGGTAAGTATGTCAAGTTTGCAAGTGCTGTGATCCTGAGCAAGCAGGGGGGGCCCACTCGTTGGCATTGGCACTGGCACAGGGCCCCTCAAAGTGGGTGTTTGCACGGTGTGTTTGCACGGTGGGGGCGCCTCCCACCGGTAGCGACACTTTTGCGTACTCTGAGGGGCCCTGTGCCAGTGACGTCGCCAACGAGTATGCCCCCCCACCTGATGAAGGAACCTGCACTTTCATCTGCACCTTCCTCTTTGTCCCTGTGTAAGGTGGTATAGCATGCGGGAAGGGGAACCTTACTTTCAGCAGGGTCAGATTCTGGCTGTGTAGAGTGCAAGGGGAATGTAGTGGTCTGGGTCAATGTACCAGCAGACTCATCTAGCAGTGGCTGGGCAATGGGCAGGATGAGGAGGGCCAAAGAATAAAGTGGGCTAAATGCAGTTCAAAATTGGTAACAGGACTAAACAGGCGGCATTGCTTTGTTCAGTGGAGGAGCAAACCCAGGAGCAGCAGACACCGTTTTAAGGGCCCAACCACACTAGTAGGCCAAATGCAGTTTAATATCTGATACTATAGGCCGAAAGCCTAAAGACTGAAGCTCAGCTTTATACAGTGGAGGACAACACCAGGTAGAGGCACACACCGTTAGTAGGCCCCAACCAAAGTTGAAGGCCAAATGCAGTTTAATTTCTGATACTATAGGCCGAAAGCCTAAAGACTGAAGCTCAGCTTTATACAGTGGAGGACAACACCAGGGAGCGGCACACACCGTTAGTAGGGCCCAACCAAAGTAGTAGGCCAACTGCAGTGTGGCATTAAAAAATACTTAATGAGAGCCTGAAGGTTGAAGCTCGGACAAGGAAACCTGGAGGAGAACACCAAGGAGGAGGAGAACACCAAGGAGCGGCAGACACCGTTACTAGGCCCCAACCAAAGTAGTAGGCCAACTGCAGTGTGACATTAAAAAATACTTAATGAGAGCCTGAAGGTTGAAGCTCAGACAAGGAAACCTGGAGGAGAACACCAAGGAGGAGGAGAACACCAAGGAGCAGCAGACACCGTTACTAGGCCCCAACCAAGTAGTAGGGCAACTGCAGTGTGACATTAAAAAATACTCAATGAGAGCCTGAAGGTTGAAGCTCAGACAAGGAAACCTGAAGGAGAACACCAAGGAGGAGGAGAACACCAAGGAGCGGCAGACACCGTTACTAGGCCCCAACCAAAGTAGTAGGCCAACTGCAGTGTGACATTAAAAAATACTTAATGAGAGCCTGAAAATTGAAGCTCAGACAAGGAAACCTAGAGGAGAACACCAAGGAGCGGCAGACACCGTTACTAGGCCCCAATCAAAGTAGTAGGGCAACTGCAGTGTGACATTAAAAAATACTCAATGAGAGCCTGAAGGTTGAAGCTCAGACAAGGAAACCTGGAGGAGAACACCAAGGAGGAGGAGAACACCATGGAGCGGCAGACACCGTTACAAGGCCCCAAGCAAAGTAGTAGGGCAACTGCAGTGTGACATTAAAAAATACTCAATGAGAGCCTGAAGGTTGAAGCTCAGACAAGGAAACCTGGAGGAGAACACCAAGGAGGAGGAGAACACCAAGGGGCGGCAGACACCGTTACTAGGCCCCAACCCAAAGTAGTAGGGCAACTGCAGTGTGACATTAAAAAATACTCAATGAGAGCCTGAAGGTTGAAGCTCAGACAAGGAAACCTGAAGGAGAACACCAAGGAGGAGGAGAACACCAAGGAGCGGCAGACACCGTTACTAGGCCCAAACCAAAGTAGTAGGGCAACTGCAGTGTGACATTAAAAAATACTCAATGAGAGCCTGAAGGTTGAAGCTCAGACAAGGAAACCTGGAGGAGAACACAAAGGAGGAGGAGAACACCAAGGAGCGGCAGACACCGTTACCAGGCCCCAACCCAAAGTAGTAGGGCAACTGCAATGTGACATTAAAAAATACTTAATGAGAGCCTGAATGTTGAAGCTCAGACAAGGAAACCTGGAGGAGAACACCAAGGAGCGGCAGACACCGTTACTAGGCCCCAACCAAAGTAGTAGGCCAACTGCAGTGTGACATTAAAAAATACTCAATGAGAGCCTGAAGGTTGAAGCTCAGACAAGGAAACCTGGAGGAGAACACCAAGGAGGAGGAGAACACCAAGGAGCGGCAGACACCGTTACTAGGCCCCAACCAAAGTAGTAGGGCAACTGCAGTGTGACATTAAAAAATACTCAACGAGAGCCTGAAGGTTGAAGCTCAGACAAGGAATCCTGGAGGAGAACACCAAGGAGCGGCAGACACCGTTACTAGGCCCCAACCAAAGTAGTAGGCCAACTGCAGTGTGACATTAAAAAATACTCAATGAGAGCCTGAAGGTTGAAGCTCAGACAAGGAAACCTGGAGGAGAACACCAAGGAGGAGGAGAACACCAAGGAGCGGCAGACACCGTTACTAGGCCCCAATCAAAGTTGTAGGGCAACTGCAGTGTGACATTAAAAAATACTCAATGAGAGCCTAAAGGTTGAAGCTCAGACAAGGAAACCTGGAGGAGAACACCAAGGAGGAGGAGAACACCAAGGTGCGGGAGACACCGTTACAAGGCCCCAAGCAAAGTAGTAGAGCAACTGCAGTGTGACATTAAAAAATACTCAATGAGAGCCTGAAGGTTGAAGCTCAGACAAGGAAACCTGGAGGAGAACACCAAGGAGGAGGAGAACACCAAGGGGCGGCAGACACCGTTACTAGGCCCCAACCCAAAGTAGTAGGGCAACTGCAGTGTGACATTAAAAAATACTCAATGAGAGCCTGAAGGTTGAAGCTCAGACAAGGAAACCTGAAGGAGAACACCAAGGAGGAGGAGAACACCAAGGAGCGGCAGACACCGTTACTAGGCCCAAACCAAAGTAGTAGGGCAACTGCAGTGTGACATTAAAAAATACTCAATGAGAGCCTGAAGGTTGAAGCTCAGACAAGGAAACCTGGAGGAGAACACAAAGGAGGAGGAGAACACCAAGGAGCGGCAGACACCGTTACCAGGCCCCAACCCAAAGTAGTAGGGCAACTGCAATGTGACATTAAAAAATACTTAATGAGAGCCTGAATGTTGAAGCTCAGACAAGGAAACCTGGAGGAGAACACCAAGGAGCGGCAGACACCGTTACTAGGCCCCAACCAAAGTAGTAGGCCAACTGCAGTGTGACATTAAAAAATACTCAATGAGAGCCTGAAGGTTGAAGCTCAGACAAGGAAACCTGGAGGAGAACACCAAGGAGGAGGAGAACACCAAGGAGCGGCAGACACCGTTACTAGGCCCCAACCAAAGTAGTAGGGCAACTGCAGTGTGACATTAAAAAATACTCAATGAGAGCCTGAAGGTTGAAGCTCAGACAAGGAAACCTGGAGGAGAACACCAAGGAGGAGGAGAACTGTTATGATCCCGAGTGGCTGAGGATCACAAATAGATTAGCAAGTGATAAACTAAGGACGAGCTCTAGGGAGATGGTAACTGGACTGATCGCAAATCTGAACCTATCCAAAACAACTAGAGGTAGCCGGTGAACGTGCCTAAAAAATTCTTAGACGTCTCGAGCCAGCCTGAGGAACTAGCTACCCCTAAAGAGAAAGAAAGACCTCGCTTGCCTCCAGAGAAATAATCCCCAGAGATATAGAAGCCCCCAACAAATATTAACGGTGAAGTAAGAAGAAGGTACATACATAGGGATGAAATCAGATTCAGCAAAAGAGGCCCACTAGTACTAGAAAGCAGAAAATAGAGCAGGGGTCTATGCGATCAATAAAAAACCCTTACAAAATATCCATCCTGAGATTTTAAGAACCCACACACCAACTAACGGTGTGTGGGGAGAAACTCAGCCCACTAGAGCAACCAGCAAGCGAGGGAATTACATTTTAGCAAGCTGGAACAGAAAACATGATAAACACTGCTGATCAAAAAATGAGCAAACAAAACTTAGCTTATCCTGGATGGACTGGGAGCAAGGTAGTCAGAAGGAATCTGAGTAGCACTGATTACATCGACAGCCGGCAACAAGTGAAAGTAAAACAGAGCTATATAGGAACCTCCCAGAGGATAACGAACCAGCTGATAGCCAGAGACCAGCAGGATAACAGGCAAAGCCACCAGGGGGAGCCCAAAGCAAAAGTCACACCATACCACCAGTGACCACAAGAGGGAGCCTGAACACAGAGTTCACAACAGTACCCCCCCCCTTGAAGAGGGGTCACCGAACCCTCATGAAAACCACCAGGGCGATCAGGATGAGCCACATGGAAGGCACGAACCAAATCGGCTGCATGAACATCAGAGGCGACAACCCAAGAATTATCCTCCTGACCATAGCCCTTCCATTTAACCAAATACTGGAGCCTCCGTCTAGAAATACGAAAATCCAAGATCTTCTCCACCACGTATTCCAATTCTCCCTCAACCAGCACTGGGGCAGGAGGCTCAACCGGAGGAACCACAGGCACCACATACCTCCGCAACAACGAGCGATGGAACACATTATGAATAGCAAATGATGCTGGGAGGTCCAGACGAAATGACACAGGGCCAAGGACTTCCAGAATCTTATAAGGACCGATAAACCGAGGCTTGAACTTAGGAGAGGAGACCTTCATAGGAACGAAGCGAGAAGACAACCACACCAAGTCCCCAACGCGAAGTCGGGGACCCACACAGCGACGGCGGTTGGCAAAGAGCTGAGCCTTCTCTTGAGACAGCTTCAAATTGTCCACCACATGATTCCAAATCTGATACAACCTATCAACCACAACATCCACTCCAGGACAGTCAGAAGGCTCCACCTGACCCGAGGAAAAACGAGGATCAAACCCCGAATTACAAAAGAAAGGAGAAACCAAAGTAGCAGAACTAGCCCGATTATTAAGGGCAAACTCGGCCAACGGCAAAAAAGTAACCCAGTCGTCCTGATCAGCAGAAACAAAACAACTTAAATAAGTCTCCAAGGTCTGATTAGTTCGCTCGGTTTGGCCATTCGTCTGAGGATGGAAGGCCGACGAAAAAGACAAATCAATGCCCAATTTAGCACAAAAGGTCCGCCAAAATCTAGACACAAACTGGGATCCTCTGTCAGAAACAATGTTCTCAGGAATCCCGTGCAAACGAACCACATTTTGAAAAAACAGTGGAACCAACTCGGAGGAGGAAGGCAACTTAGGCAAGGGCACCAAATGGACCATCTTAGAAAAACGATCACACACCACCCAGATGACAGACATTCTCTGAGAGACAGGGAGATCTGAAATAAAATCCATGGAAATGTGCGTCCAAGGCCTCTTCGGGACAGGCAAAGCTAACAGCAAACCACTGGCTCGAGAACAGCAAGGCTTAGCCCGAGCACAAATTCCACAAGACTGCACAAAGGAACGCACATCCCGCGACAAGGAAGGCCACCAAAAAGACCTGGCCACCAAGTCTCTGGTACCAAATATTCCAGGATGGCCCGCCAACACCGAAGAATGAACCTCGGAGATGACACTGTTGGTCCATCTATCCGGGACAAACAGTCTCTCCGGTGGACAGCGATCAGGTCTATCCGCCTGAAACTCTTGCAGCACACGTCGCAAATCTGGGGAGATGGCAGACAAAATCACCCCTTCTCTAAGAATACCAGCCGGCTCTGAATCTCCAGGAGAGTCAGGCACAAAACTCCTAGAAAGAGCATCAGCCTTCACATTCTTCGAACCAGGCAGGTACGAAACCACGAAATCAAAACGAGAGAAAAACAACGACCAACGAGCCTGTCTGGGATTCAGCCGCTTGGCCGACTCGAGATAAATCAAATTCTTGTGATCAGTCAAGACCACCACACGATGCTTAGCTCCCTCGAGCCAATGTCGCCACTCCTCAAATGCCCACTTCATAGCCAACAACTCCCGATTACCGACATCATAATTCCGCTCGGCAGGCGAAAACTTTCTTGAAAAGAAAGCACATGGCTTCATCACAGAGTCATCGGAGCTTATCTGCGACAAAACAGCCCCCGCTCCAATCTCGGAAGCATCAACCTCCACCTGGAAGGGAAGTGAGACATCTGGCTGACATAAGACCGGAGCCGAAGAAAACCGGCGCTTCAGCTCCCGAAAGGCCTCCACAGCCGCAGAGGACCAATTAGTCACATCAGAACCTTTCTTGGTCAAATCCGTCAAAGGCTTAACAACACCAGAAAAATTAGCTATGAAGCGACGGCAAAAATTAGCAAAACCCAAGAACTTCTGAAGGCTCTTAACCGATGTAGGCTGCGTCCAGTCATGAATAGCCTGAACCTTGACTGGGTCCATCTCAATAGTAGAAGGAGAAAAAATGAAACCCAAAAAAGAAATCTTCTGGACTCCAAAAAGACATTTTGAGCCCTTCACAAATAAAGCATTGTCACGCAGGACCTGAAAGACCATCCTGACCTGCTTAACATGAGACTCCCAATCATCCGAAAAAAACAGAATATCATCCAGATACACAATCATAAACTTATCCAGATATTCACGGAAGATGTCGTGCATAAAGGACTGAAAGACTGAAGGAGCATTAGAAAGTCCAAAAGGCATCACCAGGTACTCAAAATGGCCTTTAGGCGTATTAAATGCAGTTTTCCATTCATCACCCTGTTTTATACGCACAAGGTTATACACACCACGAAGATCTATCTTGGTGAACCAACTAGACCCCCTAATGCGAGCAAACAAATCAGTTAACAATGGCAAAGGATACTGAAATTTGACCGTGATTTTATTCAAAAGGCGATAATCAATACAAGGTCTCAGGGAACCATCCTTCTTAGCCACAAAAAAGAATCCCGCACCAAGAGGGGAAGAGGACGGGCGAATATGTCCCTTCTCCAAAGACTCCTTTATATAACTCCACATGGCAGCATGCTCCGGCACAGATAAATTGAAAAGTCGTCCCTTAGGAAACTTACTACCAGGAATCAAATTTATAGCACAATCACAGTACCTATGAGGAGGTAGAGAATTGAGTTTGGGCTCCTCAAATACATCCTGGTAGTCTGACAAAAACGTAGGGACTTCAGAAGGAGTGGACGAAGCAATTGACACCACAGGAGCGTCACCATGAATTCCCTGACAACCCCAACTTGACACAGACATAGCTTTCCAATCCAGGACTGGATTATGAGTCTGCAACCATGGTAGACCCAACACGACAACATCATGCAAACTATGCAATACAAGAAAGCGAATCACCTCCTGATGAACAGGAGCCATGCACATGGTCACTTGTGTCCAGTACTGAGGTCTATTCGTAGCCAATGGCGTAGAGTCCATTCCCCTTAGTGGAATAGGGAATTTTAAAGGCTCCAAATCAAAACC